>NC_140239.1:9142263-9209763 GCF_949987555.1 Borostomias antarcticus | reverse complement strand
TGTAGGGTTCCATCTCGCCATTCCAACACAGAGTATTAGTACACTTTTCGCTATTTCGACCGCATTCACTTAAAATGCTAAAAACATTAGCGATCAGAACAGTAGGACGTTGAGGTAGAATACAAAAGAGAAAAACGTTCAGCGTGTGACATGACGTGTTCATTCGTTTCGGTTTGTGGTGTACGCCGGAGGTGATGATCTGAATGGTGAATTTTAACTGATTCAGCTGATTATCTGACTCTGGTGTTGTGAGCTATGCTTTCTATACATGTGCAGATAGACAGGCAGACAAAACGCACAGCACAACCACAACACAAATAATGCCGCATTTTGAACACTTGACACTAGTTCGTATAAAGGCACATTCCCAAATACTGTACTACAACTGTGATACTGTAGCTTAAATGAAAGTTTGAAATGGAAACGATTTCAACTCATTCCTGGGGGGGGGGGGGGGAAGAGTTCCTTTCAGCGGTTTGGTGATGTACCTACCTGGCAGTTGAGTCCTGTGTATCCGTGAGGACAGGTGCACTTGTAGGTGCCGTAGCTGTCCTGGCAGGTGCCCCCGTTGACGCAGGGTCTGGAGTCGCACTCGTTGATGTCGTGTTGGCAGTAGCTCCCAGTGAAGCCGGGCGGACACAGACAGGTGAAGGTGTTGATGCCGTCCACGCACGTCCCGCCATTAAAACATGAGCTGGGGAAATAGAAGTCAAGTTTACACACACGTTCCTCAGGTTCTATAGGAGTTAACGCACGTTCCTCAGGTTCTATAGCAGTTAACGCACATTCCTCAGGTTCTATAGCAGTTAATACACGTTCCTCAGGTTATATAGCAGTAAACACACGTTCCTCAGGTTCTATAGCAGTTAACGCATGTTCCTCAAGTTCTATAGCAGTGGGTTAGTGGGTAACGTTCCATTCAACTCGTTTGAGGGGCGGCTGTAGCTCAGTTGGTAGAGCGGGTCGTTCAATGATCGAAGGGTCAGTGGTTCGAATCCTAGCTCCGACTGTCCACATGTCGAAGTGTCCTTGAGCAAGACACCTAACCCCAAATTGCTCCAAATGAGCAGGTTAGCACCTTGCATGGCAGCTGCCGCCATTGGTGTGTGAATGTGTGTGTGAATGGGTGAATGAGAGGCCATTGTAAAGCGCTTTGAGTGCCGCTAAGGTGGAAAAGCGCTATATAAGTGCAGTCCATTTACCATTTACCATATAGCAGTTAACACACGTTCCTCAGGTTCTATAGCAGTTAATACACATTCTATGGCAGTTAACACACGTTCCTCAGGTTCTATAGCAGTTAATACACATTCCTCAGCTTCTATAGCAGTTAATACACATTCTCCAGGTTCTACAGTATAGCAGTTAACACACGTTCATCAGGTTCTATAGCAGTTAACACACACATTCCTTAGGTTCTAAAGCAGTTAACAAATACACCCCTGAGGTTCTAAAGCAGTTAAAACACATTGCTCAGGTTCTATAGCAGTTAACACTATGTTAATCAATGGTAGTGTAGAATGTGAATGTCAACTTTAGAAGTAGACAAGACGAAGGGGTTTAGATCAACATGTCTGGGAGAAAGCACACACAGTATTAAAAACATGTGCTCAAACCTCTCAGTGCAGTCAGGAGTGTTGTTCTCACAGTGGATACCGCTGAAGCCAGGGGGGCAGGTGCAGGTGTAGCTGTTGACACAGTCAGTGCAGTTGGCCCCGTTCCTACAGGGGTTACTGTCGCACTCGTTAATGTCCTCCTCACACTTGGTCCCTCGGAAACCAGGCAGGCAGGTGCAAGCAAAGTTGTCCACCTCGTCTTTGCAGAAACCTCCATTGCTGCAAGGGTCTGAGTAAAAAGAGAGGACAGCGGTTAGTGTGAGCATTAGGTTTCAGTTTAAGAAGAGGGGAGGAGTTATTGTTAGCATTAGGTTTCAGTTTAAGAAGAGAGGAGAGCGGTTAGTGTTAGCATTAGCATTAGGTTTCAGTTTAAGAAGAGCAGAGGGGTTAGCATTAGGATTCAGTTGAAAAAGAGAGGAAAGGCATTAGTGTTAGCATTAGGTTTCAGTTTAAGAAGAGAGGAGAGGGGTTAGTGTTAGCATTAGCATTAGGTTTCAGTTTAAGAAGAGCAGAGGGGTTAGCATTAGGATTAGGTTTCAGTTGAAAAAGAGAGGAAAGGCATTAGTGTTAGCATTAGGTTTCAGTTTAAGAAGAGGAGAGCGGTTAGCGTTAGCATTAGGTGTCAGTTTAGCACAGATTTTGTCTCCCTAAGTGGTTGTTGCCATTACAGTAGCTTCCTCATGTCCTTTCATTCATCATCACTGGTTTGACATACTGTACAATGACTGATGTTTGCTATGGGGAGATACTTTCAAAGGAAACCAGGAAAGGAAACTAGCGAGGAGAATTGAGACTCAGCCACCATATCACAACTAAGGGCAGACTTGGGAGAAGAGGTCAGGGTTAGGGTCAGAGGAGAAGAGGACAGGACACTTACTGGGTTTGCAGTCGTCGACGTCGGTCTCACAGTTGCGTCCGCTGTAGCCGGGCTTGCAGCCGCAGCGGTAGCCGCCCATGGTGTTCTGGCACGTGGCGCCGTTAACACACGGGCTCTTCACACACTCGTTGATGTCCACCTCACAGGTCTGGCCTGGTGAAGGGAGAGGACAAGAGGGGAGAAGGGCTCAGCATACACATACACACACGCACACACGCACACACAAACACAGCAGCCTAACCGCCAGAACAGTGCCACCTGCACACGACTCAACAGCTGGTCATTCCACACACAGAAGGGTTAGCGTTAAGCCCACGGTATACTTGCTGTTTAACAACGCGTAGACAAGCGCATATTTCGCCTCAGGTTAATTTCGCAGGACCTGCAGCCAACCGCAGCTGACGCTCCCCAGCAACGCAGGAAACGTGTGGTAGATGCGCACGCGTAGTTAAAAGCAAGTATATTATGGGCTTCAGGCTTAGAGGTACACTGAAGGTATATACAGTAGGGTCAGGGGTCGGGGTTAGTGATGAGAAGTGCGTGTTGACCTCTCACCTTGCCAGCCCTCGGGACACACACAGGAGAAGCTCTCGTAGTCATCCGACTCCCGACACACTCCTCCGCTCTTACAGGGCTGGGGGGTGCAGGGGGTGAGCAGGGTCTCACAGTTCTCCCCTGACACACACACACACACGATGTTTTTTCAGCACCTTATAGTATTACCACAGTGGTCGGTTAGGGTTATAGGGTTTATCACAGACTGGTGGATAAGCCAACCTACAGTACATAGATAAAGGGTTTTATTGGAACGTTCTAGACTTTCATTCAGTCAGGCTCCCCGGCCTGAGACTAGAGGGTCCGTCAGTGCTGGACGACATTTCCCTATCTGTTTCCACAACACACAGCTCTCGTACAGGAAGCGGCCGGGAGTTTCCTGTCATTGTCAAGGCATTTGCTGTTCTGTGAGACAGGAAGTCTGCAAACAGGAAATGTGTCAAGCTCCCGTTCCCACCCCGGTCACAAGCCGAGCCCCGCTTATTATTTCAGCGCTCGGGCAATATGTGGATTTTTCCAAAAAAGACGACTTGGGGAATAAATAAACCGGATCAGCCCGAAGAGGCCGAGGCCCGATCCATCATTAAGTGTTTTTTCAAATAATACGCTGCAGGAGGTGAGGCCGTGAGGGTTGGGGAGGAACGTGTTTTCCTCATGCTGCTATCAGGGACACTGGAGGCCTGGCGCGGAGGGCCAACGTCAACAGGCGCTCCGCGTCCGCCGAGCCCAGAGGAAGTCTTGCAGCTGGACGTTCGTCGACAGCTCGGACTTCTTGTGCGTGTTTTTCCTGCACGTCCATAGCAACGCGGGAGAGCCGGGAACTCTGAACCTCACAGCCAGGAAATACCAAAACGCGCCACTCCTAGACAGACGTATCGAATGTTTCCTATAAGGTAGACAAAATGTTTTCCTACCGGTATAAGGCAGGACGCATTTGCACTTGTAGCCAGCGACATCATCGATGCAGGACCCTTGATTAAGACAAGGGTTGGAGGCACATTCGTTGATGTTGGTGTGGCAGCTCGGACCTGGAGGAGTCAAAAGGTCAAAGGTCAAGCATCTGTGTTCGAGTGGAATGGTGCAGAACCAGATCAGGATGATGGCGGCGTTCGTCTGCAGCCATATGCTCACTTTCTCAGATCCACTCACACTCACACACACCTCACAGACTGCTCACACACACACACACACACACACACACACACACACACACACACACACACACACACACACAAACACACTGCTCACACACACACTGCTCTTACATACACACACACACTGCTCACACACATTCACGCTCACCAGTGAAGCCCGCCCGGCAGGCGCAGATGTATCCACCGGTCATGTCTTTACAGGTGCCTCCGTTCACACAGGGGTTGGAATCACACTCGTTGTTGTTGATGTCACAGTTCTGACCGCTCCAGCCAGAGTTACACAGACAGTCGTACCTGCAGAGACAACGACACGGCCCAAATCAGAACGAGCTTTACTGACTCAACTACATTTCCATGTCTCTTAGGCAGCTCACATCCTTCCCCTAGTCAGATTTAACAGTTATAAAACAGAAATAATTGTACGATTCGGCGCAGACTATCCCTTTAACTAGATTTTTTATTAAAGAGTAGCGCATCATCTCACCTGTTCACCCGGTCCTGACAGTGACCGTGGATGCAGGGGTTGCTAAGACACTCGTTGACCTGCGAGGAGCAGGTGGTGTCTTGGTAACCGTCGGGGCACATGCAGGTGAAGCTGTTGACGCCGTCGACGCAGGTGCCCCCGTTGTGGCAGGGGTGGGGGGCGCACTCGTCGATGTTGTGGCTACACATGGTGCCTGGGAACCAAGAGTGTGTGTGTAAACAGAAGAGACATTGAGAACGGTCAATGGACTGCACTTCATCCAAAACGTTTTACAACGGCCGCTCGTTCACCCATTCACACACACATTCACACCACCAATGGCGGCCAGCTGCCGTGCGAGGTGCTAGCCTGCTCACTGGGAGCAATTTGGGGTTCGGCATTTCGCCCCGAGGACGCTTTCGACATGGGACATGGGATTTGAACCGCCGACCCTACGATCGCTGGACAGCCGGCTCTACCTCCTGAGCCACGGCCGCCCAGAGAAGCACGTATAAAATATAAAAGAGGGTCAGGAGCCTGAAATATTGCACCCTGTTCAAATATATTAAGGTAGGCTCTATTTGAAGTTCAACACAAAGCCCGACCTGCTTGAACAGACAAAAGCCCCGTACAATAGGAGCCATATCGCCACGGTAAGTGTATCCGTTTACAGAAACATGGAGGTTTTAAGTCGGCTTTTGTCGACCACTTGAAGAGCCGCCGCTGTGGCAGACAGAGGGGGGGACCGGGCCTCCAGCCTTTTAAAAGATCCACTTTCAGGAATCTTTCAGGTAATCTTTTCTTCTGTGAAATCCCTGGTGTGTGTGTGTGTGTGTGTGTGCGGGCATTTTGTGTGTCTCGGAGGAGGAGCACGCTCGCTCGCCATCTGTCCCCCGCCCTCTCTCCCCTCACCTGAGGCCTGAAGAGAGGGCGCGCGCGCGCACGCACGCACGCACACACACACGTGCACACGCATGCGCACACACACAGCTCAGGCCTTGGCCCTAACCAGCTTATATATCTGTGCGGCGCTGAAGGTGTCGGGTTGTTTTATCTACCAGGACCCACCAGAGGCTAGGTGGAGCTATTATATCCTATTCGAATGATGGTCTCCTCTCATTTTTGGAAATCTGCGTAGACCCAGTTGGTTTGGACTTCCCGAGGCCCGTCTCTCCACTCACCACTGTAGCCAAGGTCACAGTAAGGCCTGTCTGCCCACTCACAGTAGGGCCTGTCTGCCCACTCACAGTAGGGCCTGTCTGCCCACTCACAGTAGGGCCTGTCTGCCGACTCACAGTAGGGCCTGTCTGTCGACTCACAGTAGGGCCTGTCTGTCGACTCACAGTAGGGCCTGTCTGTCCACTCACAGTAGGGCCTGTCTGTCCACTCACAGTAGGGCCTGTCTGTCCACTCACAGTAAAGCCTGTCTGTCCACTCACAGTAAGGCCTGTCTGTCCACTCACAGTAAGGCCTGTCTGTCCACTCACAGTAAGGCCTGTCTGTCCACTCACAGTAGGGCCTGTCTGTCCACTCACAGTAAAGCCTGTCTGTCCACTCACAGTAAAGCCTGTCTTTCCACTCACAGTAAAGCCTGTCTGTCCACTCACAGTAAGGCCTGTCTGTCCACTCACAGTAGGGCCTGTCTGTCCACTCACACTAAGGCCTGTCTGTCCACTCACACTAAGGCCTGTCTGTCCACTCACACTAAGGCCTGTCTGTCCACTCACAGTAAAGCCTGTCTGTCCACTCACAGTAAAGCCTGTCTGTCCACTCACAGTAAAGCCTGTCTGTCCACTCACAGTAAAGCCTGTCTGTCCACTCACCGGTGTAGCCAGGCTCACATGCACACTCGTAGCCGTTGATCTTGTCGATGCACCTCCCGTAGTCACACGGCTTGACCTGACAGTCGTCTATGTTGACCTCGCAGTTGACCCCTGGGTGTGGAGGAGAGACGGGGTTACCCTAGATCCATGGGGTTACCGCACATTTCTTCACACAAATCAGTATCAAAAGGTGTTGAGCCTAGTTACTGTTGCCATGTCCCACAAGCTTTGGAGCAAGTTAATAAAATGTCCACTGAACAGCACATACCGGATGATTCTCTCAAGGATTCCTGACAATATTGCTGTATGTTATTTGCCAAATGCCACTACTTGTCTAAGAGAATTCTACAGAAAGGCCTGAAGTATTTACATTAGGATAGATCCATGAGATTTCGATTTCGGACGGAGCAGGTGACAACATACGAGTTGATGCTAGGTGTTAGCAATCTATGCGGAAGGCACAAACGCCTCACAAACTCCAGATAAAAATCGTGGAGACTAACTGCACATGTAAAGCAGGGTGAGTAAATTAGTGGCATCCATTCTTAGAAAATAAGCCTGTGAGAATGAACTACTAGCTACGGGCTAATTAGCTACTGTACATCAAGCACGTTACTAGCTTCGTAGCTTTTTGTGTTGGCGCTGCTGTAAACTGATGTGTGGAGGGAGGTGTGGAGTATCGTACAGCTTATTATCTTATAACATTATGGTACAGCAGGCCTTTTTTTATGTTTTAAGAACCATTTCCTTCAAACTAATGTCTATACTATGAACACAACGCGGGACAAGCTTTGTTTGTGGGACATCAAAGGAGTGGTCTTAAGAAATAAAGCAACCTTATTGGTCATCATTGGTTAGCAAGAGAGAGAGAGTAAAAGAGAGAGGTAATGTAGTGAGAGTGAAAGCGACAGTGAGAGTGTGAGGGGGAAAGAGAGATAGTGAGGGTGAAAGACAGTGAGAGAGAAAGACAGTGAGAGAGAGAGAGAGAGAGATTGTACAGTGAGAGAGAGAGAGGGTGAGAGATACTGTACAGTGAGAAAGAGAGAGAGATAGTGAGGGTGAAAGACAGAGAGAGAGAGACAGAGAGAGATACAGTACAGTGAGGAAGAGAGAGAGAGCGAGAGAGAGAGAGAGAGAGGGTTAGAGAGCGGTAGCGCCGCCACCTTCGGTGCCCTGGGGGCAGGAGCAGACGTAGGCGTGGTCTCTGTCCAGGCAGGTGCCTCCGTTCCGGCACGGCTGACTCAGACACTCGTTGATGTTGGTCTCGCACAGCCGGCCCATGTAGCCCTGGCGACAGCTGCAGGTGAACGAGGCCAGGCCGTCCACGCAGGCGCCGTAGTGACAGGGGTTCGAGTGACACTCGTCGATGTCTGTCTCGCAGTGCTGCCCGGAGTATCCTGACAAAAAAACAGATGCATGCTGGTTATTTGCATCTCATTCTCCCCCTTCCTATACTGAACGTGCATTTCAATTCGTTTTTTTGGTTCTTTTCTCAGTGTTCAGTCTCTCTACCTTCGGTGCATTCACACGTGTACTTGTTGGGTCCGTCTGAACACCTGGCCCCGTTCTTGCAGGGCGTGCTGGCGCACTCATCGATATCCATCTGGCAGAGGTTCCCGCTGAAGCCTGAAAAAACAACATGATGTTCCAGAGGTGTGTGTGTGTGTGTGTGTGTGTGTGTGTGTGTGTGTGTGTGTCTGATCTTGACATGCCAAACCCTTCCCACTCTTCCTCCATTCCTCTATTACGAGGAGGGCTCTCAATGAACCGAGCAGCCCTGCTGTATCCACCCGTTATTTCTTCCTCTCTCTCCTTTTCACTCCAGCTCAAAAAAGCAGGCGAGAGGGGCTCCCCCTCGGAGGGAAGGGATGCGGAAGAGAGACAAAGAGGAGAGAGAGACGTCCGCGGCCTCCCAACGGCGGGGGAGAGACAAAGGAAGCAGAGCGCCGAGCCCCGCGGCTCCGATCCTTTTGTCCGGCGCAATCTTTTCCATCACAATGTGCATTACCCCGTACCCCCTCAAAAGGACCAGCCTGACCTTTGACCCCCCTCATTCAGAATCAACCCCCTCCCCCCAACCAGCAGCCCCATGACCTTCTCCAATTATTCTAATCGGGGGGGGGGGGGGGTCCTCAGTCTGGGAGCGGACCTCAGAACTCTAATCTGGGTGGCGTGAAGGATTAGAATCCATAATCTGGTTTATCCTCCACATGTATATGATATGGATACCATGTACAATGAAATGCTTAGCTACACCTAATTTGGGTCTCAAGCCTCCAATCCTGAGATCAAGAGTCATACGAGCTGGGCGAGGCAGCTGTAATAAAACAGGACGCATACGATGATGTCTGTGTGTCACCATGTGTTTGTAACAGGTGTCACCGGGTCGCTCGTCAGTGTCACTTCAAGTCTGGGCGGTGTGAATGACTGGGATTAGAATTATAAACCTGGGTGGTGTGAAAGATTAGGATTCCTGTTTGGCGGAGAGAGGAAGCTCTATGTCCCTCACCGGAACACACATGTGGACTGATCCCGGGGGAAGCGCGGCTGATCCAGAGATTACGTGACTGCACAGCTGGCTCTAAGCCTTCACCTCCTTCCAGTGGACTAAAATCCACTCGCCACACAGGGGTTGCTTCTCTTTGAATATCCATCACTGCTGGTGCTAGTGCCATCACACACACACACGAACACCCCCTCACACACACATCATCACCAAGACCATCTCTCTCATTCACACATAATGACGGAGTGTTTTATCAGCGTTTCAGAAAATCATCTGTGGCTGTTTTGAATAAACCCCTGGTAGTCAAGGCGTCAATGTTTTAAAAAGTCTCATCCAGACTAAAAGGCATCAGAATCCCAGAATTTTCAAAGTAAAACTGGGGCAGCTTAGTTTTCAAAAGTCTCTGTTTAAGGGGCTTGAAAACGCTGCAGCAGTGTGGACACTAGGCATAAACATAGCAAAAGTTGTGCGTATTCACCAAAAAAAAGCATACATTTTCCTCCGTTTGTGCCGAGCAATTACACTACCCCGACAAAAACGCCCCTGGAACCCGGAGGCCTTGGAAAACGCCCAGAGTCGTGTATTTGGGCTAGAAGCTGGAGCTGCGTTACCTTCCCAAAACGCCTGAGTAATCGCGTTTCATTTTCACTGTTCAAATATGTAGCCATGAAAACACACATTAGTGTAATCCAGGCCTTAGAAGTCTCCTGGAATCACACATTTGAAAGCCCCCCAATGGGTTTCCATGGTGATGCTGTGTACAGGAATGAAATGAAGGACCCCAACCCCAGAACCCCAACAACAGAGCCTCATTTACATCTCAACACCCCCCCCCCCCCCCCCCAATCCTCCACCTCCCTCTACACCCCCCCCCCCGTCCTCCCTCCATAGCCCTGACACAACCCCACCTCCCCCTACCCATGATACACCCCCCAGCCCCGATACACCCCCCCTCCCCCTACCCATGATACACCCCCCAGCCCCGATACACCCCCCCTCCCCCTACCCATGATACACCCCCCAGCCCTGATACACCCCCCTCCCCATGATACACCCCCCAGCCCCGATACACCCCCCCTTCCCCTCCCCATGATACACCCCCCAGCCCCGATACACCCCCCCTCCCCATGATACAACCCCCAGCCCCGACACCCCCCCTCCCCCTACCCATGATACACCCCCCAGCCCCGACACCCCCCCCCTCCCCATACCCATGATACACCCCCCAGCCCCAATACACCCTCACCTCCCCCTCCTCTATCCACCCACCCCCCAGCCCTGACACACCCCACCACCAACACCCCCCATCCCAGAGCATAAGTCTGTGCTTCTCATTTGACTTTCACCACTGTCTCATTCAAGCTACTTTGATTTCCACCCAAATCCCTCACACACACACACACACACACACACACACACACACACACACACACACACACACACACACACACACACACACACACACACACACACACACACACACACACACACGAGGAGGCCTCCCTGCTTTTCTCTACAGAGCGTCTTTGATCAGCCCCGCCTCCCATTTCCCTCCAAAAATGACTTCCACCTCAGTAGCACTGCTGAAAGAACGAAAAACAAAAACACATTAGCGAAGGCTTAAGAAACCACTCTCTTTCTCCCTTGGATTCTGTTAGGAGCATTCTTTCATCCAACAAAACATCAAGAGAGGCCTCTGGACGTGCATGCTGTCATTCCATTCCAATGGAACCTTAGGAAAAATGTCTCATGACATCCTCTAGGTAGCAACACAACTAGCAAAGCCTGGAGACAAGACCAGACTAACATGATCTGGTGGATATACTGTACCAAAAAACATGTTTCGGCACCGTTCTTGCATGATCATCAAGACTAGAAAACTTGTGCAAGCTTCCTCAAACTTCCTCAAGATGGTCTTCAGAGATGCTCTTTAGACATGCTCTTCTTTAGAGATGCTCTTCTTTTGAGATGCTCCTTAGAGATGCTCCTTAGAGATGCTCCTTAGAGATGCTCCTTAGAGATGCTCCTTAGAGATGCTCCTTAGAGATGCTCTCCTGTATAGATGCTCTCCTGTATAGATGCTCTCCTGTAGAGATGCTATCTTGTAGAGATGCTCTCCTATAGAGATGTTCTTTAGAGATGCTCTCCTGTAGAGATGCTCTCCTGTAGAGATGCTCTCCTGTAGAGATGCTCTCTTGTAGAGATGCTCTCCTATAGAGATGCTCTCCTGTAGAGATGCTCTCTTGTAGAGATGCTCTCTTGTAGAGATGCTCTCTTGTAGAGATGCTCTCCTATAGAGATGCTCTCCTGTAGAGATGCTCTCTTGTAGAGATGCTCCACAGAGATGCTCTCCTGTAGGGATGCTCTTTAGGGATGCTCCTCCGTGCTGCTTCGTTCCTCTCTCTAGACCCGCCCCCCCCCCCCCCCCCCCCACTAAACCTTGCCTGAGGGCTGGGATCAGCGTCCGTCACTCCTCTCTCTCTCTCCCTCCCTCCCTCGTTCTCTCTCTCCATCGCAATGTTCCTCTTCATCTCCCACTCTCTCCCCATCTCTCTCTTCTGTCTCTCCACCTCCTGTGCCCTCTCCCCCATCTCCATTTCCCTCTCCCTTGTTCTCTCCATCTCCGGATCGCTATCGTCTTGGGGGAGGGTGGTGGGGGGGGGGGGGGGGTGACTGGCCCCTGGACTCACCTGTAGGACATTCACAGTGGAAGGTGTTGATCTTGTCGATGCACTTCCCGCTGTTGACGCAGGGGTTGTTGGCGCACTCGTCCGTATCGATCTCACAGAAGACGCCCTCGTAGCCTGTGGCCAATTAGTGAGAGAGAGGCGGGGGGAGGGGGGGGGGGGAGAAAGGGGGGGAGGGAGAGAGAGAGGGAGAGAGAGATGGAGAGAGAAAGCAGGTATTTCTTAGTTAGAGAACAGCAGCTACTCAGTCAGATCTGTCCTGTAATCTAGACTAAGACCACTGTCTGATTAAATTGGACTGTATAGCTCAGCTTGATCAGTGGCAAACTTCTGTTTATATTACAATAACAATTTGGCTCAGTTTTTATTTTATAGTTTTCATTTTATAAAATCATGAGCTTGAAAGTGTGTTCTGCTAGACGAGTAAAATAAATAGGTTTTAAATAATCCCAAAATCTCCACTGTGCACCTCCATGCACGTGCGTGTGTGTGCATGCGTGGGCATGCGTGTTTGTGTGTGTGTGTGTGTGTGTGTGTGTGTGTGTGTGTGTGTTACCTGGCATGCAGATGCAGTGGAAGCCTCCTATCTGGTCCAAGCAGGTGGCCTCGTTGTGACAGGGGTTGGACTGGCACTCGTTGACGTCCAGCTCACAGCGCGCGCCAACGTAGCCCTGCTGGCACTGGCACTGGAACGAGCCCTTGGTGTTCATGCACTTCCCCTTGTGCTCACACGGGTTAGACCCTGGAGAACCACAGAGAACCATCAGGACGAGAGTTGGGGTTAGGGTTACTGGAGAACCACAGAGAACCATCAGGATGAGAGTTAGGGTTACTGGAGAACCACAGAGAACCGTCAGGACGAGGGTTAGGGTTACTGGAGAACCACAGAGAACTGTCAGGACGAGTTAGGGTTACTGGAGAACCACAGAAGATCATCAGGACGAAAACAACAGTTAATTCGTTAACGAACAGCAGTTAATCTCACAGACCGGTCAGAGCTATTTCTCTACAAGCATAACTTAAATTTCCCTTTTCTGATTGTAACATAATCCTGCTGAATCTACCTTGGATATGCAACCACGCTAACAAGCATTATTATTGACTGATATAGACACAGTCAGTGATTATGAATCTCACCCAGAGAGCACTCGTCCACATCCTGGTCACAGGACGCTCCGAAGTAGCCGAGAGGACACGTGCAGATGGCTCTGCCGCTGACCGGGTTGGTGTCACAGTTGGAGCCTTTCTGACAGGGGTTGCTGATACAAGCGTCATCCAGTTGACAAAGGAGACCTGGTGTAGCACAGGATAGCAAGACAAACAGATGAAGTGTTTGTTTTTGACAGTATATTTGGCAGATGCCTTTTGCCATAATAAAATAAAATAAATAAGAATAAAATAAATATCAAAATATAATAATGTTCAAAGTCCACTACCGCTGCAAACCTCCACTCTGTTTACGTTGTAGAGGCGACAAAATAGTCCTCCACGCGGCAGAGGTTTACAGTGGCCGTGCAGTTGGTGAAATAGTTCCGTTTTAAATGTAACTGTCGTTTCAACATTTAGTTTGCAAATAGCCTACATTTCATGGGACAGCATACTGACACCAAGTAAGATTAAACCATGAGCTTCCTGTCTTGGAAAAACTACACATTTTCACGTTTTCCAATTCCATTGTTAAGAAATTTGCGGCAGACAAAAATCTCTATACAGCTCAATACTGGAGCGATCAGTGAAGCAAACTATGCCTTTAACTTAAACTTGCCCATCCCTGCCCCTGCTCGACCCCGCCCCGGTTCGGCCCCGCCCCTGCTCAGCCACGCCCCTGCTCAGCCACGCCCCTGCTCAGCCCCGCCCAGTGGCCTCTCACCTGTGCGTCCGTGGGGACACTCGCAGTAGAAGGACGCCACGCGGTCGTGGCAGGTTGCCCCCTGGTGGCAGGCGGCGTTGGTGCAGTCGTCGATGTTGTCGCTGCAGTCTTCGCCCGTCCAGCCGTTGACGCACACACACTGGTAGCTGCCGTAGGCGTTGTTGCACGTGCCCCCGTTCTGGCAGGCGTTGGGCATCAGCTGGCACTCGTCCACGTCCTCGGTGCAGAACTGACCTGGAGACGGGCATGGAGGTAGTTCAGGGACAAGCTGATCCTAGATCTGTGTGTGTGTGTGGTGTGTGTGTAGGGGTGTGTGTGTGTGTGTGTGTAGGGGGGTGTGTGTGTGTGTGTGTGTGTGGTGTGTGTGTGTGGTGTGTGGTGTGTGTGTGCGTGTGTGTAAGTGTGTGTGTGTGTGTGTGTGTGTGTGTGTGTGTGTGTGTGTGTTACCTGTGAACTCAGGCTTGCATTGGCAGTTGTAAGTGTTGACTCCGTCCACGCAGGTTCCTCCATTACGGCACTCGTGTCCCGGGCAGTCGTCTATGTTGTGGTCACAGTTCTGCCCAGAAAAGCCTGGAGGAAGGAGAGGACCAGATTCTTTATTTCTTAGAGAGCGAGAGAGAAAGAAAGAAAGAGAGAAAGAAAGAGAGAAAGAGAGAAAGATTGAAAGAGAAAGAGAGAAAGAAGGAAAGAAGGAAAGAAGGAAAGAAGGAAAGAAGGAAAGAAGGAAAGAAGGAAAGAAGGAAAGAAAGAAAGAAAGCAATAGAGAAAGAAAAAGAAAGAGAGAGCAGCTTGCTGCGTTTGCTCCCACAAAGCTCTGGCACCATGATGCAGTAGTGCAGCAAGGCTAACTTGCTAGCGGTAGCTTGTTGGCAACTCATCAACGAGTGATGAAGCCCCAGCTCCTGATGGCCAGATCGTTTGCTAATGCTACTTAACCGCTACTTAACTGCTACATAAGCCATGTCAGTATTTCAATAAGGTAGCTAGCTACAGCTATCTTATATTATCATACCGCAGAACCCCTTCTCACACACAGCAACATGATTTTTTTCAGTTGGCTAAGTGTCAAACAACACAAACAACTGGTACAGTTTGGTTCTTTCACTCTTTTAACCATTCCTTCCCATATTGCTTAATTTCCATCCCATCCCAGTTTGAAAATGACTGCTTCCTTTCAAAAGCAGGCAAGTGAAACTGACAGTTGAGTGTGGTTGACCGTCTCTCTCATGCCAGCGAAACAGCATAAAGACTGCACAGCTTCCTTCTGAGGTACCAAACTATCCACCCTGCCCTAGACTTTACACCTAACCCCTAACACCTAACCCCTTACACACCACCCTAACCCTAACCCCTAACACACCACCCTACCCCTACCAATCCTACCCCTACCAATCCTAACCTCTAACACACCGCCCTACCCCTACCAACCTTAACCCTTAACCCACCACCCTAACCCTACCAACCCTAACCCTTAAAGGATAAGGATATTGAATTTCATGTTTAGCCCTATTCCTGGCTTCCCTGGCGTGTATCTGACTAGTACAGGTAAAAATATTTCTGTTTTGTGTAGTACAGAGTTCTGTGTCAATAACGTCGGTGCGCGCCAAGGTTATAATAGTTTTGCTTTTGTCATTAGTTTTTATTTTTATATCGTTTTAACTTTTTTTTTTTTTTTCAGTTTAGTTTTGATTAGTTTTAAAGCAGGTTTGCTAGTTTAGTTTTTATTTTTTGAAAATGCTTAGTTTTTATTAGTTTCAGTATTAGTTTTCGGTTTTTTTCTTCTTCTTTGCTTGCCTCATGAGACTATCCTGATCTCGTGAGCTCACGTTGTTTCACTCCGTGTGAAACAAACCATCTGGCGCACGTCAGGTTACTTCTGCGCCGGAGCACAGCTAAGAAAAAATGGAGGATAGATTTCATATCCACCCAAAATATTAGGCTTATGTATGAAATGAAAAAGACTAAAACTAAGGACATTTTCTCAATAATTTTAGTTTGAGTTAGTTTTGTAAACACACAATACAGTTTTAGTTAGTTATCCTTTTTTTTGTAAAGTCTAGTTTTATTTCAGTTAACTAAAATGTTTTTTCACACCTAGTTTTAGTTTTTTAGTTAGTTTTCGTTAACTATAATAACCTTGGTGCGCGCACCCTGGCTCGTTGCTAGAAAACACTTGAAAAACTCTAAAAAGTATGATATACGTGGATTTCAAGTTAAGGAATTACATGGTTTATTCTTACCAAGCTCCCCCCCCCCATTCCTGGCTTCCCTGGCATGTATCTGACTAGTACAGGTTAAAATATTTCTATATATATATATATATTTATGCCTACCAAGCTCTGAAGTCGTCCTGTAAACACCATAGGTCCTTTCGCCTCTGCATTTCGAAACAGCTAACTTGTTAACAGTACTACTTTCACAGTACTACTTTCACAGAACATACAACAGCCATCCCTTCATGCTGTAAACCGCCGCGGAATTCGGATTCGGATGAATTTCGCGGCGGTTTACAGCATGAAGGAATGGCTGTTGTATGTTCTGTGAAAGTAGTACTGTTTACAAGTTAGCTGTTGTTTTGAAATGCAGAGGCGAAAGGACCTATGGTGTTTACAGGACAACTTCAGAGCTTGGTAGGCATAAATATATATATAGAAATATTTTAACCTGTACTAGTCAGATACATGCCGGGGAAGCCAGGAATGGGGCTAAACATGAAATTCAGTGTCCTTATCCTTTAACACGGACTATAGATTATTGGTGCTTACAGTCTTGGGCCTCATTCATAACAAAAGCACAGTGACCCTGTGGTCCCCCACCCACGATGCATGCGTGCTGTTCAGGTGTTGAATGTGTAAGTGTGGAGTGGGCTTCTCTAGTTTAGATTTATCCATGGGGCCAGAAGAGAGGCCCATCATATTTTTTGTAAGAAACATGTAAGCATTTATTCGAAAGCAGTTCATTAAAATGTCAGTGATTTAAATAGTTAATATAAAAAGAATCTCAAGCGATTTTAACTTTCTGTAGCACAAAAAATATGAAATGAAAATAACAATGTATTTTTTTTTTTTATAACGTACAGGGGTCAATCTTTCAGCCCATGAGGGACAATAACCTGTAGTCTGATCGATCGCATTGTAGAACTACTACATTTCTATGTGCCAGAAGTGTTTGTGAGAGTGAAGGAGATAAAGAGTTAGTGAGAGTGAAGAGAGAACGGGGAGTGGTGAGGCGAGGTGCCTGCTAGGGGCGGAGCCTGGGAAGTGGTGCTCCGCTGGACGGATGTTGATGGAGGGGGGAGGGGGGGGGGGGGGCAGAGAGCCTACTCGTGGTAACACCGTCTAAAGGCCCAGAAACCTTTACTCCACTCTATGAGGATGTTGGGTTTAGAGCTCTTCACCATTTCCTCAAGATAAGACCCAATGCTTTCCTGCCCCCCCCCCCCCCCCTCCTCCCCCCTCCCCTCTCCTCCTCTCCCCCCCTACACGCCGGACCCAGCTCCACCTTCTCCTGGCCAGTTGAGCATAGGATCAGTGTACTATGAAGGCCTCAGAGCATCAGTGTACAGTATACTATGGAAGTCTTAGAGGGTCAGAGTGTATACTATGGAAGTCTTAGAGGGTCAGAGTGTATACTATGGAAGTCTTAGAGGGTCAGAGTGTATACTATGGAAGTCTTAGAGGGTCAGAGTGTATACTATGGAAGTCTTAGAGGGTCAGAGTGTATACTATGGAAGTCTTAGAGGGTCAGAGTGTATACTATGGACGTCTCAGAGGGTCAGATTGTATACTAAGAGAGCCTCAGAGCATCAGAGTGTATACTATGGAAGTCTTAGAGTCAGAGTGTATACTATGAAAGCCTCAGAGCATCAGAGTGTATACTATGGACGTCTCAGAGGGTCAGATTGTATACTAAGAGAGCCTCAGAGCATCAGACTGTATACTATGGAAGTGTGTTTATCTTGTAGGGAGTAACTGTTTATCTTGATCGACTGAGATATGTTGACAAGTGAGGATTGACCCCTGTTACAATCCCAACATGGAAAATCCTTCTACAAAATTCCTTAATAGAATATTCTCCAATCAGTTCCATGTCTGAAGCCAGCAGGCTTCAGCCTGTTGCAAGATAGTCATCATGGCACAGTCTATTACCTGGCGCACAGGAGCAGGCCTATTACTTTTATTTGTTCATAAGGCTTTGTCTGGCAAACCTCCCCAGTACCTGTGTTCTTACAGGACCACAGAACAATATACCCGTTCATAGGACTTCATTTGTTTAAATGCTCCCCGCATGAACTCCAAGGCAGGGGAGAGTGCTTTTAGTTTTTATGCCCCACACAGGTGGAATAAGCTGCAGAACACACTTAAATTGGAAAATCTAGTCTCCCTGGAAACATTTAGGGTTCTCATAGATGATTTGTTACATAGGGACTGCACATGCTTCCTATAGGTGTGTCTGCCACTCTCCTATTGGATGTCATTTCTGTTATTTATTTAAAGTGCTTATTTTCTACTTGTATACTGTATTGTATGTGTTGTTTTCTACTGTATTCTATTTTTGTATCTTGTACTGTATGTGTTATTTTGTATGTAATCAGGGCGATGTTGGAAAAGAGAGCTTGCTCTCAAACCTCTTCCCTGAATAAATAAAGGTTTCAAATCAAATCAAAATTATCTGGCAAGTCTATTACCTGGCTGACAGGTGTAGGCCTATTATCTGGCAGGCCCAGTCTATTACCTGGCAGGCCCAGTCTATTACCTGGCAAGCCCAGTCTATTACCTGGCGCACAGGAGAAGGCCTATTACCTGGCAGTCCCAGTCTATTACCTGGCAGTCCCAGTTTATTACTTGGCACACAGGAGCAGGCCCATTACCTGGCAGGCTCTGTGTATTACCTGGCAGGCCCAGCCCATTACCTGGCAGGCCCAGCCTATTACCTGGAAGGCCCAGTCTATTACCTGGCAGGCCTAGTCTATTACCTGGCACACAGGAGCATTTGTAGCTGGTGTCTCCCTTCTGGACGCAGGTGCCCCCGTTGTGGCAGGGGGAGGGGCTGCAGGGCAGGTAGACGCTCTCGCAGTGCTTCCCCGTGTACTCCTGCGGGCACTGGCACCGGTAGACGCCCGCCTCGCTGACGCACACCCCTCCGTTCCGGCACGGCGAGGGGCTCTGGGCGCACTCGTTAACGTGCCGCTGACACCTGTTCCCCGCGAAGCCACTCGGACATCTGGAGGATGAGAGGAAAGATGCATGAGTGGGCGATGTTTGTAGTCTAATGAGGGCTGTTTTGGTCTACGGGTGAGGAACGAACACACCTCAGTCATCCTGAAGTTCATGCTAGGAAATAATTCTTCTATATTCTATCCAATGTAATGGTCATAAAATTCAACCTCTTGGTGGTGGTTTTTGATGACTGGCTGGGATACTCTGGGTTAGGGATGTCGGTTTCAGTTAATCTCGCTTTCGATCGACCCGACACCCATTTTTTAAGAAAACGTGAAATGCTTGATTGTGGCGTTTTCCTTTTAGTCCAGAAAATGGCGCCTGCAGCCACCCAGGCCACGGGCTGCTCCATGTCCACTGGCTCCGGAGCTGCTGCGCGGGTCTCACTGCTAGGCATATGTTTTGCTCTTCTTCCCCTGTATCTGTGACTTTTTCTAAACAATTTAATATTTTTTTATGCCTTCTACGCAGTTGTTGCTTGTCGTGTCCTAAGAATTTCATTGTTCAGTGTGACCAGTTATACTGTCTGTGCAGCGTGCACAGTCAAACACTTTGACTTTGATATTCTACCCGTGCTTCCTACTCTTGTCCTACTGTAGCCTAGTACCGTGAGCAGTAAACACATCTGGGTTTATTGTCATATTGCTTTAACCTACACTGTTGTTGAGCTCAGTGCAACAGGGCACAACACACGGAAAGGAATCCACTTCTAACAGGTAGGGATAAAAATGACAATGTAGGGATAATAATGTCAATGTAGCAGAGGAGAAATGCACGCACACCCAAGAATGAAAAGCAACAGGTGCTCGACCAAAAAATATATAACTGATAAGAGAAGAAAGGTCCGTACATTGGTTTTGACCTTCAGGTGCAACTTCAAGGTCACGCCGACCAAAACGTGCTTAATTAAATCACTTTGGGAGATATTTAACCAGCAGAGACCTTTCTTCTCTTATCAATAATAATGACAATGATCATTTACAAGAAACAGGACAATATACAGTACATCACAACAACAATACATGTACAGTACAATCCTCCACAAACCCATCAGAGATCAGGGGTTTAAAATGGGCGTATTGCTCCCACTGTGTGCTTGTAAATCCTCTGCTTTGGGACAGAAATAAACTTGTCTCATACCATCTAGTTATTTCTCCCCAATAAGAGCCCTCCAGGGGGTCAGGACTGTTTTTACAACATGGCAACACGGCCATGAGAAACTATGCAGCTCACAGAACAGTGGTCTTCTCACAATCACACCCACAGACGTTTTAGGCCATAAAACAGACAGAGCTCCTTCCCGACCCGGGGGGCATGTGTGCCTGTGTGTGGCACTTCTCACAGGGCCTCTCTGAGTCAAACTGTCACCCCCAGTGAAATGAGAGACAGAGAGAGAGAGAGGGGGGGCAGAGAGAGAGACAGAGAGAGAGAAAGAGAAAGAGAGAGAGACAGAGGGGGAGAGAGAGACAGAGAGAAAGAGAGAGAGAGTTACAAACTGTTCCACAGATCGGTCAAGTCTTTGTCAGCTGGAAGATAAACCAGGCAGCTTCCCATAAAACTAATCCCATATTTGTCACTGTGACCGTTTCCAGTGTTTTCAGCAGTGTGGGGGTTAGTCAGTATGAATATACTGACAGTGCTAGTCAAGTCAGTATACACAGCCTCACAACAGTAGCGATAAAAAGTTGGGACTCAGAATTCTGGTCTCATTCTTTAGAGAAAAAACAGTGTCTGTAGAGCCATTCTTGGGCAGCTCTTAGAGAGAATGTGCTCACTTCATCTCAACCTTTGTCAGCACTCATTGATTGAAAGGACAAGGCCGCGCTTATGCCGGTCTTTGAACTGGGAGCTAACATTATGGAGACTTCAAAGCCGGGTGTCTCCGCCCCGGTGCCCTGTCTGCTCCTACAGAGGAGAAGGCTGCTCCCCTATGACCTCAGCTGGGGGGCAAGGGATGAGGGAGAGATAAAGTGAGTCTGAAACTATAATAATGGCAAGACTGTTCTATCAGCCTCGGGAAATGAGAGAAAAGATGGTTCCAAAATAAGAATTCTTCCATGTTCCGTTTTGTGGGCAATGAAGCTGCCAAGCCATCAGAAGAAACACCATTATAAGAACCACTATTATATGAACCACCAAGCCAACTTGACCTCGACAGTCCTCTATTCTCTTTCGAATCCAAAGCTTTCTTTCTTAACCCTTTGAATACTGTACGATCGTGTCACTGGCAAAATTTCACAAATATCAAAAATATGTTTTTGTGTGTTTTTATTTATTTATTTACAAGATTAAAAAAAAAACTCAAAATCTAAAAAATTCTGACATTCCATCACTTCCTGAAAGCTGAGAAACTGCCATTTCTAGTAACAGAGGGAAAATCCAATTAATATTCAGAATGTTGGCACTGTACTTACAGTACTCAAAGGGTTAAGCAGGTTACCATAGGTTATAATAGGACCATTAGCACATATTTTTCCATCTTATAATTCATTTAGGTATCATCCCAATTCCTGAAGGCATGAACGGTGGCACGTTATTCTACTCCTCAGTGGTGGTGATGGTGGTGGTGATTTTCATAACCATCTCCACATTTTCCTGCTTTACAACAATGATTTGAGTCTCAGGTCAATTCTCCACTCTTATCCTTATCTTTTAGTTTGGCTCCAGCCCCCGAATCGGAATTCTCAGAAGTGTAATTCAGGGCGTGGAAAGGTTCTGGTCCAGAGTGATTTCTCAGTTGGAATTCTAACCAGACCAATCAGCGTCCTTTGAATGCGATGACGGAATTAAACTGCGCAACGTGATTGGTCAGGGAATGAACTGATCGCTGAGGGCTCCCTCTTCGCCAACGCCCGTCTGGGAAAACGGCTGCAAACGGTCTGTTCAAACTGAATAATGAAGTGAAACCAAACGGTAATTCAGTCTGAGGGTCCAGGCTAATGCTCTCTCTCAAAGTGACTGCAGAGCATGCATGTGATTGGTCAGTGAGAGTGTGGGGGGTCCAGGCTGCCGGGCGGCCGGTGCTTCCGGGGTGGTGGGGCGGGGCGTGCAGGGTGGCCGTAGGGAGCAGGTGCGCATGTTAATAAGAGGACGGACACACACAGCTCGCCCTCCCCCCCTGCGCCCCTCCGTGCCCCTGCTACACCTCCCCCCCCCCTCTCCAGGCCCTCTGGCCCAGGGACACGGACAGGGCCTGGGCTGCGGGTGTCTGAAAGCCCCCCCCCCCCCCTCCTGGTTCTGGAGCTATGGAGGGAGGGGGGAGGCTGGGACGGAAGGATGAGTGGAACCATTGTTTCTCCTCCCAATTCGGGGTCGGGCGACATTCAGCTGTTAAAGCCCCTCTCCCCTCCAACATACCTCCACCCTATGTTCCGTCTATCTGGGGCTCATCCCTGGCTTTTCTCTTTGCTCCACCTTCCTTCGCTCAGTCTTCCCTTTCCCTTCCTGTGTTTAAAGGCCTGATTAAGGGCATGGCTGTCTTTCCCCTTCTGTGTGCCGTTGTCTGCTCCATCCTCCGGCTGCTTCCCTCCCTCTCTCTCCAGGACTTCCAGACGGTCGGCTGGAAGACACCATATTAGGATTTCCTGGCCTCCTCTGACCAGACTTTGCCCAGAAAAAAGTCCCGAACCACTAAGTTTGTGGTACTTTTTTTAACCTGACGCGCCAGTTGGTTTGTTCCACACAGCCATCTGTGAAAGCTTAATTGGACACCCGTTTGGAAAAGGGCGGGTACTTTCAAAACTACTTGGCAGGTGATTGGATGAACCATCTGTTTATCACCATCTATCACGGTGGCATATGAGTGATTCCGGCTGTTGTCACACCTAAACCACACCCGTAGCTGGTGTCACGCCTAAACCACACCTAAACTACGCCCGTAGCTACCAGTAGTTCCTCCTGAGGATGCTGACTGCATGGACAGAGTAAACGTATTCACAGAGCTGTTCCAGACTGATGCGTGTTAAACCTATTTATATTGAGCCGTTCCAGACTCATGTGGGTGAGAAGCATGTGAGCATGCAAGGTCAGCATGGTCTCACGAGGCTAGCACTTTTTAGCAGTCTGCCACAATTGAAGAAAAAAAAAACGTATGTGAAACCTGGTTGGGGTTGCTAACCATAAAGAAAGACAACTGGTTTGGTAACTGGGTTTTAGCAGGAAACCACCAGTGAGGTGAGAGACGAGAAACAGAGAGGGAGGTTGGCACTGCCAGTTGAGAAGGAATGTTGATGTTTACTCTAAAAAGCTGCCCTCTCCTCCCGTCCCCCAGACCCTGACCCTCAAATCTTGGCCCTCAATGGAGGCTCCTGGCAGCCGCACTTTACGGGGCCCCGCAAAAACTCACACCCGTTTTGAAACGGAGCTCTGGCCTGCCCCTGCGTCTCACACAGAGCCCTCGAAGACAAACACACAGAGCCCCCTCTCCGCCTCGGTCCACGTGTCCGCACTGACCAAACGCACGCTATAGCCCAGTTTGCACAGAGTCAACTTCAGCGCACGCTAAGCGAAGAATGCTAACAGTTTGCTCTTTAACTTGGCAAGAGGTTGTCAAATACCCTGTCAGCACAAAATCAGTTTGACAGAGACGTGCAGCTAACCGTGCCCCCCCCCCCCCCCCCCCCCGACTATAAAAGTGGACAAAACAAAAGATATTCACCTAATCTTTTATTGAGTGTCCAAAGCAAACAAGTCTGGACAGCTGCTGCAACAAGAGAGAACAGACAGCTTACACTGGAACGGTCTAATCTCTGCAGCAAGTTAACTATCCCTCTGGAAACGTCAGTAAAGAAGACATGCAGAGAGGGGCCCAAATCAGAAGCTGTGCAAATATCAAGTGTTTGCAAGGGGATCGTATAACCGTGGAACAGGACTAACAATGAACAGGACTGACACTGTAGCAAGAATGATACCTTATCATCTCTCCCCGTCCTCCCTCCGCAGTAGCTCCTGTTGTCCCTCTCCATTCCCTAATGTAACCCCAATCCTCTCCTCATTCACCAAGTGTAACCCTCTCCCCATTCACTAACCCTCTCCCCGTTCACTAACCCTCTTCCCGTTCACTAACCCTCTCCCCATTCACTAAGCCTAACCCTCTCCCCGTTCACCAACCCTCTCCCCGTTCACTAAGCCTAACCCTCTCCCCATTCACTAAGCCTAACCCTCTCCCCATTCACTTACCCTCTCCCCGTTCACTAACCCTCTCCCCATTCACTAACCCTCTCCCCATTCACTAACCCTCTCCCCATTCACTAACCCTCTCCCCATTCACTAACCCTCTCCCCGTTTACTAACCCGCTCCCCATTCACTAACCCTCTCCCCATTCACTAACCCTCTCCCCATTCACTAAGCCTAACCCTCTCCCCATTCACTTACCCTCTCCCCGTTCACTAACCCTCTCCCCATTCACTAACCCTCTCCCCATTCACTAACCCTCTCCCCATTCACTAACCCTCTCCCCATTCACTAACCCTCCCCATTCACTAACCCGCTCCCCATTCACTAACCCTCTCCCCATTCACTAACCCTCTCCCCATTCACTAACCCTCTCCCCATTCATTAACCCTCTCCCCATCCACTAAGCCAAACTCTCCCCATTCACCAACCCTCTCCCCATTCACCAACCCTCTCCCCATTCACTAACCCTCTCCCCATTCACTAACCCTCTCCCCATTCACTAAGCCAAACCCTCTCCCCATTCACTAAGCCAACCCCTCTCCCCATTCACTAACCCTCTCCCCATTCACTAACCCTCTCCCCATTCACTAAGCTAAACCCTCTTCCCATTCACTTACCCTCTCCCCGTTCACTAACCCTCTCCCCATTCATTAACCCTCTCCCCATTCACTAACCCTCTCCCCATTCACTAACCCTCTCCCCATTCACTAACCCTCTCCCCATTCACTAACCCTCTCCCCATTCACTAAGCCTAACCCTCTCCCCATTCACTAAGCTAAACCCTCTTCCCATTCACTAAGCCTAGCCCTTTCCCCATTCACGTCGTCTTGTGTTCCTGTGGCCGGTGGTTGGCAGCAGGTCTGTCCCTGCCCCAGTGTGGTGGTGTGTGGTGGTGGTCAGGCCCTGACCGTGCAGATGTTGACACGACACCTGATGCACGCCCAGACGCCACTCAGGGGCTTCCCCCAACACTGGACCAGCCTACCATCTGTCGCTCCCTTTGAGATCACACCGGGACGCTGGCAAACAAACACAAAGAGGGCAGCTCTCCTCGTTGCCTCAATGCTCCACCTGCATTATTAGGGAAGGTTGAAGAGTGGGCTGTAGTAACACATTACGTTTTAATTCAAAATCGACTAATTTTCCTCCAATATCGCTGCACTGTAACACAATGGATACAAAAAGCCTAAAACAGTTCTTTGCAGATTTTCTCACACTGGGAAAACAAGTGAAACTGGAGCACACTAATCTGTTTTAGTTACGATTTTTTTCCACTAGTCTCTTCTGATGTCCCTTCCGCCACCTGTCTCTCTCTCTGTCCGTCTCTCTCTCTCTGTCTCTCTCTCTCTCTCTGTCTCTCTCTCTCTGTCTCTCTCTCTGTCTCTCTCTCTGTCTCTCTCTCTCAATTCAATTCAATATGCTTTATTGGCATGAATGTCAGGTGAACAATATTGCCAAAGAAGAATACAATTCAATAATAACATTTGAAAACAAATTAAGTATACAATTAATTAAGTAAATTAGCAGATAAATAGGTCATAAAATAGATAGGTCATAAAATAGGTCAAGAGATAAGAGACAGTCTCTGTCTGTTTCTCTCGCTCTGTCTCTCTCTGTCTCTGACTGTCTCTCTCTCTCCCTGCCTCTCTCTCTCTCGTAAAAAGTCCAGCTGTGCTGGAGGAGCTCTTTTCAGCGCCTCCTCCTCCTCCGCTGCCCTCCTTTCTCATTTCCTGCAGGTTGCTCAGTGAGTGTGTGCTCCTGGGCTAAGTCTCCACGGACTCTTGTCTGATCTGTTTGAAAGTGCACCCTCGGGGGGCTTGGGTCCCCGTGCCTCTGCTGCCTCTCTCTAGTCGCGCACATGAGAGCTGACCTCCCCCTCCAGCCCACAGCTGGTAGTGCTCATTAGAGACCTGTTTATTTGGTCCTATTACTGGCTAGGGCCCCTGGGAACCTGCCCAGGCTTCCCAGGGACACACCGCCAAGCTGGGCTAGAAGGAAGGAGGAAGAGAGGGGACCTGGTCTAATGACTAGAGCTTCAGGCTGCGTTTATAGGGCTTGGAACCACTTAACTCCTCTAAGGTGTCCGGAGGCGTGCCTGTGTACGGCTGGACATGGGTAGTCACTGTACACCACTCCATTATGTGGAGTAAAAGCCAAGTGTTTTGGTCAAGTGAGGACCATGTAAAAACTGAGATGATTTTGATAAATTTGTTGTGTGTGTTGAGAAAAACATGTTTGTGTGTACAGTATGTGCTTTTGAGTGAGTGAGTGAGTGAGTGAGTGAGTGTCAAACTAACCCTAGCCTAACCGCTGCTAGCTTGGCGTCGCCATCGTGATTATGTGAACTCACATTCTGCTCTCCACGGATCAGTCTGGACTTCACCACATCCACATGGATTTCCAGAAATTACATTTTAACTGGGACAATCAGGGGCTGTGTTCTGACTACTGTTCTGCCCCCTCCAGTAGAACGTAGCCCCTGATTGGTTCCCATAGTTGATGCTTGAAAATGAAATACAAGCCGCTGGTAAAACAGGCTCCCATAGCAATGAGTAGTAAAGTTAACGTCAGTGGAATAAACACAGCCAGAAGAGTATGCACTAGTGGAGTTTCTCAGAGGAAAATATGTTTTTGTTGTTCTTCCGACTGGATTTGGCAAGAGTTTTGTAATGCGTCAAGGCAAGTACTACCGCTCACCGAAACTGTTCTGGGTGGCTAGAAGTCCAGACTGTATCATAAAAGGGTTACGTTAGTCTGGCTTCCAGGCTAAACCACTGCCACAGCGAAGCAGAAGTCTTATGTTCAGAAGTAGAATTGCCAAAAACCACAAGTAATAATGCTAAGTATTGTGCAGCACGCTGCCCTCTGCGTAAGCACACAAACCTAAGTGTGGGACGCCACGGTTTGATCTAGGGGGTCGGGCTCCCTTCAAATGAGGAAGCGGTCCTACCTCCGTCATTACACACTACACATTACACATTACTTGGCAGTCAGTCATATTTGTGGGTGATCAAAGCTGAGGTGATTCGGCTCAGCGCATGTCACCCCGGGGCTCAAATATCTCCCAAGTCTGTCACTGAAGCTCCGCCCACAATATCCAAGTCCCTTCAGTCAGTCAGAGCGCTGGGAGGATCAGCCTTCTCAGCGGCAGCGCTCCTGCCAAGGGGAAACAGACACCACCCAGCCAGCCGCAGCCCGGCTCTGTGTGATGATATGATTAGATACAGCCCCCCCCGAGGCTGTTTCCTGCATCTGAATGGACGGGGGGGGACGAAGATGGACTCTTCTGGCTGCAGAAAACAGAAGTAGCATTGAAGCATCCCCGTTTACACAGACAAGGACCCGCTTTCATTCCTGTGGGTATCGTAGTGGTGGACACCACACATGCCAGATGGGCCTTAACGGCTCTGCTTGCTGTCTGGCTCTGGGCTGTGTGGAGAGAGCTAGGCTAACACTCATGGACACGTGAGCGAACGATTGATTATCGAAGGTTATTTTAGACTCACGAGTCAAGTCTCCAAGCGCTGCGCCCAACTGGAGACTGAAGACGTTCGTCCAGGTTTCGGCGCTAAAAGTAGGTGTAAACAATTTGAGAGAGAAATAAAAACCTGCATTGCAGAACCAATCCGACGTCTTTAGGGCGGTCCTTCCTAATGGGGCGGTTAGTGTTTCATTTTGATTCTCCACTACAGTTTGTTTGGAGGAAATCATTTCCGGTAAGGCGGGTCCTGGAGATGTGGCAGTGGCTCTGATTGGTAGCGTTGGTTTTCCATGCTGTTCTAGCGACGATTTCCAATGGAGATGTCTCCAGACTTTCGGAGGCGGAGGTCTCCAGACTTTCGGAGGCGGAGATCTCCAAAGTCTGTCCTCGCAAGACTAAGGCTGGATCAGTTATAAGTGGCAGCAGACCAGGAGCAGTGATTAAACTTTTTAGCCTCAGGTGCTACCTGTCTGAGGAGATGAGGGTTAAAGGAGTAGTAAAGGGAAAATGCATGTTTAGCCCTGTTTTAAGGTTACTTATGATCATATACAATGGTTCAGATCAAAACGTTGACAAAACTAGCACTTTTGAGAAAGTCTGATAATTGTTCTACCACCGTTTTGGTCATACAATGGATGTGGTTGGGTGGGCACCGTGATAATCATTCAAAAAACTGTTTACTACTGTTTACCCTTTACTACTCCTTTAACTTGCCAGGCTGGGTGTCTCAAGAAGGTGAGGCTTCAGTTTGAAGCACATCACATCCAGAGGACAGTATATTATCCCCAGTCTCCAGGTAGTGGAATGTGGAAGAGACTGGGTCTGTACTCAAGAAGAAAGCCGATAAGCGCCACAGAAAATATTGGCCCAGTGTCATATATACCACATCACCTCAGTAGCATACCCTAACCCCCCTCTGAAGTCCAAGAGCTCTTGAGAACAGACCGTGTCATCGGCCTGTCAGAAGGCAAAAAGTCGACGGAGACGGGAACTCTCAGTAGCCTCTCTCTCCACGCTGCCTGTCATCTCTCTCTGTCTAGGACGTTATGCAAAGCTCCTTGATTCCAGCCGTCCAGATAGCCCCGCCAGGAGGGTTGGAATTCCCATCTCTGGCCTGGCCTGGCTTGGCTCAGCTCGTCCCGCCACAGAACAGCACTGTTCTCCATTACCGTCGGCCCGTGAGACGAGAGGCCTTCAAGTCTTCGGAGATAAACTGGCCGCCCTGATCTGTCAGAGGGTCTCAGTCAGGAGTCCAGATATGAGGAGCGTGACGCGGTATTCATGGCCTGGAATGTAAAGTGGACACCCTTGTCTGCAGTAGCTACTGGCCTCAATAAAACTGAAGCGCTGAATGACACTTGACCTGAAAATAACATTCAACCACAGAGAGGCTGCAGCGTTTGATGGAGGCCAAACACGGCTCTTGATATCCCCCATCTCTTCACCCAGTTGAGGAATTTTCCTTGGAACTCTCAAATGCGTGTAATTTTAGATGATCGATATCAAGGTGTTGGGTTTTCAATGTTTTTTTTTAATAAAAAGCCCCACTTTGATAGCTTAAAGAATACAACTGGAAGTGGTCGGACTTCACCTCTGCTTGATGTTAGAAGTTTACACTATCCTCACAGTTGTCAGGGTAACCGAGGTAAATAAGGTTGAACTCACTCCCCAGCATAAATACCACCCACCTGCACCATAGAACTACTAGCTTTTCGGTGGCGTAGCTAGCTAAAGAGTGTTTATGAGGTGGTCGTGTGTGTTGGCAAGTCAGAGGACCAGAGATCGAGGCCAGCGTGGGGCTAGTGAGGGAGGAAGCCCTACTGCAGAGTGACGCCGTGACACACGTGACATCAGCGACACACTGGCAACAGACCAGGGTCCACTCACCCAGACTGAAGAGCCTCAGAAGGAAGGAAATGTCCTTGCTTTCATGTTCAGTTGTTATGAAAGTCTCAGCAGTGTTAGTACAGTAGGATGTAGTGTTAGTACAGTACTAGGCTGCAGTGTTAGTACAGTAGGCTGTAGTGTTAGTACAGTACTAGGCTACCGTGTTAGTTCAGTACTAGGCTACCGTGTTAGTACAGTACTAGGCTGCAGTGTTAGTACAGTACTAGGCTGCAGTGTTAGTACAGTACTAGCCTACCGTGTTAGTTCAGTACTAGGCTACCGTGTTAGTACAGTACTAGGCTGCAGTGTTAGTACAGTACTAGGCTGCAGTGTTAGTACAGTACTAGGCTGCAGTGTTAGTACAGTAGGCTGTAGTGTTAGTACAGTACTAGGCTACCGTGTTAGTACAATACTAGGCTGCAGTGTTAGTACAGTACTAGGCTACCGTGTTAGTACAGTACTAGGCTGCAGTGTTAGTACAGTACTAGGCTACCGTGTTAGTACAGTACTAGGCTGCAGTGTTAGTACAGTACTAGGCTGCAGTGTTAGTACAGTACTAGGCTACCGTGTTAGTTCAGTACTAGGCTGTAGTGTTAGTTCAGTACTAGGCTACCGTGTTAGTTCAGTACTAGGCTGTAGTGTTAGTTCAGTACTAGGCTGTAGTGTTAGTTCAGTACTAGGCTACCGTGTTAGTTCAGTACTAGGCTGTAGTGTTAGTTCAGTACTAGGCTACCGTGTTAGTTCAGTACTAGGCTGTAGTGTTAGTTCAGTACTAGGCTACCGTGTTAGTTCAGTACTAGGCTGTAGTGTTAGTTCAGTACTAGGCTGTAGTGTTAGTTCAGTACTAGGCTACCGTGTTAGTTCAGTACTAGGCTGTAGTGTTAGTTCAGTACTAGGCTACCGTGTTAGTTCAGTACTAGGCTGTAGTGTTAGTTCAGTACTAGGCTGCAGTGTCTAGATTCCCCTGACGGCACCTTCCACACTTTTTGTCACCTCACAACTTCTATATGTTTAAAGATTGAACATTTTCCAAGTGTCAAAACAGACCGATATGCAACAACACTATTAAATGTCTTCTGCCCGTATTACCTGTATAAGAGGATAAAACAAACAGGGCCCAGAAATACAGCACCCCTAAGCCCTCTAGAAAAAGTGACGCTGAGGCAGGCAGCTCATCACAGGCTGCGTGTTTAATTGGAGGAGTCTGAGGACAGTGCGAGGCACAATGCTGGCTTTGTGGCCCCAACAAGGAGGGGGGCGCTGAACACAGACAGACAGAATTAAGATGTGGCCTAGAGCCAGCATGTACGCCTGGGCATGTAGTCTGCAACGAGAGAATCCAGGAACAGACCCAGCTTTGCTCATGTAGTCTGCAATGAGAGGAACCAGGAATGGACTAGCCTTGGGCATTACATTAGTCATTTAGCAGACACGTTCATCCAAAGCGACTTACAATAATTGCATTACTACTACAGTATTTGCCAAAAGTGCATCTCCTTTTCTAAACAAGTGACTAAGAGCATAATCTAGTGCTAAAGCCAAAGTGCAAGACTAGCAAAATATTAAAACAATAGGTGCTTAAGAGGGAGGATCCTGGTAGGACGTTTTGAAGAGGTGAGTTTTGAGCCTGCGACGAAAGATGGGCAATGACTCTGCTGTTCTGACGTCAGCGGGCAGTTCATTCACAGAAAAGAGCCGCGACCGTGTCGGTGGACCGCAGGGGCCTCGGAGTGACGGGGCAACCAGTTGCCCTGGGCATGTAGTCTGCGATGAGAGGACCCAGGAACAGACCCAGCCCGGCCCCTGGCAGTCTAGTCTAACCCCCCTCTCACTGCTGCTCAGTAAGACCACCCTGGCCCTCCCAGGCCTGGCTGGAAACCGAGCCACGGAACAGGTCATTATGTCTCTTCTGTTCAACGGCAGGTAAAAGGGTTCAGAGCGCAGAAGAAGCTCTAGTCTAAGTACAAGCTGATGATGAGCACTTGAGAACTTTTTTTTTAAACAAGAAATAATCACAACCCCAACTCAAACAAGTCGTTGCAAAAACATTTTACTTCAGGTTTCCTCGATTGCAACCTCTCATGTATCGAACTTTCATAATGAAAACATCCAGTGTGAACACACTCCAACTGCCATCTGTCCTTCTAATGGCAATCCCAGAGAGAGAAAGGCCATTCACCAGGGGGACAAAACCCCAGGAGTAGGGAGGTGGTGGGGGGGGGGGACAGGGAGGCGCAGCCACTCTGGGAAGCCTCGCCCAGATTAGTCACACAGAATTAATGGCAGCGGAGAACAATAGTTGCAGAGATTCTGGCAAATCCCAGCTGTCGCTCCATGAAAGAAAATAAAAACTCGATTTAGGAGCTCAGAGCGTCTAGGAGACTTGGCTGGAGAGCGTCGAGCAGTGAGGAGCAGCATTCTCACACACACACACACACACACACACACACACACACACACACACACACACACACACACACAATGTGACCTCTATGACATCCTTATCGATGTCCACACATTTGTCAGTGACTGGCAGGTTGCAGAGCAATATTTTGCCCTCCAGGAAATAGGCATGTCGCTAGGAGCCCTGAAACTCTCCCTCTACCACCCCTACCAGCCTAGCTGGGTCCCTCTACCATCCCTACCAGCCTAGCTGGGTCCCTCTACCATCCCTACCAGCCTAGCTGGGTGAGACTGAATATCCAACTAGAAACCACATTGAGTGGATATATCCTTCTCCAAATCAATTTTAACAGATCACTTTCAGAGACCCATGCCTGCTGTGGCATTTGTGCAGTAAAAAAAGGAATTTGTACTCACTTGCATTGTCCAATGCCATCTGTGACTTCACACCTTCCCTGGTTCAAACACGACTCGCTGCATCTTAGGCCTGCAAACAGAGAGTATGCAACTGTAGCCTACACATATGCAACTCTGCTGACAATCAACATTTTCATCTATTTCTTTCACCGAAAAGCTAGATTAGCCTACAGATGGCCGCCACATGATAAATCACTCAAATTCAAAGCATTTCAAAACGGGCTTTAAAAGCGACCCATAAATGATGTGTTGAATACACTTTGAAAGCCAAATGACAAAACTAACTAAAACCAAAACAGCATAATTGGACTTAGGTGTGATTTTGATCACATTGAAGTGCGGTTCGTGGTGTATGGGACTTGACACCACACTAGTAGGTGCATTCTTTCCAATGCAGCAGCAAAGAATGCATTTGGGGAGTAACAGCGCCGCAAAAACAGGTCTGTGACTTTTGACTGAAAGGTTCGTCGTTGAACGAGGCTTGGGTTTAAATTTTCTTATGAAAAGTTATAGGGTGCACGCGCGGGAACACGCCTGCGCTCTAAGTAGGCTATGAGCCACTGTGCGCTAACAAGCCGAGCACATCCCGAGGCTACATGGATTTTCTCACGCTGTTTGTTGTGAACGAGGGTAGACCAACTCTACGCGATCGTTAAATTTGCCATGCATGAGCATATTTCTCAATCACAACACAATTTACGTGAAACAACAACGGAAAATCAAAACTAATGCGCACGGTCGGTCAATTCGTCACATCAACGATTACAATTTTAAAAGGCATCTGATCTGATCTCCCACAAACTGACACGCTGCATCTTCAATAAGATGTTGTTTTCGAAGCGCAACAAGTGCCTCGGCAACCCACGGTTCATCGCCTAACCCGTTAACTTCTATCACTGCAGTTGTAGCCTTTACAACGGTAGTCGGTCTAGTACAAGTTATCCTGACCACTCACCTCGTGTCAGAGCTATAAGCCACAAAAGGAAAGTTAGTTTCACTAAGAAAGGATGCATTCCTTCTTCTCTGATTCAAGATTGTCGTTTTAATTCCACGTGGCGTTATCATATATAGTACGTTTATTTTCCTGTCCGACATGTAAAAATAAAGTTTAATTCATCCTCATTGATACAAAAAGTAAGCGTCTGCGTCCTTTGAATATGAGCTCCGTCCATGAGACGTTGTCCCTCTAGTGTCCGAGTTGTAATGACTTCAGGGACTAGATTTCCATTCATTGCTCCGCATTTAAGGGGCGTTCCGCGCCAGTAGGCCTACCTCACGGGCACGTTTCACTCCATACAAAGAAGTTTCTGAAGTTCCAAAACCCATCAATTAAAGTAAAATTATGAATATTAATAATTAAAAAACGGAAACGCACACCAATGTGAAGTAGCCTAGGTCAAGGAATAGGCTACTTATTTTGTATGCGTCTTTGAATAAAATAATTAGTTTAAACATATTAATCTGTGGGCTATTCGCTCGTGAAACTTTAACTACAGTATGAATACATACTGTATAAATACATTTCAATTCCTTTTTAGATTACTTTTAAGTCAGTGGCATCGAACCTCAGAATTCCAGGTGATTTGAAGATAAAAACCTGTGATGTGTGCATGGGAACTGATAGCAGGTCTGATAAAGTGAACGCTGACTCCCAGGTAAGGTCTCTGTGACCATGCTGATTCAGTACAAACGGAGCAGGTCACATTCACATCCCACCAAATAACTGCTGACACAAACTACTGCACAGTGCCTGTGGGTACGTTGTGCTTTGTTCTGCACATCTATCTGTCTGTCTGTCTGTCTGTCTGTCTGTCTGTCTGTCTGTCTGTCTGTCTGTCTGTCTGTCTGTCTGTCTGTCTGTCTGTCTGTCTCTCTACTAAATATTAGTGATTCAATCTGTGACCCATACAGCAGGCTCTGCAGGGCTGCACGTGTAGACTATAGAAAGCATTAGTCAGAACACCAGGGGCAGATAGATCGACTGAATAACTTAAAATTTACCATTCAAATCATCACCTCCGGCATACACCAGAAATCGAAACACATACTTTTTCTTTCATGGCAGAAACCAAAACAAATGCACCCAAACTGAAGAAACACTTCACCTATAACTTAGTATCAACACTTGAACAATCAACTATTGATCTGATTCTAGATAAGATTTGATATGATAGCCTACAAGTCGGCTGGATGTTTTGAAAATGTGCTTTATTCTCGTTGTCTTGAACTTCTGCTCCTTTTCGCTCGCTCCCTCTCCTCCTGCGTGACAACTCCACCGTATGCTGATTGGCTCATTTCCTCCCGACGTTGCTGACCGTCCGCTCCCAACAGCTCCAAACATGAGTCGACGATGGTCAGAACCCCAGTGAGGTTTCATAGTGACGTTGGCTTGGTGTATTTGCAGCTTTAGCTGCAGCTGTGTGTGAAGGGATGTGGGAGCAGGTGTGTGTGAAGGGATGTGGTGGAGCAGCTGTGTGTGAAGGGATGTGGTGGAGCAGCTGTGTGTGAAGGGATGTGATGGAGCAGGTGTGTGTGAAGGGATGTGGTGGAGCAGCTGTGTGTGAAGGGATGTGGTGGAGCAGCTGTGTGTGAAGGGATGTGGTGGAGCAGCTGTGTGTGAAGGGATGTGATGGAGCAGGTGTGTGTGAAGGGATGTGGGAGCAGGTGTGTGTGAAGGGATGTGGGAGCAGGTGTGTGTGAAGGGATGTGGTGGAGCAGCTGTCTGAAGGGATGTGGTGGAGCAGCTGTGTGTGAAGGGATGTGGTGGAGCATCTCTGAAGGGATGTGGTGGATCAGCTGTGTGTGAAGGGATGTGGTGGAGCAGCTGTGTGTGAAGGGATGTGGTGGAGCATCTCTGAAGGGATGTGGTGGATCAGCTGTGTGTGAAGGGATGTGGTGGATCAGCTGTGTGTGAAGGGATGTGGTGGAGCAGCTGTGTGTGAAGGGATGTGGTGGAGCATCTCTGAAGGGATGTGGTGGATCAGCTGTGTGTGAAGGGGTGTGGTGGAGCAGCTGTGTGTGAAGGGATGTGGTGGAGCATCTCTGAAGGGATGTGGTGGATCAGCTGTGTGTGAAGGGATGTGGTGGAGCAGCTGTGTGTGAAGGGGTGTGGTGGAGCAGCTGTGTGTGAAGGGATGTGGTGGAGCAGCTGTGTGTGAAGGGGTGTGGTGGAGCAGCTGTGTGTGAAGGGATGTGTTGGAGCAGCTGTCTGAAGGGATGTGGTGGAGCAACTGTGGCTGAAGGGATGTGGGAGCAGGTCACACATCATGGATGCCCATGTTCTCCAAACATCTGTCATCATCGTTAAAATTAGCATCGTACAAATTGTGGGATTTTGTCATGAGAGGGATTTCAATAGGGTTGCTTCATAAGATCGTATACAATGCTTCAAGTCCAAATAGAGGTTCCAATGCCTCACTGTAGAACTGTTGGCAACAGATAAGGCTGACTGTTGATTGTTGCTTTAGTTTGTCATGTAAATTAACAGGAAGCCTTATACATTACTGCAGGTGACACACACACACACACACACACACACACTAAAACACACACACACACTAAAACACTGTTCTGATCTGTTAATCAAAAGTGTTAATACAGCCTTGTGTCTTTTTCCCAGCCAGCTTTGTAGAATATTTATTTGTACACTATCCCTTTTAATGTGAACAAAGCTCCTTCTTTTGGCTTGAGGTTATGTCCTGCACCCAAGAGTTTAATTGACCCCAAACCGAGGAAGTGTCCATCACATCCACTAGCAACACAATACTTCATAGTTTGCCACGGGGGATGTAGAAGCTACCTGAGAATAGGAAAACAGCCCATTGTACAACTCGTATTATTTCCTCTGTATATCAGCTTCAAATTTATGTATCCTGGCTCCTTGTATTGTTCTTAGGAATGGCTGGTGTGGGTAGTTTACTAACTGTATTGCCAATGACAGGTTACTCTGTCCAATAGGAGAACATGTAAACTAGAGGAATCCTGCTCTTCTGACCTGGCAAAGTGAGGGAAGGAAAGCAGGTCTGAGCTGCTCGTCTTTCACCGCAGGCTCCAAACTCACCTCTTCAACAAGTACAACCACCATCCTCCCTCTTAAGCACCTATTGTATTTTTAGTTTGCTACTCTTGCACTTTGCCTTCGGCACTAGATTATGCTCTTAGTCACTTGCTGAGAGAGGAGATGCACTTGTGAGTTTTGGTGAGTAGTAGTACACTGACTTCCAATATGTTAAATGCAATTATTGTTAGTCGCTTTGGATAAAAGCATCTGGTAAATGACTGTAATGTAATGAGCTAGGACAGGGTGGTGGCTTTGATAGGGTACCAGCTAGGAGAGGGCACTGATAGGGTACCAGTTGGAGAGGAGGATGGGGGGGGGGGTACTCATACAGAGAACCAGCTGGGAGGGGGGGCATTGACACCGGGTACCGAAAACGCTGGCATGGTGCAATGGTGACCAGACTCAGACATTATCATCAAATTAGAATAATAAGCCTATGAGCAGTTCCAATCAGTAATGTTGTAACCAGGCAATTTAATTGTGACTGACACAAGTAATAATGCTCCTCATCACACTTCACCCCCACCCCCATCAACAATTCCACCTCCACCACAACATCCCAATCTTTAGCTAAGCTAATTAGCTAAGCCGCCGGTTGACGTGTCATTGGACATGAAAACGCCTTGGGTTTCTTGCTTTTATGTAAGTCGGTCGCAGCTGCTTCCCAGCATTGTGGCGCCCCGGCATGGGGGACACAATAATGCAGGCAGCCCTGTGGCGGGTCCAAACTGCCCCCTTCCCCGGCCAGCGGACTGGAACTGCCTCCTACCCCGGCCTGCGGACTGGAACTGTGGGAGGTCCAGATCCATCCAGCGTCGCCTGCTTCTGTTTTTGGCCGCGCAATCACAAACAGGAAGTCCCTCGGAGCCAGTCACATTGGGCCGCTTCCTTCTTTTGTTTACAGGGGGGGTGTATCAATCTCCGTCTCTGCCGCCCCTCTCCTGCCCCTGCCGCTCTCCTGCCCCTGCCGCTCTCCTGCCCCTGTCTCTGCATATTCTACCCCTTTCCTACCCCTGTCCCTGTCCTACTCCTGTCCTACCCCTGTCCTTCCCCTGTCCCTGTCCTACCCCTGTCCCTGTCCGACACCTGTCCCTCCTGTCCCTGTCCTACCCCTGTCCTTCCCCTGCCCCTGTCCTACCCCTGTCCCTGCCCTACCCCTGTCCTACCCCTGTCTCTGTCCGACCCCTGTCCCTGTCCTGCCCCTGTCCCTGTAACATTCTGCCCCTGTCCTACCAGCAGCTTGCTGCCCTGCGTCTCTGTAAACAAACTCCCTGCCCTCTGCCTCCCTGCCCATCCTGTTCTCTCTGTGATCTCCTGTCTCATAACTGGCTCAGTCATACAGCATTCCCTCCAAACATGACAAATGACAAAAGAATCTATAATCATTGTGTAACATGGGTTAAAGGTTAGGGTTATATCACCCAAGCTATTATTGAGGTCGATCTATGCAACAACATTATGTTGTGACAAACTCAGATCAGCATCTTTATAACTGTACTGTATGAACAGCGTAAGTACAGTATATATCTGGAAGAGTGGTACTGACAAACCTCTCTGTGAGAGAGTTGATTTATCTTTACAGAAATGCGTTGTAGGGCCGTCTTAATAGCCAGGGTGTGGCCGGCTGGCTCCGGTTCCCAGGCACAGAGAACACCATCCCTTTTGTTTCCTCAACAGCCAGTAATTAGTACTGTGGATGTTCTCTCACAGTTCTCAGCCCCCAGAATACCTGGCTTCACCCTACTGTGTTCCCTGTCTGCTGGAAGTTAAACCAACGTTGTTTGGCATTTGAACAACCACGAGAAGCACTTTATCGTCTGCTGAATACATTTTCTCAAGGTTGAGATTATGATGTTGGTCATTCAAATTTTTTGGAGAATTTAAAACCATGGTTTGAGGCCAATCTGACAAATATTTTCATGGAAGTAAAATGCTAGTTTCCCCACATCACATAGAGGCTAGTGAGCGAGGAGCCAGGAAAAAGTAGAGTGAGTTTAGAGACTGTTGGGAACCGCGTGGCCTTTTCCTCATGAGGGAACCCCCAGGGACGATGTAATCCCATGTCTCTGTGCTCTGGCCATCTTACCCTCTCCTTCCTCCCAGCTCTGCTGCTCTCTCTCTCTCTCTCTCTCTCTCTCTCTCTCTCTCTCTCTCCTTCTCTCTCTCTCTCCTCTTCATTTTTCATCCCACTCTCACCACCACTTTCTCTCTATTTCTCACTAATGCACTCTCTCCCGTCCCTCTCTTTTTCTCTCCCTCCCTCCCTCCCTCCCTCCCTCCCTCCCTCCCTCCCTCCCTCTCTCCTCTTCTCTCCCTCCCTCCCTCCCTCTCTCCTCTTCTCTCCCTCCCTCCCTCCCTCCCTCCCTCCTCTTCTCTCCCTCCTGTCCCAGTGCCTGAGTCATGACTCGGAGGGCCTGGGCTCCGTCTACTCCCAGGGAGATTTAGCCAGGACTGTAACTTCCCATTAAATGTATTAATAGACTCAACACACATCCATTTCAGAATGTTTCTCAACAACACTGCGCCAACAACTGGTGGTGATATTGGAGAAACTTTTTGTTCAGTCATAACAACATTTTGTTCCTAGTTTTCCCATATGATTCATTTCCTCAAATTGGGAACTTTGTATCTTTGTAGTGTTAGCGAGTGTTAGAGAGCCTACAAGTCCGGGCCCTGAGGAAGGGCGTGGTCTTACAGTATTTGACCAACTCAGTATGATGAAGTATTCATATCCAGTGATCATTCTCAATAAGTGCATCATTTCTTTCAGAGCACGGGCCAGGCAGGCGTTTCTCTGAGGAGGGTCACGTTCTCCTGGACTGCCACCTTTTTGTTCTGGTGTTCTAAGAACCTTCCTTTATGGGTACATGGACATGCCCAACAAAACACATGTGTGTTTGCTTTTTAATTATATTTTATTGATGAAGGAAATATAATATAACTTTGGAAACATAATTGCATTAATATTTTTCCCCCATTGAGAGTTACACTCCTCTCAACATTTTGCATAATGCTGACATCAATGTGACCAGTTTCATTCAGTGTTTATCTACAGTGCCTGATGTTGACTTTGATAGTGTTTCACCTTAACCTACCACCGTATCACCACAGGCCTCAGAGAGAGACCCCCACGTTTCTTTTCGTTGGGCTCTCAAATGCTGTCATGATAAGAGTGAGATGTGTGGGGCCGAGCAGCAGGGACAGACTGGCTCCGTGCCCTGTGGAATTGTGGGTAAATATCTGGTGCCTAGTCATGGGAATGAAATTCATGTCAAGTCTTAGAACAGGGTTCATGACATTGGCGTCAACACTACCCTGTCAGAGACAGGATCTATTTCTTACTTTCGCTTGCTCTGTTTATCCTCTTTCTCTCCCTCTCTCTTTCTCTCTTTCTCTCTCTCTCTGTCTTTGTTCTGTCATGTTAATAAAACGCTTTACGACAAAATAGTAATTTACTTAAGCCCTTAGCGTTGTCCAGATTGTTTTGCTTAGCATATAATGTTACTCCCAGTCTGTTTGGACAGGGTGAGTGTGACTCTCTAGGTGTGTGCATATGGATATGGTCTGCATGTCTGTGTTTGTGTGGCTGTGTGTGTGTGTGTGTCTGCGTGCATGTGTGTGTGTGTGTGTGCGTGCATGTGTGTGTGTGTGTGTGTGTGTAATGTAATAGTTGTCTTTGGGGAGAGGAAAGGAAGGGAGAGGATTAGTACTCCCTCAGGAGGGCTGTGTGAGGGCGGTATGTGAAAAGTGGGCTGGCTCGTGACACCCTGCTTCTTTTCAGGAACGGTTAGGGTTCGGATCAGCTTTGTGTTAAACAATGAACAACCTGATGGCTTTAGCTACACAGAGGACACCTCTGAACTTCCTGTACGAGGACTCTGGGCTTCCTGTACGAGGAGAGCTTCCTGTACGAGGACTCTCTGGGCTTCCTGTACGAGGAGAGCTTCCTGTACGAGGACTCTCTGGGCTTCCTGTACGAGGACTCTCTGAGCTTCCTGTACGAGGACTCTCTGAGCTTCCTGTACGAGGACTCTCTGAGCTTCCTGTACGAGGACTCTCTGAGCTTCCTGTACGAGGACTCTCTGAGCTTCCTGTACGAGGACTCTCTGGGCTTCCTGTACAAGGACTGGTGTCAGCACGGCCACACAGACCAGGCTTGGTCTGCTTGTAGACAGAGACAGCAGTGATAAGGGGTTAACGGTCAGCTAATTAGTGTAAGACAACCTGTCTTCTTCAGAACGGGCACAGGCCCCCAACAGACACCTGCACTGGCTAAAACATTGATTAAGACTGTCATGATGGAAATCTGTTCTGGATCAAATACATACATCTGGAATGCACCAGTTTGCACAAGCAATCCATTGCTTTCATTACATTACACTACAGTCATTTAGCAGACGCTAAAGAAATGACTTATTATAATTGCATGTAGAGTTTGTCTTACAGGTTGTTTTACAGCGTAGGTCATTGTAGAGTCAGGTAAATCAAATGCATGCCAAGAATTCATCAGTATTTGCAAATATTTCAGGTCTTAATTAACTTTTTTTTTCCTACAACAGTGCATGGGATTGTTTTCAAAGTGCTGACAACGGTGTGATCTGTGGTGTTGTTTACCCATAAGCCTTACGTGGTCAGATGCTGCTGCAGGGCTTATCTCAGAGAGTCCCATTACACTCACCTGACACCTGTTATCCTGTTCACTCATCTCAGCAAACCGTCGGGTTTTTCCTCCATCCACCCATCCACAAAGGATGAATTGCCAGGGGGCAATGACTATTGTTTACTAACCAATCTGATCTCTCTCTTTCTCTCTCTCTCTCTCTCTCTCTCTCTCCCTCTCTCTCTCTCTCTCTCTCTCTCTCAGCGCGGCTCTACTGGTTGTTCTCAACAGGAACACATTCCTGGGAGCCAGGGAAAAAGCTGCAGAGAAGGGAAATCATTTTGAGATTGTAGAAAAAACAACATCCCCAGATGTGTGGGTATCACTCGTCAGTTAAAGGACAGAGCCTCAGTTTCACCAGTTTATTTGGCCATGATTCAAGTTAACGTGTCGGCCTCTCAGCCTTCATCAGAGCTCTGAGGGACGCCGAAACATTGGCCAAACAAATTGGTGAAATTGAGGCACTGTCCTTGTCCTTTTTTCAAATTGGTGAGTGCTACATGCACATCTTGGGATGTATTTTTCTATGGTATGTTTTTTGGTTTAGCAAAATAAATAAATAAAAGAGTATCTGTTTTGGGGTAGGCGCGTCCAACTCCTCCACAATTATGACATTGTGTTTGTAGTTCAGCACTCTCAGAAACATGACCGTTTCACTGTGACCTTCTGTTGTGGGAGAAATACATCTCTCAAGATACAGAAACCGCAGCTGGAGCTGTTTTGCATAAGTGTGTTTATCCTTGGAATGGTAAACACAGCAATAGGACACACTTTACATAACAGCAGTTTATATCAGAAGTGGCAGTTGGGTGGTAATATTTGAATATTTTATCAATCATTCTCTTGTCAAAGTGCTACATTTCCTTTCTTCATGTATATAAATCAGCAGATGGACCATGTTAAGTCTGCAGGGTTGGTACTGTAACCTTTAAGCCGGACCTTAAAACATACCTTTTTAATATTGCTTTTACCACATAGAGAATGGATTTAAAAGAGACAATCATTTTTTACATTTTTTTTAAATTAAAAAATACATTAAAAAATAAATAAATAGAGAATACAAATTAAGAACAGTTTAAAGGACAATGCTCATTTTTGACAATGAATGACTATGAATCGCTAGTTGTGCTTACATAGAGCGTAGGCCTGTTGTGGTTTTTCACATGCCTCTGTAATATGATCTTTAGAAACCTCTTTCGAAACAAAATAGCTTCCCCACTTGCTCCAGCACGCATGCGCACAGCGCGCAATCGTTGCTCCAGCACGCTGTGCGCATGCGTGCTGGAGCAAATGAGGAAGCTAGTTCGTGTCTAAAGACGTTTCTAAAGATCATATTACAGAGGCATGTGAAAAACCACAACAGGCATACACTCTATGTAAGCACAACTAGCGATTCATGAAGACAGATTGATGAAAACAACTGTTTCGCGGCAGAAAATAGATTTTTAGAAACTGCATTGTGCCCCGACCACCGCCATTACATGGATATACTGGCTCGCGCTGGATTTTAAATTTCTTCTACATGCCTCCGAACTATACCAAAGTGATCTCGGTGAGTCAAACGTCTTATAATATGTCGTAAATAAGGTCCAGGTTGTCAAAAACGAGCATTGTCCTTTAAGATATTAACACAAGTAAAGACGTGTTAATATCTTAAATTGTTCTTAATTTATATTCTGTATTTTTATTTTTGATATTCTTTTATCTTTTGTTATTTTCTAATTATTTTAATTGTATTCTTTCTTTTAAATCTGTTCTCATTGTGTTTACATGATTTATGTTGATTTGTATGAATGGTACTATAGAAATAAAATGACCTTGACATTGACAGGGTTGGGTCTGTGCTGCACATGACCTTTAATATTTATTTGATAATATGTATTTTGTATTCATAATTGTATATTTGTATCTATTCTAGGTTTTTTACGCAGGGCAAACTAAATCTTTTTTTCAGTGGGACTCCCTGCATAAATAAATAAAATCAAACTTTCTTTGTACAGCGTAAATACAGTACAGGTAAAAAAGCTCCCTCACACCTAACCAGCTCTCTCTCCAGATCTCTCTCACTCTCCTTCTCTCTATCTCTCCCCCTCTCTCTCTCTCCATCTCTCTCACACTCCCTCTCTTTCTCCTAACCATCTCTCTCTCCTACCAGCTCTCTCTTTCCCTGTCTCTCTCTCCCTCTCTCTCCTAACCATCTCTCTCCTACCAGCTGTTTCTCTCTCCTAACCATCCCTCTCTCTCCTACAGCTCTCTCTCACTCACTCTCTCTCACTCACTCTCCTACCAATGTCATTTCATTTTATTAGGTGGGCTAGCTTGCAAAAGCTAGCCCAACTTCTGATATTCCCACTATTTCTTTCTTTATTATTATTCTCCCCGTTTTTTGTCTCCTTTATAACTTCTTTATACTTTGTGCTAGAAACTTCATTCAAACTTTAAAATGTTCACGATGTTTAGCTCTTTAACGGATGTATTCAGATTTTTTATAGTTTTTATAGTTTTTTAGTAATTTAACTTTTAATAGTAATTTTTGTGTCATTGAAACTGCTGGTGGAATGTTCAGTATCATTATGTTTTTAGAGTGGTGGCAGCTGTTGCTTTGAAAATATTTACACATTTTGTAAACTCCTGGTACTCCTACAGTTTTGAAAGCTCACACACTTATTATACATCAAAACTTTCACACAACTGTGCTGATTCGTACAATGTAAGTATCTAAGCTGTGTGACTTATACTTTTTGCTGTATGATGATTTGTTCGGCAACTGCGCTCCCCATTGAAACGTATGGCGCTGCACTCTAGCTTTTGAGCTGCTAATTTTTACCCTTCTTTCCATCCTTCCTTCCCTTCCCTTCCCTTCCTTTCCTTCCTTCCTTCCTTCCTTTCCTTCCTTCCCTTCCTTCTTTCTTTCTTTCTTTCTTTCTTTCTTTCCTTCCTTCCTTCCTTCCCTTCCTTCCTTCCATCCTTCCATCCTTCCATCCTTCAATCCTTCCTTCCATCCATCCTTCCCTTCCTTCCATCCTTCTTTCTTTCCTTCCTTCCTTCCATCCTTCCTTCCATCCTTTCTTCCTTCCATCCTTCCTTCCTTCCTTCCATCCTTCCTTCCTTCCCTTTCTTCCATCCTTCCTTCCTTCCCTTTCTTCCATCCTTCCTTCCCTTCCTTCCATCCTTCCTTCCTTCCTTCCTTCTTTCCTTCCTTCCTTCCTTCCTTCCTTCCTTCCATCCATCCTTCCTTCCTTCCTTCCTTCCTTCCTTCCTTCCTTCCTTCCTTCCTTCCTTCCTTCCTTCCTTCCTTCCTTCCATCCTTCCTTCCTTCCTCCCTTCCTTCCTTCCCTTCCCTTCCCTTCCCTTCCCTTCCCTTCCCTTCCCTTCCCTTCCCTTCCCTTCCCTTCCCTTCCCTTCCATCCTTCCTTCCTTCCATCCTTCCATCCTTCCTTCCTTCCCTCCCTTCCTTCCATCCGTCCTTCTTTCTTTCTTTCCTTCCTTCCTTCCATCCTTCCTTTCCTTCCTTCCATCCTTCCTTCCATCCTTCCTTCCTTCCTTCCTTCCTTCCTTCCTTCCTTCCTTCCTTCCTTCCTTCCTTCCATCCTTCCTTCCTTCTTTCTTTCTTTCCCTCTTTCCATCCTTCCTTCCTTCCATCCATCCTTCCTTCCTTCCTTCCTTCCTTCCTTCCTTCCTTCCTTCCTTCCTTCCCTTCCTTCCTTCCTTCCTTCCTTCCTTCCATTCCTTCCTTCTTGCTTTCCTTCCTTCCTTTCCTTCCTTCCCTTCCTTCTTTCTTTCTTTCCTTCCTTCCCTTCCTTCCTTCCATCCTTCTTTCTTTCTTTCTTTCTTTCTTTCTTTCTTTCTTTCTTTCTTTCTTTCTTTCTTTCTTTCTTTCTTTCTTTCTTTCCTTCCTTCCTTCCTTCCTTCCTTCCTTCCTTCCATCCTTCCTTCCATCCATCCTAGCTTCCTCCTTTCTTTCTTTCTTTCTTTCCTTCCATCCTTCCTTCCTTCCTTCCTTCCATCCTTCCTTCCATCCATCCTTCCTTCCTTCCTTCCTTCCATCCGTCCTTCCATCCTTCCTTCCTTCTTTCCTTCCTTCCTTCCTTCCTTCCTTCCTTCCTTCCTTCTTTCTTTCTTTCTTTCTTTCTTTCTTTCTTTCTTTCCTTCCTTCCATCCTTTCCTTCCTTCCATCCTTCCATCCTTCCTTCCTTTCCTTTCTTCCTTCCATCCTTCCATCCTTCCTTCCCTTCCTTCCTTTCCTTTCTTTCTTCCATCCTTCCTTTCTTTCTTTCTTTCTTTCTTTCTTTCTTTCTTTCTTTCTTTCTTATATTCAAAGAAATATTCAGAATGACACTCTTTTTCAGGCTGCAAACTCATATTAATATATTTTCTCCTCTTTCAGCTATTGAACTGAATAAAACTATGAGTTATGATGAGTGGTCTAATCTATTTTTGAGTGTAGTACTAGCAGTACTAATAACAAACACCTACTGCAACACTTCCACAGCTACTGCTCGGCCCGGGGTGGGCTATAGACACATGGTCTCCAATGAGGGGTGCATGGGGATGGGCTGGCAATCACTGACCTGCCCCCCACAACCTCTGACCTGAGGGTGCGGAGTCTCGCCACCACGCCACTATCCACGCCACCGTCCCCACATCTCAGACCCTGAGTTGGCTAAAGACGCAGTTTTCACGGTTGGGTGCATGTGGGTGGTCCGGGGAGCAGTTCACTGTCCTAGACCGGCTCTGACCCGAGGGGGCGGAGTCTCGTCACTGTCCCCAAATCTCAGCCCCTGAGTGAGCTACAGACACACGGTCTTCACTGTTGGGTGCATGGAGATTGCCCAGATGTCAGTGCACTGCCCCCGACCTGCTCTGACCGGAGGGGGCGGAGTCTCGCCATCACGCCACTATCCACGCCACGGACCTCACAACACAGCCTCTGAGGTGGCTAGAGACACATGGTCTTCACCGGTGCGGGCGGGTAGGTGGCCCGGTGCGGCCTACACTGTCCTCGACCAGCTCTGACCTGGGGGGTTGGAGTCTCACCACCACGCCACTATCTACGCCACGGGCCCCACAACACAGCCTCTGAGGTGGCTAGAGACACATGGTCTTCACCAGTGCGGGCGGGTAGGTGGTCCGGAGAGGGGTACACTGTCCTCGACCAGCTCTGACCTGAGGGGGCGGAGTCTCACCACCATGCCACTGTCCACACCACAGACCCCACAACTCAGCCCCTGATTGGGCTAGAGACGCACGGTCTTCGCCGGTGGGTGCATGGAGATTGCCTGGTCCGTAGTAGTTCTAGCAGTAGCTGTTACATACAGCTGCAGCAGCTAGCTCACCTCACATTTTCTCCAGGAAATGTACTTTCTAGTTTTCAATGTCATTTTATTTATACAACATAATTCATACAAATGAATGTAGCACACAGCGCTTTACATAAAAGGAGAAGGATAAAAACATAAATCATACAAACACAGTGAGAACATATTTTAAAGAAACAATAAAAGTAAAATAATTAAAAATTAAAGATAGTGTAAAATAGAATAAAAACTATGAAAACTATAAAAACAGAGAAAGCAAATTTAGAAACACTAGGATATTAAGACAAGTAAATCTACGTGCTAAAAGCAATGTTAAAAAGATATGTTTTAAGATCTCGCTTAAAAGTTTCCACGGCATTCTCAGGTCCTCTGGCAGGGTGTTCCAAAGGCAGGGGGCATATGAACTGAAGGCTGCCTCCCAATGCCTCTTAGTCCTGACTCTAGGAACCTTTAAAAGCTCAGTGCCAGAGGACACCTACTAGGTGTGTATTTTAAAATCATATCTGACATTTAGGTGCTTGATTATGTAATGACTTATACACTAATAAATAATCTTAAAATCTATTCTAAAACTGACAGGTAACCACTGCAGTGATTTTAAAACTGGTGTGATGTGAGCCCTCCTTCTGGTCTTTGTAAGAACACGTGCTGCAACATTTTGAATCAGTTGGATTTGACTTATCGCCTTTTCTTAGTAGGCCAGACAGGAGAGCGTTACAATAGTCCAACCTGCTAGTAATAAAAGCATGCATTAGTCTTTCAGTATCAGTCTGGGAGAGGAAAGGTTTTACCTTGGCAATGTTTCTTAGGTGATAAAATTATGTCCTTGTTACATTCTTTATATGGGCCTCAAATCTAAGGTCAGAGTCCAGCACAACACCTACATTTCTTGCCAGGCATTTTGTATTCAGTGACAGTGTTTTTAAGTACACCGATAGTCTCTCTCTTTCATCCTTTTCGCAAATGATGAATATTTCAGTTTTGCGTAGGGGTAACATATACAGACTGAAAAGAAGGGGCCCTAGAATTGATCCTTGTGGAACCCCACATGTCATCTCAGTGTTTTTTGATCTGTGGTCACCAAGAGCGCCGAAAAACTCTTAGCCAGTTAAATAAGTCCTGAACCAGTCAAAGACAGGTCCAGAGAGGCCTACACAGTTTTCCAGTCTTCTAATAAGGATACTATGGTCGACTGTAGTCTACCTTGGAGAGGGAGTTTGGCCGGAGAATCGGAGCAGCTGGTGTGGTTCTGCAGTCGCTCTACCGCACTGTTGTGACTAAAAGAGAGCTGAGCCAAAAGGCAAAGCTCTCGATCTACCGGTCTATCTTCGTCCCCACCCTCACCTATGGTCATGAAGGATGGGTCATGACCGAAAGAACGAGATCACGGATACAAGCGGCCGAAATGAGTTTTCTCCGGAGGGTGGCTGGGGTCTCCCTGAGAGATCGGGTGAGAAGTTCAGTCATCCGGGAGAGACTCGGAGTTGAGCCGCTGCTCCTTTGTGTCGAAAGGAGACAGTTGAGGTGGTTCGGGCATCTAATGAGGATGCCTCCTGGGCGCCTCCCTAGGGAAGTGTTCCAGGCGTGTCCAGCTGGGAGGAGGCCGCGAGGTAGACCCAGGACTAGGTGGCGGGACTACATCTCCGCACTGGCCTGGGAGCGGCTAAAGATTCCCCAGGCAGAGCTGGAGCCCCCTGCTGGAACTGCTGCCTCCGCGACCCGACCCCAGATAAGCGGACGGCGATGGATGGATGGATGGATGGTCTACTGTGTCAAACGCTGCACTCAGGTCTAGGAGGACGAGGACAGAGAGCTTTTTTGAGTCAGCATTTATTCTGAGGTCGTTAACAACCTTGACTAGCGCTGTCTCTGTGCTATGATACTGGCGAAAACCTGACTGAAAAGTGTCCAAGATACAATTTGCAGCTAGGGAATCATTTAACTGTTTAATACTATTTTTTCTAGAATTTTACTTAAAATGGGAAGGTTGGAGATAAAGTTAAAATTACTGAGGACTGAGGAGTCCAAGTTGTTTTTCTTCAAGATGAGTTTTACCACGGCAGCCTGGGAACAATTTACAATAGCTAGTGTGTCCCTGGATACAGTCAAAAATAGTCTTGAAGAACTTGGTTGGAATAGGGTCAAGACGGCAGGTAAACAACTTAAGTTGAGACATCACTTTGCTCAGTATCTCTGTGTCAACTGGAGTAAACAAGTTCATAACCCTGCTCTGTGGGGGAAGAAGGTCATCAATCAAAACATTTGGTCTCGACTGGGTGATATTCATCCTAATGTCAGTTATCTTGTGTGTAAAATATGCTACAAATTCCTTGCACTCTGAAGAGGACATGTTGATAGGTGTATAGGGGGCGGGATTTAAGAGGTTGTCAATTGTTAAAAAGAGCGCCCTGGAATTGTTTTGATTTCTAGAGATCACTTTTGAGAAGTGATATCTTCTAGCATTTCTTATGGCCTTGTTAAAAGAGTGAAGGTGTTCTTTTTTCCTCCATGTGCGCTCAGCTCTCCTACATGTTCTCTTAAGTTCATTTATCTCCTCATTCCTCCATGGAGCTTTTTGCTTAGCTACTTAGCTTTTTCAGAGTTATCTGTACTATAGAGTCAAGGGCTGCACCCTGTTTGTCATTTGGTAACTATCATTAAAAATAGTTACCAAGTCATTAACATGTGAAGGCCCCACTCGCGGGATCATTGCACAATTTGCATTCATCATTATTTCAAAATGATCAGCTGCTACAGAGTAAAGGTAGCACTTCTTAACAAAGCGTTGAGTGCCAATTTCAGCTCCCTCTATCCCACCATCTCTCTCTCTCTCTCCTACCAGCTCCCTCTCAACAGCCCTCAACCAGCTCTCAGTGTCTGACCCAGACTGCACATCCGCGTGGACGTGCGCTGGGCGAGCTCCCCCGACAGCGAGTCACCTCACCGGGGCACACCGGTCCGTGTGTCACCCTGTCTGCTCCCTGGGGGGGAAACAAAGGCTCCATTGTGGCGGCGGACTTTGTACGATACCACGTCCGACGGCGCTGCCGGCCCCGCTACGGTCGCCTTCCTACCACCGTACAGGCCACCGGGCTTGTGTCCATTCATAGCCGGCACCATTCAGCCCCTCTGCTGATTGTGGAGAGCCGGAGACTGAACCGAGGGGGGAGGGCCCGGCTGATTGGTGTTGTGAAAGGAAGGATGGTCGCTCATTAGGGACCGAACGGCCGCCAACCTCACAGATGCCTCTGCTCAACTGTAATCTTACTATGAAAGACTAGACTAGACCCTCTCTCCTACTCTCTCTCTCTTTCTCTCTCTGTCACACACACACACACTTCTGCATCTATCCTGTTCTCATTGACACCGTTTACACCTTGCATTAAAATGTGTTTTTGGTGATCAATTTGCAATCTGATCATGCTAAACCACATGAAAATACAGGTGTAAATGCGCCCAAAACGTTTTGAGGACGGATTGCGATCCGATCGGCCAAACCACCTCCGGAGGTGGTCAGGGACGCATTTCGACCACATTTAATAAGAGTTGTAGTGGCTCACTCGGTTGATCTGGGATGTTTGGACTCACAAAAGACTATCGTCACTTCACATTGAAATTCACCGGTAGCCTACCACAGGGTTCTCCACGTAGGAGGCAACACAACCACACAACCTTGTTAAAATGAGGACAAGTAATACAACAGAATAGAATAAAATAACTTACTTTATTACCTTACAATTGCAGCAAAAGGACAGTTACACAGAGACACAAGGGGTATCTGAGTAAGCACGCCCACCGAGAGTCGGGAGAGCATATTTATACTGGCTAGGCTAGGCTAGGCTAGGCTACGCTATTCCACACCGCGTGACTTCATGTCTGAGTACCTGATTGGTTGAAACTACTGTCTATCATGTTGGTCATATGAGCTCATTCCTGTCGTCTTCTTATTCGGCCGAGGTTGATAAAATTGTAACACAGCAGAACATTTTAACAGGCTTTTCATTGTGATGTGTCCTTGGCATTCAACTTATCTGCCACTAGAACATAGATAATAACATACTGCATTCTGGAAAAGTACAGACTGCTGACATTCAGTATTGAAGCTTAACTAGGCCTAAAAAAGGCAGGCCTTATATTAAACAACTATAATAGCACTTAATCAAAAGTACCTTTCACAGAGTGTAAATGGAAATGCGTTTTTAATCCACATATCAACAACGTGGGCGGAAATACGTAGCCGTTGGAACGCGCCGGTTCCAGACCAGCAAGGAGCAGGCTTCCATGGCAGCTTGCAAGAAAGCATTAAAATGGATCCTGGTCAAGGTTGGAGTCCAGACGAGACAAAAGTGTCTACTCTCAATTTGGTCGGACAAAAATATTCAAGCACAAACAGGATGTTCGATTGTCAGCTGGACAGAGTCGATCGGATCTCAAACGGATCGGGTTGAAGATAATCGAAACGCATATTAATGCCAGGTGTAAATGTAATCTGGCTAAATCATTATCTAGATACAATCTCAATACAAGATGCATTTTAATGCAAGGTGTAAACGGGTTAAGTGTCTGTCTATCTATCTTTCTCTTGCTCTCTTTTTCTCTCCCCTGCATGTAAGTCCTTATCTCTTTTATCTCTGTGTGTGTGTGTGTGTGTGTGTGTGTGTGTGTGTGTGTGTGTGTGTGTGTGTGTGTGTGTGTGTGAAGGTCTGCGACGTTAGTGTTTGTGTGTAGGTGTGTGTGTGTGTGTGTGTGGGGGGGGGGGGGTGCATGTGTGTGGACAAAGGGACAGCACTAGTCCATGTTAGCTAACACATGCACACTGGACTTCTTGATCAGTCCATCACCAGAGAGCATTAACCCTTGTGTAGTCTTCAGGGTCAAAAATGACACTATGATTATAATGTTTGTGATGAATGACAGGTTGTTTCTTCATACAAAATAGATTTGGGGTTTAAAATTCAATTAAGCTGTTTTATCTTAGGGTTTTAGTGAAGGCGGGTCATTTTTTACCGAAAGGACACAGGGAGTAGGCTATACAGCATGTGAAGATCACAAGTTAAATACAATCTTAGGACTTGCCTGGGGTGCGTTCAAATTCAGCCAACAGCAAACAATTTTTTTACTTTTTCAGTTAGCTTTGTGTTCGCTGCGAACATTTGCAAACATAAGCATAAAAAAATAGATGCTGAGGTAAATGCAATTGTATTATTGAATAAATGAATTGAATAGAAATTCAAAGAAAACATGCTGTTCACTGAATTTGAACGCAGCCCTGTTCCTCTCCGCCTTCCCCTGGGGTCCTGGTTCTCACTGCATGTGTTCTCCTTTTAAACTTGGCTCCTTAAACTTGGTTTTCCACCACACAAAAAATAGTGACTCGACTCTACTCGCTTTTTTTTGTTTTCCATTGCACAAAAGGCAAGTCGATACGAATTGCTACTTTTTCTGGATCACCTCCTTCGAGCTTCTGAGCGAGCTGACTACTGATTGGGTGGGCAAATTGCAAAGGAACTGTGAGTGAGTTAGCTACTATGGTTACTATATACGAACACAAGTGGTCAGCTGGACTGTGTTGGGTAGATAATATGAGACTGAAAGAAACCTGTATGTATGAGTAGGCTAATAGGCTACAGATACATTCTCAGTGATTCAGCCATCTTCATTTTCATTCATAGAAAGGGGAACTATTGTCCCCTCTCGGGCAGCTAGTCAGATTGTGGAAATGTATGAGTAACTTTCGTACTTGAGCGGTGTGGAGCCTCTTGTTTCCTTGGTTGTTGGAATATGGTCCATTGTCCACTAAGTGATGAGGTGGAATTGACTTCCAGCCACAACTCTTATTTTTTATTTTGCCTCACTCATTCTAGCACAAACCCCGACCCTAACCACTATGTTAGGCATGAATGGATGACATGTCCAGCATGGCACACACTCCCACATCCACACACACACACCCACCCCCACACACACACACACACACACACACACACACACACACACCCACACACTCCCACACCCACACACACACCCACCCACACACACCCACACCCACCCACACACACACACACACACTATTCTTTGATTGGTCTATATCCTAAGCACTCATCATTCAGGCTTTCGACCTGGACACAGAGGCATCTCAGCAGCTGCTTATCCATGGTATAGTATGCTCACTGGACTCTTGACTCCTCAAAAGCTTTGTATACAGTGGATCACACAGTGCCAGGGTTAGCTAGCAGCATGGGCTTGAATGTGTGTGAGTGTGAAGAGAGCCTTAGCAGCCGTCGGGCTGACAGATCCACATGCTCACAACAGCTGCCATACTTATGCACTCTCTCACACACAAACGCACTTCCGCACTGACTTACATACAGTACACACACGCCACTCATTCTCATACATACTGTACACACTCTCACATGTGCACTCACACACATCAATCAGTCAATCACTTAAATCCTTACACACACAGCGTCACATTGTCTGGTATGAGTCTTTGGCTCTGGACAGATAATGACACACGATGACACGATAACCAATAGTGTGCATTTGTAACCTTGAGTGGAGCGAATCAACATGTTAATACAACAATGTGATGCAAAACAAATTTTACTCACTAAAGAAAGTAAGAGCAGTATATTGAAATTTGAAATGGAAATTTATTTTGGTCTATATTCATAATAACAGAAATCTGTCCCAAAATCTGTGTGAGCAGTATATATTTCAGTCAGATCATTTCGTTTATTAAATAGTTAGTGCCAGTCTAACAGCTATTTTTATTCCTTTATGCTGTCGCAAGGAATTGTGGGTAAACTGATCTTGGGGCTTGATTGCACCAGTCTGTCCTGCAACACCAGGTGCTCTGCTGAGATCCAGAAGATGGAAGGACAATTATCACCTATAGGGCCCCTGGGGGCCCCCACAGGGAAATTAGTCCATATGCTCCGCAGATAGATGGAGCCTGTATCAGGGCTGTGTGTGAGGAGGACTCTCCTTTGAGATCACTTTTCCAGAGATACTTCCAGAGTTAGTGATTAGAGGACAACCTTCAGGGGGCCTGGTTAACGGGAGGGGGGTGTGAGAGAGAGGCTAGGTCAGTGGGAGAGAGAGACCACGGCAAATTAAAGGAAACAAGGGCTGGATGAGAACAAGTCAGAGAGAGAGAGAGAGAGAGAGAGGCTAGGGGAGTGGGAGAGAGACCACAGTGTCCCAGGCCAGGGGAGTGAGCGGTAGGGGTGGGGGTTGGCTGGTATGTGCTGGCTCTTGGGGGCTGGGGGGAGCATGGTCGTAGGTTCCCATGCCCCAGAGGCCCCTGGGGACTAATGGTGGCAGATGTGACGTCTGGGTCCTGGGTTACTTGTCCCTGTTTCTCTTGCTTCTGGGATGGTGGTCTGCACTGGGACCCATCCTATCCATCTCCCTCAGAAGACTGAGCCTGCCCCGGCTCTATAAATACACACACACAAAAGTCCCCAAGAGTTCTCTTATTGGACTGCACTGAGGGTCAGCCTCGAGGCTCGTCCAATTGCGGGTCAGCTTGTCAATGAGAACTAGAGCCACGCAAATCAGAATGTTATCTTATTGTTGGTAGCTTATTATAAATTAATAAGAAGAGAAAGAGAGAGAGAAAGAGGGCTCCTCTTCCCTCAGATCCTCCCAGAGACAGTGTTCTAAGGGAGGCATGTCCACAGGAGACAGTTGGATGGAGAGGCCTTTGTCTCTCCAATACAATGATAGCAGTATTGTAGTGGTAGTATAGTATTATAGTATTGTATCTCTAATACAATGATAGCTGTAATATAGTGGTATTATAGTATTATAGTATTGTATGCCTATCTCTAATACAATGTATTATAGAAGTATTATAGTAGTAGTGTAGTATTATAGTATTGTATCTCTATTACAATGATAGCTGTAATATAGTGGTAGTATAGTATTATAGTATTGTAGGCCTATCTCTAATACAATGTATTATAGAAGTATTAAAGTAGATGGCTAGATAGATACTTTAATAATCCCCATGGGGGAAATTTGGGGTTTCAGCAGTGGAAAGTTACAGCAGCAGTCGGTAAAAAGTACAGCAGTATAAAGAATATACACAGAGAATATACATAATAGATTAAATTACAAGGACGATATACATGCATAAATATAGGATATATACATACATACATACATACATAGTCTGTATAGATAGATAGATAGATAGATAGATAGATCCATAAGTACAGCATGTGTACAGTATAGTAGAGAATAGAATAAAAAATATGTGCATTCATACATCCAGGCTGTATAAATATGTCTAGTAATACACATACATACATACATACATACATACATACACACACAACATTCAGGGCCCACAAGAACGCTCAGGCCCGGTTATACAGTCTGATGGCTGCTGGCACAAAGGAACGTCTGAACCGCTCCTTACACCTGGGTGGGATTAACCTGTGGCTGAAAGTGCTCCCCATCTGCCACAGCTCATCATGAAGGGGATGAGAGTGGTTGTCCAGGATGGACTTCAGTTCATCCCTCATCCTCCTCTCCACCACAGATTCAAAACTGTCCAGTTGTTGCCCCACATAACAGAGCTGGCCTTCCTCACAGGCTTTCTCAGCTTGTTTGTTTCCCCAGACCTAGTGTTGCCTCCCCAGCAGGGGCACTAGGCGACGATGCTACTAAATGAATTTTAGGTTAGAATGTGTGAAAGGTGCTGTTGACGCCTCTTCCGCAAATAAACTTGACAACTCTGAGAAATTCCGTCCGTAGAAGTCTTCGTGTGACTCTGCTACTGTCAGACGTGGAAGAGGGGGGACAGGAGGTGGGACAGAGGCCTGGTAGAGGACGTTGTCGAGTGATGCGCGCAGAACCACTTACAGCTGAACGTAGGGAAGGCCAGGGAGATGGTGGTGCACTTCAGGAGGACCAAGGCTGTGTTCCAGTCATACAAGTACTTAGGAGTCCACCTGGACAATAGGCTGGAATGGGCAGAAAACACAGAGGCCGTATACAGGAAGGGACACAGTGGACTCTACTTCCTGAGCAGGCTCAGGTCCTTCGATTCACGTAGGGCAATGCTGAACATGCTCTACCAGTCTGTTGAGCCATCGCCCAACACTCTGGCCCAGGGCTGACCGTCCCGCTCTGCTGCTCTCTGGACTCTTGTCCTGTTATGTGTCTGTTTTGTTTCTAATAACCCCCCCGCCCAAACCTGTCTGCCCTCTCCCCGAGATGTTCTTCCATGCTCCCCAAAATGTTCTGCCCTGCTCCCTGGGTCTCCATTCCTTCTCTCACCCCACCATGGTCCCAGTTCCCTCACTCCTGCCCTCTAGTCCCTCTCTAGTCACTTTCCTTCCTCTCTAGTTCCTCTCATGCCCCTCTAGTCCCTCTGGTCCCCCTCTAGTCCCAGTTCCCCAGTCCTAGTCCTAGTTGCCCAGCCCCAGTCCCCTGGCTCAGGCCCTGGGGCCTCATTTATAAACGTTGCGTAAGTACAAAAGCGTGCGTAACCCATGCTGAGCAACTTTCTACGCAACTTTCGGTATTTATAAAAAACGAGCTGAGCGATAAGTTGGCGGAAGGTGTGCGTAACTCTACGCACACTTCGACCCTCCTTTAACTACGATAAGCACGTTTCTGGAGAAAGGGGAAAACGCGACTCCGATGGCAGAGAGATGAAACTCGGGAAAGTCTGCGAAACACATGACATATTGAATAATAAATACATCGGTCGCTGCAAGAAACCCTCCAATGTGTCACACAGTTTAAACGGAATCAATCGCCACCGTAGCCTAATCACGAAATAATGTCGGCATTGCTTTGGATGTGTCTGTGAATTGACCCATTTGTGTCATAATATAATGTTATGTTGTAGGCCTATTCATTTATAGGCTATTCCGTGAAGCATCACGGGCAGTAGCCTATGAATAAAAGCCACATTACGTTGATAACACAACACGACACGAGCCTATAGGCTTCTCATAGTAATGATTCCGTATGTCGATGGTCTACAACTATAAGGCCTATACCGCACCAAACAAATGTTGCATTCGGCGTTGAAGTATATTTATTCAGTTAATCATTTATTTAGTTAATTATTCGTATGTTTAATTATCCACCTATTCATTCGTTAATGTATTTATGTTGTATTTATAGCCTATATTTGATTAGGCTTTTATGTAAACCCGAATGACCACTGAGGCAAGCCGCAACAATGATGTTGAGCGGTGAATGGAAATGTCCTACTTGAGGCAACTGTAGGCTACATTAGGCTATATTGTACATCATCATATATATTCTCATATTGTCGTATGATTGTCATGTAGCAGGCATACGAGGAATGTGGGCCTAAAAACGCATGTCATCCCAATGCTCACATGCCGCTTTGGTAGAATTAGCTGTGCGCAAAACAGCGCATGGAGGTGATGCGTCTCCAAGTTGTAAGAACACAAGGGAGCAAGTTAGATTATTAATTTGCCGAATCGTCATGTGTAGCAATAATTACCCTTTATAGAATCACATGAAACTCATCCATGGACCCCATATATTTACAAGACCTCGATACAGGCACTGATATAGCTGGATTATAGTAGGCCATGACGCACGGGGCCTTGGATATGCCGGGACTTGGCACAGATGTTCTAATATGTGCTTGGCTATCCCGCAACATCCATTAGAACACGCAGCTTCTATATGCCTACAGAATGTTTTGAGAAAGTATGTGAAATGCATGATATCCCGGAAAATACACAAATTGGATGCTGCAAAGAACCCTCAGATCTGTCGTATAGTTAAATTGGGGATACTTGCCTTAAGTAGTCACTATAGGCCTACATGTTTGCATTGTTATGGATGTCATTGTAAATTGACCCGTTTATACGTTGATAAGTTAGGCATTTTATTCATGGGCCACCCTGTGAAGCATTAGATTACGTGCAATATAGATTCAAACCCCATTACCCATGCAACAACACTATAGGCTTATAATGATTATCAGTTTGGATATAGCAGCCACCTAATAAGGCCTACCGCACTAAACGAATGCCAATATAACCTGCATGATAGATAATTCATTATCTAACAGACCACTCAGGCCTAACAGGTGCTCTTATCAGTCGTGCACATGTGAAATCATCGTTCCCGAAAAGATACTTTTGCGGCGTCTCTACCTCGTTGACCAATACCTCCACCTCGCATCGGTAAAATGTATCTTTCTCTTTCTGCCTTTTGCACTCGGCTCCATTCTCGTTGCATATGTATAGGCGTATCACTGACCATTTATAGGCAATTGTGGGCGTTAATTGGGGTGTGATCAGAACGCGCGTTCACGTGCGCCAAGTTAAGTGTTGATTGTGATTTATAAAGGGCAGCTGGCGTAGGCATGCCTGAGTGAACATGGGTTGTGATACGCAGCGTTTTATAAATCGGAGATTTTTTGTGCGTATATTTTAGTAATCACTTAGCTAAGCTAACTTAGTTACGTGGATTATACGCAATGTTTATAAATGAGGCCCCTGGTCCTCACTCCCTACCCTTGTGTCTCTGAGATTAGTTTCACCTGTTCCAAATTTGATTTGCATCACCACCTGCACCTCGTTCCGTTGATTAGCCCTCCCTCTATAGTCCCTCATGTTTCCTTTGTTCTTCATCATTTCGTTGTTTGTGTCACCGAGCATGTCTGTCTGTGATCCTGGTTTGTGTCACTGGGGTCTGTATTTGGGTTTCCCTCGGATTAAACCTCACTTTGCCCGTCTGTCTGCGCTTCTGGGTCCAACCTCTCTGCTGAACGCACCCCAAGCCCTGTTTTACCTACTGTTGTGCTTCTTGTATACTTATGAAAGCAAAAACTGAAAAATGTTTGTTCCAGGTGCGTGTTTCTGTCCCAGCTGTCCCAGGTTAATATTTACACCCAGGGAGGACATCTGCCCTTTAGGTCATTGATGATTAACTCTGGGATTAATCAGAATGGAAAATAATAAAGACTAGACCGGAGAGAGTACTCCACCTGTCTTCTCACTCAGCTGTGAAATAGAGAGACAGACGTGGGAGTTGAGAGGAAGGGATGGTTTTCAACTTTTCACCTCAGTAAGCTTCCTCTATTGGCTTTCCTACCAGAAGGTTCCAGAATAGGTCTCTATTTTTGTATATCTATATGTTAATATCAATTGTAATATTCAATGTCAAACACAATTGAAGCAGTTGTGTGTGTGATGCCATTTCTAAATATGGGGATAAGTATTTCTAAATATGGGGGTATGTATTTCTGAATATGAGTGTTTGTATTTTGTTCTTGATGGGCTGACAAAGGGTTGAGCTCTGCTGATAAGAAAAACAAAAATGTTAAGTAGCCTATATTTGTGTGTGAGCTATATATGCACCAGCCATCTAAAACAAGTGCAAGTCCAGTACTTTCTTATTAGAACATTTACTCCCCTCCCCACATTTATAGAACATGATGTCTCTTTAGAACTTCCAGTTGCCTTGGAACAGTGTGTTCCAAGAGGACATGTATCCCCTTAGAACATGTTATCCACTTAGAACATGATGTTAAATTAATAAACATAACCTACTGTATATGGCCAATGCTATTTAGATGGTATGGTTATCTCTTTAATCAGTAACCTACAGTAGATGAGAATCAGGAAACAGCACACACATGTATGACCAGCCTTGGCCTACTGTAGCCTATATACTTGTAGGTGTGTGGTAATGCGTGTATTGTGAGCCCATTATTCTGTGTTTCTATTCAGAGAGACTTTCAGCAAGAGATCTAACTTACGACTCCTCGGGGACGGCCAATCCCACATGCACCTGTGACACCTCAGCAAGGGACGTCTCCCTCCGCTACCACCCATCGTTCACAGAACAATACCAAAACCTACACCCACTGAAGCGCCACAAAGGTTGAGAGGTTTACAAGTAGCAAGCTGTGGGTGTCCGAACCTGGCCTTCTTCTCGTGGCACGCCAGATAGCAATGTCGTGGGGTAGAGTTGCATCCACGCCCGCTCGCACACAAAGCTCCGCACAGCTGCAGGAGGACAAGGCGGGGGGTGAAAATGGGTTAGTTCCAACCTCCTTCCCCCGCCACGGTGGTTTCTCAGCCCGTCCGACAGGATAGTTTCCCTGTAGCTTTCTCTGTCCTGTACGGCAGGGAGGGGTGGCCTAATACATCCATGGGGGTAGCCTACTACGGCGGTTCGCTGTTAGCGTTCATTTAATCTAGACTGATGAAGTATGGCAGCATCGTTGTCGTCGTCGTCGTTTTGTTTTAAATGTTTTTGCTGTGAAATATTGTCAGTGTGTTCTCCAGAACGTCTAGCAGTCTTTATTTGACTTCACTCAACCTACAGGTCAGTTGAATGATCCAGAGCAGCCTCAGGTAGGCTTATAGCAGCACTGCCCCCTGCTGGTATTGAGATCATAAAGCCCACCTCAGAGACACGGAGATTGAAGCTGTATTTCTTGTTTATGTATCTAGTTCATTCATTGATAAAAAAAAAAAAAACGTTTGTATTCCACGTTTTCAGTGTCGCCGGGAAATTGTGGAAGACTATCTAGGCCTACTGTACCTGTAGTTGTGATAAGATTTTATTGTAAGCAACATAAAAATATAGATTTTTCTAGATGCAAAAAGATGAGGAGAAGACAGAAGACAGCCCACCCTACCCCTAGTCTAACATATCTTCACTAAGAGTAGTACAATAATACTGTAATTGTTTTCACACATTGGGGGAGAGATTCTTTCCACAGTCTCACGCCTGGTGAACCTGGAAGGCTGCATGTTTGATCCTGAACTCTGGGTTTACACCACAGCTGTGTCAACAACACAGGGTGAGCCTGGAGACTCCCAAACTACTGGTACAATCCGTCTCCAAATGCAGTCTGAAAGATACAGTAACTACAGTACGGTAGTAGCCCTGTAATAGCCAATAGTTGATTTAAGCGGAATATCTTGATATAGGTTATTGGTATTTAGTTTTTTCATTTTTCAAAAAATAATCTAAAACAATAATTTATCCAGGTTAGTGTGTTATGTGTATGCCAATCTTAATATCAGAAGGTACCATATTATAGTGTGTTTTTTTTCTTTTCTTTTTTTTTTTCTTTAGGGCATTTCTGCTTTATTAGGACAGGACAGTGTAGGTGACAGACAGGAAAGGTGGGAGAGAGAGAGAGGAGAAGACATGCAGCAAAGAGCATGGGCCGGATTCGAACCCATGCTGCTGCAGAAAGGACTAGACATGGTAAACGCCCCAGCCCATTGAGCTACAGGGGCACCTCTATAGAGTATGTTTTAAAACCAAATAAAAAAATCATGTTTTGTTCCTGTGTGAATGTGTATGCTTTTAATGAAAGCAGAGGGAGAGTTTTAATAAAACGCTGGCTGGCAGTGCTAAACCCTCCTCTGTTGGTTGTATGAGCTCTGGACTGGACTCTAAGACTAGTTATCTACTTCAATCTTGTTTGACATTAATTTGATTCTATCTCTAATATATGGGATTCAGATTCAGAACATTACCATTATCAATTATTCAATATGGCAAAAGTCCCTTCAACTAAAAATCATTATAAATCCTCAACTGCTTTTATATGTCAGCTCTAAGCTGCTGCTGTATCACGCTTCTTCCTCTCAGACAGCTAAGAAACGAGGCAGACACCTTCTCGTGGTGCCCCCCCCCCCCCCCCCCCCGTCCCCCCCCCCCCCCCCCGTCAGTAGCTGCGATTAACCACCACAAGCGAAGAAAAGTCTACCAACTGAGGGCCCCACCCGGGCTGGTGTTCGGCTGCCACAGGTGGGGAGGGTAGCTGGCTGTGTTTGCTCTGCCGGCTCCCAACCCAGAAATCTGCAGCTGAACACCGAAGGGCTCACCCCCAGTAAGATCAATGTCATCTTCTGGCGTGCACCACCAAGGACCTCGTCATCCTCCTCCAGGATACCGACTGCGTGATAGCAGATAAGATAGTTCTCCCAAATTTTGTTGTAACTGGGTCTATCCTAAGGTGGAAGCATGGCCTTGCTACGTTCGTCCACCGAAGGTTGAACTGGACTGCCTCGGAGATTGAGTGGTTGTGCGTCAACGTCTACAAGCCTCTGCCCTCGCGAATCACACCAGCGTATGTCACAGTCTTCCCCCACCTTTTCTCTATGCTGGCGACTTCAATGGCCAGCATTTAGATTGGGGGTACAGTACCAACACACCCGACGGAGAGAACCTGGCTGCTTGGGCAGCTAACAACAGCCTGGCCCTGTTGTACGATCCCAAGGGCACAGCCAACTTTGTCTCCGGTCACTGGAAAACTGGGATGAGTCCTGACCTGGCATTCGCGAGTGTTGGCGTTGATAACCGATAACGTGTCCCTGATAGACATGTGCTAGGAAAGTTCCCGTGGTCCCAACATTGACCATCGCTGATAACCATGCCTAAACTCATGGACCTCGTGCCGAGCGAGCCGGTGAAGCAATGGAACTTCCGATAGACCAACTGGAAACGCTACCGCCTCCTTACCAATAGATCCACGAGGTGCCTCCCACCACCTAACACCCACCAACAACGTGGACAAGGCGTATCGGGAACTCTCCGGCATACTGGTGAAAGCGGACAAAAAATCCATCCCACGCGGACGTCGCAACAGCTTCAAACCATGCTGGGATGCGGAGTGCAAGTGTCTCTACTGTGCCTTCCTCCGTGCCCCCCCAGGAGCTGAGTCAGACAGACTTGCTTCAGCCCTGTTGTCAAGACTCAGCCGAAGGAGACAAGAGCGCTGGCAGAAGGCCATTAACTCCATCGACTTCTCACACTCCAGCTGCAAGGCATGGAGCATCCTTAACAACCTCACTGGCAGGTCTAGACACTCCCCCCGTCACTGCCCCGTCTCTGCAAACAAAATTGCATCACAATTTGTGAAAAGTGGGACATACGAGGGCAGAGACCGCTAATCGTCACGTCTTGTGGCAAAAGAAGTGTCTTGTCTCTGGAAGGCCTCAACTCCTAGCAGCGGTAACATCTCCGGTGAATTCACATCGGAGGAGTTCGCTTTTGCCCTCCAGCATGTAAAGCCAGGGAAAGCTCTGGGGCCTGACTCTATCTGCCCAGAGCTTATACTCAATGCCGCGCCTGCGTTGAAGTCCTGGTTAAGAGCGTTCCTCTCTTCCTGCTTGCTCCAAATCAAGATCCCCAAAATCTGGAGAAGAGCCCTAGTTGTCGCGATCCCTAAGCCGAACAAACCTGAAGGGGACCCAAAGAGTTACCGCCCCATCTCTCTGCTATGTATTCCCTTCAAGATCCTCGAGCGTCTCATCTACGCCCACGTCGAACCAATCATCGACACACTGCTCCCACAGGAGCAGGCCGGGTTCTGACGTTGGAGATTGACCGTAGATCAAGACACTTTGATGACTCAAGACATCAAGGACAGCTTTTCGGTCAGAAAGTATGCCGGAGCCGTCTTTATAGACGGCTGCCAACGACACCGTATGGCACCGCGGCCTCACCTGCAAGCTGCTCCGCCTGCTGCCTGACAGGCACATGGGCAGCATGATCATGGAGCTTGTCTGAAACTGCCGCTTCACCCTCACCACCGGTATTGGACAACGAAGCAGGTTGCGAAGTTGATGTGTATCGAATTTCAGATAAAGACAGGTGGATAAAACAGACGTCTATTGACGTGGACATTTATTCATAAACAATAAGCATATAGGGTTATGCACAATCATATGACATGGTTACCGTACAGAGTGTTGTCGTAGCAGAGTGGAAGTAGCACAGATGTATGCGGCATGACGGACACAGCTGTTGGGATTAGCATGCTAACAAGCTAAAGGCTAGCCAGCTAAAGATGCTAACGGCTAAGGGGCTAAAAGCTAACCCAACAGTAAAGGGCTGTCTTAAATACATTTTGCCAGGGGGTGGGGGTGACATGTGACACATCAGGTTATGGTAGAAGGCTGTAATCGTACTCAATATGGCCATTTGTCAATCAGCCAGTTCAAGATTAGACCGTTGCTAATGTCTTGTTGAGCAATCCCACACCTGTTGTTGACTGCTTACTCCTTACAGAAATTACTGGTCAGCTTTAGATGCATCCAGGAGCACTCCCTATTGGGCTCAAGGCTGTGTGTGTGTATTTATACAGTGTCTAGGCCTAGAGGTTATCAGAGTTCAGTCCCTCTCTACTGTGGCAGGCTAGCAATACTGTGTTTATATGGAAAACAACAAAAAGGTGAAGTTTGCCTACTTCAAAGTCTTGAGAACGGCTGGGATCAGTGATCAGGGATCTGTCCTGGTCCCCCTCCTTTATAACATCTACACCTACGACCTGCCGATCACAGTCTCCAGGAAGTATGCCTACGCAGACAACCTTGCGCTGGTGTACTTCGCTGGAGACTGGCAGGCTCACTACTTGACCAGTGAGTACTGCGCACCGGTGTGGTGCTGCAGCGCTCATACCCGCCTCATCGATCCGCCTATCAACAAAGCCTTGCGCATCGTGACAGTATTTCTGCGTCCCACTCCTGTGGACAACCTTCCCATCCTTGCAGGCATCCAGTCTGCTGGCCTCCGCCGCACAGGTACCACAGCACGTCTCGCCTGCCGAGCCGTGGAGCCCAACCACCTGCTCCACGACAGGCTCACTGCAACAGCGGAGCCTCCCCGGCATCTCAAATCGAGACACCCTTTCGTGCCGCACGGGATCTCCTGCAGCAATGCAGAGATTAACATCAGTGAGGCAGGATGGACGGACTACACCTGCCATGCGGAGTGGGAGGCAAACACCTCCAGACTTCATCCCGGCCACCGGTCCTTCCCCTACAGGGATGGACTTACCCAGACCGGCGTGGGTGGGGCTTAATCATCTCCGGACCGGCGTTGGATGCTTCCGCTCATCGATGCACAGATGGGGCTTGGCATCCTGTGCAGCGTGCGAGTGTGGCGCCGAGGAAAAAAACGCAGACCACATCATCCAGGACTGTCCGATATATCGGACACTCAACGAAATTCTGGCCTGAAGTCGTGGATGATGAAACAGTGATGTGGCTCCTGGAGGTGTGCTCGGATATATAGCCCAGGTGACCCCCTCACTCAGGCTTGGGGTGGTAAAAGCATAGCCCGTTCCTTGGCCCCGAGCCTGGAGGGAGAGGACAAATCAACAATCTACCCAAATGAGAAGAAGAAGCTAAGCATCTTCAGAGGTTAACTCCATAAACTGTGGTGTCATAATAATAAGGTCACAGATGTGCTCCAGGGTGAGAACTCAGCTTTATGTTGAATTGAAACGGATTCTGATGAAGCACCTTGAATCATTTACTCACGTGTAGCAAAGCCAGTATACACAAACATCTTGATATCTAATAACTGAGCTGATTATGTTTTAGCATGCTACTTTCAAGAGCAAAGGTCAATGGCTGATCCCACTGAGGTGTCCAATGAGAAGCACCACACTGTGGTATCCCACTGCTATGTACCCATTCTCCATTGACATACTCCTAACACTAACCCTAACCTAACCCTTCCTGGGTTTCAGGTGGGCTTTGTACTGACTGAGCTCCACCATTAGTTTCTTTCCTAAGGCTTCCAACTGCAATGTGTCTGTGTGTGTGTGTGTGTGTGTGTGTGTGTGTGTGTGTGTGTGTGTATGCTGGAGTAGGCTATATGCCCCCTACTCTGAGACAGCGGTGCTACGAGAGTTTGTTTTAATTTAAGTATAAATTAAATTATCAGTGTAAGTATAAATCTTCTCGATCATTGGCCTCGGCCATCAGCCTTATCAACAAGGCTCCCCTCTGACTCTCTCCCCTGCCCCCTGCAAATTTTGCACTATACTGACTACTACTGTCTCTTTTGTAGGCCAAATGCACTGCTATGTAGTTTTTGCACTATGTTGGTATTTTGCACTGTCCTGTCCTGTCCTTCCACTGGTCAATTGTTGTGTTGTTGTTGGCTCCACGGTGTCGAAAAAAAATCCTATGTTTGTCAAGAACAAATGGCAATAATATAATTGTGATTATGATTCTCTGTACATTTTTAATAAGATCAGCTGAAATAACCAGGTGGGGTGGTAAAAGAGCCTGACATGATTGCTGGTTGCTGGTCTTTTGTACAACAGAGCTACTAGCTCAGCAGCCCCACTACATAATAATACATTTAAAAAATGAAATAATGGTAATCAAAATTCATACAAAAAAGTGTGTATATGTAGGCCTTAAAGGGTTAATCTCCCTGTACCTTAAATACCACACCATCTTTTTTATTTTGAGAATACGGCCCCAAAGAATGTGCCCTGTGTGTGCATGCATGTGTGCAGGTGTGTGTGTGTGTGTCTGTGTGTGTGCGTGCGTGCAACTGTGTGTGTGTGTGTTTGTGTGTGGTCACAGCAGGTAATGTCAGTTTGTCCAGGCCAGGGCCTGGGGCTATAGTGTGTGTCTGCTTGCTCTGGAGATGCTATGATGTGCGGTTAGTGTATATGATGTTTACTGACACGTTATCGATCATGATCTTACTGTATATTGCAGTTATACTCCCTCAGTTACACAAACATGCACACACACGCACACACACACACACACACACACAGACACACACACACACACACACACACACACACACACACACACATACACATACACAAACAGCCCTAGGGAGCAACACCTGCACCTGCTTGTCTCTTTGTGGAGACAAGCAGGTGAGGAGCTAAAGGAGAGGAGTGGGGGGGGGGGGGGGGGGGGCTGTACAGTTGGGAGTGTTCAGTTAGGGGGTGTTCAGTTGGGAGTGTTCAGTTGGAGGGTGTACAGTTGGGGGTGTACAGGTGGAGGTGTACCGTTGGGGGGGTGCTCAGTTGGGAGTGTACAGTTGGGGGGTGTTCAGTTGGGGGTGTACAGTTGGGGGTGTTCAGTTGGGGGTGTACAGTTGGGGGGTGTACAGTTGTGGGTGTACAGTTGGGGGGTGTACAGTTGGGGGTGTACAGTTGGGGGGTGTACAGTTGGGAGTGTACAGTTGGGGGGTGTACAGTTGGGGGGTGTACAGTTAGGGGGTGTTTGGTTGTGGGTGTACAGTTGGGGATGTGCCTGAGGAAATAAACACAATGTTTTCCCAAAGACCGTATGGTGTGTGGCTCATAGAGGCTAGAGATGTGGATCTGTGCTGTTAAATCAGCTTTACAGTAAAAGTATCACTAAAACTAAAATTTCGATTGTTACAGTTTAACGTTAGAGTTATAACTGTCATGTCACAACAAGCAAACATGGAGAGTTGCAACACAATGTTTGAGTTCTTCCACCTGTTAAAGATCCATGATTGACAGATGTGAAGAGGATAGGCATTCAGCTGGTATGAGGTTGCTTAGCAACGATAAGTTATTACATACAGCATATTTCAGCAAAACGTCACTTTTGGGGAGAATTATGCGTCCCTGATTCAATAGGATATTTATGATATCAACATAATATTTGTCTTTTTACTTGCACATTGTTGAACACTGTACATGAGTAGCCTAGCCTAATATAGTAAAATTTTCAATGCCTATATTTCTTTAAAACCTTTTAAAGTACAATATTTACTTACTTTTGTTTTTCACTTGCTTTAGCAATGTTAACATGTTTCCCATGCCACTAAAGCCGATTGAGTTTAACTGACAGAGAGAGAGAGAAAGAAAGAGAGAAAGAAAGAGAGAGAGAGGGAGAGGCAAGGACAGTGAGAAGGAGAGTATGCTATTACCCTATAAAGGAGTTTATAGATCAGAAACCACAGTATTCAACCAAGCCAGACGTGTAGCCTACAGTACAGTAGGTGACAGCACCGAGAGCCTCGGTGAACTGGCGGCGTCAGGGTTAACCCTGACCCATTCTGTTATCTCCCACTTTAAAACTTTCACAAGTCATAAATCTGACATCGCTCTAAAGGGTGCCTCTTTTCCACTTGGCTCCGCATTTCCCGCTCAAAACCTCCTTTCATTACCGCCCTATCTGCTCTGAACCGTACAGCCCGCTCCCAGACGGGGTAGCAATCACTAGGCATATGTCTCATTCTCTATCGCCTGATAGCATAGAAACGCGCACAAAAGCACTATTTTCAGCAAGTGGCTCATCTGGTATGAAAGTCTAATGAGAGGATCACGTCTAACTGACACAGCGAGGAGACGGGGAAGAGTGCGCCCCTTCACAGGGACGAGGGGAGCGAGAACAATGTGGTTGGAATGTGCCGAGGTTTGCTGAGGTAGGAGGATGCAGATGGAGCTGTAATGAGGGATTAAGTGGGGATTAAGGGCCTTTATGAAGATGTTTCTGAGCCTCATTAGACTGAGTCTCATATCAGTTTATCGATTCCCGAGGAGAGA
>NC_140239.1:8969763-9139763 GCF_949987555.1 Borostomias antarcticus | reverse complement strand
TTCAGTCACTCTATCCCCCACCTCCCACCAGTGTAGCGTTGCTGCCTGGAGACTAGCTCCAGCCGTCATCCAGACAGACCCCAGAGCTGGAAATACGATGGAGACACCGTAGGCACAACCTGGACAAACTCCGCTCCCTGATAGTAAATGTAGGTAAGCTGCTCCGTCATCAGCAGGAAGTAAAGAGCTGGATCAGTCATCATTATACTGTGCTTTCAGAGTGATTGGTAGGCTACCATAAGCTAGTGTGTCTGAGCAGTGAAGTGCTAATGAATGATGCCCAGTCTTATCTGCACACTGCCACCTTACGGAAATTAACTTTGATAAACATGGCTTTGGTTAGGCTACTAGAGTGTTTTGAGCCTGGTAACTCTAGGGTGCGTTCGGAAATACACTGTAATCGCGTTTCCATTACACCTAGAATTGCGCAAAACCTAAATAGTCTATCGCAATAAAAAATTGGTAATGGAAACACCTAAATTTCGAAAAACCTCTCAAATTTCGATAAAACGTTTTTACGCTCTCATGAGGTGGTTTTTCAGAAGTTTCGATATAGAAGTATATCGCAAAAGCGTAATGGAAACACTTTTCGAATTTAGGCAGGAGAAGAAGAGGTAGGGGTCACGTGATTTGCTCGCTTCAAAAAATGACGCGATATGCCCGGAAGCGTCTACGCCAGGGGTGTCAAACTCTGGCCCGCAGGCCGAATTTGGCCCGCAGTATAATTATATTTGGCCCGCGAGGCAATACCAAATGACTACTAGAGCTGGCCCGCCAGTATTATACAGCGCATTCACCGCTAATACTACAAATCCCATAATGCTCTGCTGTTGGTTTGGCGCGTCAATCAAGACAGGACCCAGAAACGCCCTCTCTTCTGTGACAGTAGTCATAGCAATCTCATACTACAACTGTAACCGTGTTACCCCTTCTTAAAAATGGCGAAAAGAAAGGCAGAAAACAGAAGCTTTACGTTATGTAACGTCTCACTGTGATAGAGACACCTGTGTTGACCTAGCCGGCCGCTGTGTTTGCTCTGTTCCTGTTCATTCAATCATGTCTGCCTTCTTGCCGGCCTGTCTGCCTGGCTGGCTGTCTGTCTGCATGCCTGTCTGCCTGTCTGTCTGTCTGCCTGCCTGTCTGTCTGTCTGTCTGCCTGCCTGTCTGTCTGCCTGGCTGTCTGTCTGCATGCCGGCTGTCTGTCTGCATGCCGGCTGTAGGACAGTCAGGGTTTTACAAGCTTCTCTACTGAGCAGATGGAGCACCAACACTTGTGTCTGAGGGTGTATTCACATATGTTAGTGCACACCATTGATGCGCACCAAAAGCGAAAGTGATAAGTGCATATTCAATGTTGAAGCAAAACTTGTTTGGGTCCATATTAAAATTTTCATTTGTTCAATGTTGGCCCGCGACTTTGTTCAGGTTTTAAATTTTGGCCCACTGTGTATTTGAGTTTGACACCCCTGGTCTACGCGTTTCGCAACCCAGTTTAGCGATAACACCATTGAGTTTAGGGTTAAAGGACAATGCTCGTTTTTGACAACCTGGACCTTATTTACGACATATTATAAGACGTTTGACTCACCGAGATCACTTTGGTGTAGTTCGGAGGCATGTAGAAGAAATGTAAAATCCAGTGCGAGCCAGTATATCCATGTAATGGCGGTGGTGGGGGCACCGAGAATGCAGTTTCTAAAAATCTATTTTCTGCCGCGAAACGGTTGTTTTCATCAATCTGTCTTTATGAATCGCTAGTTATGCTTACATAGAGCGTAGGCCTGTTGTGGTTGTTCACATGCCTCTGTAATATGATCTTTAGAAACATCTTTAGACACGAAACAGCTTCCTCACTTGCTCCAGCATGCATGCGCACAGCGTGCTGGAGCAACGATTGCGCGCTGTGCGCATGCGTGCTGGAGCAAGTGGGGAAGCTATTTCGTTTCGAGGCAGAAAATAGATTTTTAGAAACTGCATTCTCGGTGCCCCAACCATCGCCATTACATGCATATACTGGCTCGCGCTGGATTTTGTATTTCATCTACATGCCTCCGAACTACACCAAAGTGATCTCGGTGAGTCAAACGTCTAATAATATGTCGTAAATAAGGTCCAGGTTGTCAAAAACTAGCATTGTCCTTTAAGGAAGACCCTAACCCCTAACCCTAAACCTAACCATAACCCTAAACTCTATGGTGTTCTTGCTAAACTGGGTTGCGAAAAGTAATCTCGCTGCCCGGAACAAGTGGAAGACCCTAAAGCAACGATACAATTTTTTTTTGGCATACATCATTGAATAGGTGAACACTATGACCAATTATGTGAACCAAAATGGGACAGAACGCTTTTTTCATTGCAGTGCGACTTTAAGAGTGGAGCCAAGGGGAAAGCTAAAATAAAGTTCAAATATTACAACGGTTTGTTTACTTAATACATCCATGGTTTACTTCCTGGTTGCGCTTTGCGTGAATTGTGTGGCGTCGCGAGACTAGACTACGAGAATTACAGCTCTTGCGCAAAACACCTTTCAATGGAAACACCTGCAAGTCGCAATTGTACTTTGTCTAAACTTTAGAAATATCACTTTTATTTTGCGAAAAAGTGTAATGGAAACGCAGCTTCTGACGCTCTACACTGAAATCAGAGTGCATGCGTTCTAAGAACCAGAGTGCGCTCTGAATGTTTTAACGAACTTTCTGGAGAAAGAAAATAACCGGGTTTCCATCCACCTCTTAAAATTCGCATTTTCCCAAATTGCGAAAAAAAGAAACTTGAATGGAAACAGCAGAAATTTGAAAAAAGGCCGAAATATCGCAAAAAAGTTTTTACGCTCGGAGGAGGTGGAAAAGTCTGCGTATCGATAGTAGGAAAATTCGACTTTTTGCAATGGAAACAGATTTTGCAAATAAATGATGACGTTCCAGCTATTTCTGACAGTAGTCTACTCTGGTCATTGCATTTACTCTTTCTCGTCTCTGCATCAAGACGATGATGTAAGCTGACAAAACAATGTTCTCCCAAGAGCCATCAAGTTTACAAAGAATCTCTCCATCTCGTCGTAGTTCAGTACAGACCTGTGAGTTGACCAAAAAGTTGTTGACATGAGACACTCTCTTAACACTACAAAGACTTATTGGACGATTGTGGGTTTTCATTTGCACATAACTAGGCTATATTTGAATAAAACATTGAAGTCCGCCAGTCAATGACTTTTCCTAAAAGTTGGTGTTATGTTGCACCCCCTATTGTTAAATATATTCAAGATCATTCAAATAAAAACAATATTGTATATGTTTTTAATTTATACCTATATCAGCCGCCAGCTGTTCAATGAACGGCTATAGGGAATGCACAGTTTCGCGCTATGTAGGCTTTTATAAATAAGTATTATTCATTGGGGGAGCTTGGACTCGCTGGGGACTGGTATAGACGCATAGTCTACAGAGACTCCACAGACGCGACTTCATCCTCCAGTTGTCTGAAGAGCTGCGCGCCGAGTGGATGGCGTCCAAACAGCCACCGGCGGCGCCCCTCGCAGTGTCCACAGAAGAACACCCCCAAAAAAATACCTGCATGGTGAAGACAAGCTGCAGCAAGAACAGAACTGTCTACCAATGCACGAAGTGCACCAAAGCTGTCTGTGGCAGTTGCACTGCCAAGGTGCAGAGGATATGTGCGAAGTGTATTTGAGCTGCCGCCTCATCCGCGCATAGAGCAGAGCGCATCAAGTCGTGTATAGCCTACAACTAGTGGCCCATAGCCAATAAAATGGCTTATTGTTTTATTCATAGCCTATATCAACTAGATAATTAGATAATTATTAATTTCATTAGATAATTATTAAACATCTAAGTATGCTGCATCTGTGATCACAAGACACATAGGCCTACCCTACCGTAAAACGCGATCCGTTCTCATATATTAACTTGGATAATTATTAATTAGATAATTATTATGTATCTACGTTCTATGCTGCATCTGTAGACCTACAGTAGGCTAGGCTTCTGTTTTATTTGGATCCTTGGCCAAAATGCTGTTCTTGTAGGCTAGCCGTTTCATCGTTCATCCTTTTGTGAAGTGTAGGCTATACTATTGTTAAATTGTGAAAATAACATGTTGTTGTGTTATTTTATTGCCATATAGCCACATATTGTGTTAGTAGTATGAAAGGACAAAATTAAGCCTTGAGTTGTACAGTACAATCCTAAAACCGTATATATATACAAAAAACGATGCATTCATACGGTAGGCATTCAACGGCTACTGGCCGATATATATAGTGAGCCACAGCGGTTCTAGTGTTAATGATGTTATTTAATTGCGCCCTTTTCTTCTGCGGGTGTTTTTTGCATTTTTATTTTCATTTTCACGAGAAGCGCCACCATATTGTGAGTCAGCAGGTCGAGCTTCCCAATATTCACAAAACAAAACTGAATGGAAACGTGCGTACATTCACATTTTCTTTTGCGGATTTTCAAAGAAATTCGCTTAAAATTTGCGATACATTTGGATGGAAACCCAGCTAATATCTGGTTTGAGTTGTATCCAGGAATTTGTGTTGAATTATTTCATTCAGTTCACGTTGTGCTAGGCTACTACTAGAAATGATAGTTAGATGCTAGCTAGCGAGTTATTTGAGTTATCCAGCTAACGTTAGCTAACTTTGGTTAACGTAGCTGAGTAGCCGTAATGGTAACGTTAGCAGATAAGCTAACGACCAATAACCTCAGATAACTTTAGAAATAAATTACCCAACCAATAACATCAGATGACTTCAGAAATTACCTGACCAATAACCTCAGATAACTTTAGAACTTACCGATTTCTGTGCATCTTTGAAGAGCTGCCATTTCTGCGATGACATTGGTGCTCTCACGCTCCGTCTTCCCAACCAGAGTGCGCTCTGACACGTGTGACTGGCGCTCTGAATAACCGAACGAGACATCCTACGCTCCGAATTTACGAACACTCCATTTCGTCTCAGAGTACGCTCCGGCACTCGGAGTGCCTATTTCCGAACGCACCCCTATTTAAGGTAACTCTAGTAGTCTAGTTTATTATAGCCTAAGTATAACTAAGGCAAATCAAACCTTGGTGGATTTCAGTAGCCTAAGGGCCAACCAACTGGATTTCTGTGCCATGTTAGTTGCTGATTGTTGGCGATGGTTGGATAGATTTTTTGGAGCAGTAGCCATGTTTCCATCCACACGTTTTATGCGAATTAAGTTATATCAAATTAAAAATGGCTTGTTATGGAAACAGTAAAATTCGATTAAAAGTCATGAAAATCTACAAAATGTTTGTACTGTCGAGCTCGTCGGATTCTCTCTTGTTCGATAAAAGTCTTTTGTGATAAATGCTTTATCCGATTTAAAGCTCTAGATGGAAATGCACGTTCACCGGCTTTATTCGCATTCATATTTTTAGCGATCCTCACATAATTAGATTGACAAGTGGATGGAAACATGGCTATAGTGTGGCTGAATTTTAAACTTCTAACAATGTGGCCTACTGCCAACTTTAGTGTTCGGAGCTGGTTGGCGTCGGTTGGGGCGGTGTGCGGCACCTCTAGCTGCAGTCTGAGAGACTGAGAGGAGAGACTGAACACAGGTTGGGTTAGGGTTAGGATTAACCCACTAACCCAGCAACAGGACGCTGTCAGTCTTCACTCGACGTGTTTGAGTTGATAGGAGCGCGTCAGTACTGGGCGGACCGTCTCTGGGACCTCTACAGTGAGAACGGGGCCCAGCCGAAGGAGTAGGCTACGATCGAGGAGCTGGGCCAGAGAGGTTAGCCTACCCTAGAGGCAGGAGGAGGAGGAAGAAGAAGATTCTGTTTTGCGGCTTGTTTAGATGGAGTAACGAGGTGTGTAGTCTACCTGTAGGCTACTCTCTCACGCCATAGCATAATGCAGATGTTGTGTAGCGTGGACCTGCATGATTCACTCTGCACTTTGTTGTGTTCTGTGTTGTTGAAATATGACGCCACAACTTTTTGGATGCTCTGTACGAAGAGACACCGTTTCACACGCACACATCAGAATCAGAAAACTTTTATTGCCTTGTAGTTTTACAATGTGCTATGAATTTGCTTTCATAACATTTGTGCATAACATTTAGACAACATTGGACAGGGTGCAGGAACGAGACAGGACATTGCAAAGACAGGACAGTGCAAATGTCAAGTAGGGCCTACAAAACAACAGCTACTGTAATGACAAACCAGGCCAGGCCCAGCCTGGCTTATGTGCGTGGCTGGCTTGTTTCTGTTCAGGACTGGTAGGGAAGCTAGTCAAGCCACTGAAATAGCTGTGAATTGAAATGACATGAAATTATGTTTGATAAATTAAAGCAATACATCGCGATATTTGGACCTTTACAAAAATGTCTGGTGCTAATTCTCCAATTAGATTTACTAAAGGTAAGCTGAATCATGCAAACAGTCTACTCAGAAAGATAATACATTGACATTTATTACCTTTTAAAACTCGCGCCCCCGGGACGCAGCATTCAGTCGAAGTGCGCATGCGCAACGTTGTGCTTAAACAACACAGTAGTAGCTAACTATTCCGCCGTCTATGGATATCATGCATTTTTAGCTCAATGATATCATGGCGGAGGTGAGAAAACCGAAGCGAAACATCACGGAGGAAGCCAGAAAAAGAAAAAGACAATCTGATAAAGTTACGACAGTACGACAGTGCACTCACTCGCAGAGCCTGTGGGGGCGCAGTTCCGAGAATACCGGAGAAAACGCTGTGTATTGCTTTAAGATAGGTCTTGTCGCCTGGACACATCAGTTCCAATGCTTCCAATGCTAATCCAACACAATAAGAGCGGGATAGCCAATTAGCTCATGAGCTCACAACAACTAGCAGCAGCTTCCATAACATTAATGGTAACAGTCAGTGACTAAAGCAATTACACTGCTTGATTCATGATTCCTGTAACGTTAGCTATTTTGCTGCAATTGGTTCAACTTCTGTTTCTGGACAAAGGTAAGGGATAAACCCAGATAACACAAGGCTAGCGGACCTACAGCAGGTCCCCGATGGACGAGCTGGCGGACCTCTGGCTGAATCCGCTGGTGGACCTCTGGCTGAATCCGTTGGTGGACCTGTCTGGAGGTCCATGTCTTTGAACAGTTCCATACTTTTGATTTTTCTATGACCAAAGGGAATTAAAAACCAGACAATGGGAGACACTCATAAGACAGGACAGGACAGAACACAACAATAACATGTACCATGCCCTTCCAGTCTAAGAGTGAACTATTACCAAAACCCGAGAGGCTATGTGGATTCTGTCCCTCCCGTTCCACTGAGTCTACAGAAAAGGCACAATCTGAGACGGTTTAGATTTCAGAGAGCGGGGGCGGGGTCATGCACACTGTTCGGGTCCCTGGACTGGAGGTGGTTGGTCCGCTCAAGGGTGGAGTCTGGAAGAGCTGGTGGTGGGACTTACACCAACGGTACATTCTGAATGGGGGGAGGGGGTGATGTTTTTTGTGCCATAATAGCTGTTCTAGGGTCCCAAGATCTATCTGTCGAAAAGGCACTAAGAAAACCAACTGGGTCAGGGCATAAAGGAAAAGAAAAGCATTGGGAGTTTTCCCTAGTCCAGGCTAGAATCCAAAATGCCATTGTGCTCAACATCCCTAACCGGGAATCAAACCCTGGTCTCCAGCACAGGAGTTAGATACTTAACCCACTACACCACCAAGGGGCTTGAGGGTGATGGACGGTCTGGGCTTTTTGTTCATGTACATTCTTTCATCCTTCTGAAACAGGGGAACAGAGAGGAGGAAAAGAGATGTCATGGTTAGAAGTCCCCGAACAGGAATTGAACACTGGCCTCCAGCATGGGAGTCCAGTGCTTAGCCCATTATACCACCGAGTGGTCTGAGGGTTTGGGAAGGCCTTCCGTCCGTCTGAAAAAACTAAACATTTACCTGGTAAATACATGCAAAGTGTAGCCTAATATATAATGGGTAATTACTGAAACACCTTTAATGTAGGTATAATTTCAAAACAGGAGTATATCAAATGTTCAATTACTGCACATACATTCAATAACTGACATAGCACCACCAGGTAACTAAATGTTTACATAGCTTCTATAACTTCCAGTGACAAAATATCTCCCACATCAAGTTTTGAACTCCCTACCCTTGGCATGGGAGTCAGGGGCTTTATCCACTACCACCGAAGATCTGGAAGATTTGTGGTGTCATAGTGTTTTTGTTTTGATGTTCTGGGACCACTGCCTCTTGTGGTGACAACATAGAACTGCAGGTCAACAACACGACGGAGGAAGGGTGGGAGGGAGTGACAACCAGACATTTGCTATCTCTGGTGCGCTGGCTTACAGCTACGCACAAAAACATAAAATAAAAAAAAGTTCACCTCTTCACCTGACCCACTTGAGCTGCTCCGCCCACTCTGTCACTGTACAGTTCAACAGTAATCTACTGTAACAACATCTCATTGCTACATATGTACTGTACAGAAGAGAACTGACTAGACTCCTCTCGTCTTACTCCAGTGCACCCCACTAGAGAGAGAGAGAAAGACAGAGAGAGAGCTAGTGGATAGAGAGAGAGGCCAGTCTGGCATCTTACTCCAGGACCAGAGAGAGAAGCAACAGAGATCTTCTGATGAGTTGTTCAGTGTGTTGTTCAGTTTAGTGTGTTGTTCAGTTCAGTGTGTTGTTCAGTTTAGTGTGTTGTTCAGTTTAGTGTGTTGTTCAGGTTAGTGTGTTGTTCAGGTTAGTGTGTCGTTCAGTTTAATGTAGACGTCTGCTGTCATCTCTTCTGCGTCCTTTAAAGAGGGTTGGAACATGAGCTTGCAGACGTACCGGTGGTTCTGCCTGTTCATGCTGGGTCTCAGCGTCTCCAAGGGTCAGAATGGATGCTGCCTGGAAGCAGGTAAGATGGCTGGTTTGAAGGCAGAAACATCAGAGAAAATGGTTCAGTGCTCTTTTATTATTATTATTATTATTATTATTATTATTATTATTATTATTATTAAACCTTTGTTTAACCAGGTCAATTCAGAGCAACGTATTACAATGATGGCATGTATTGTGTACAGCTTGCATGGATAAAGACAGCTCCATCTCATAATGGGCATTAAGCCAGTGTAAATATCATCTACAAATGATGGTGATGATGTATCAATACATCTTAAGGTCTCATCTTACATTAAACCAACATACAGTAGTGTGTGTTAATACATCTTAACCAACACAGTGTGTGTTAATACATATTAACCCAACAAACAGTAATATGTGTTAATACATCTTAACCAACACGGTAGTGTGTTAAAGGAGTAGTAAAGGGAAAATGCATGTTAAGCCCTGTTTTAAGGTTACTTATGATCATATACAATGGTTCAGATCAAAACGCTGACAAAACTAGCACTTTTGAGAAAGTCTGATAATTGCTCTACCACCGTTTTGGTAATACAATGGATGTGGATGGGCATCTTAAAAAATATTTCAAAAACATGTTAAACTCGATTTCAAAGACAAGAAACTCACCGAGGTGTTAGTTGGCGTTCTGACATATAATTCGCCATAAAGTAAGATTCTAGTTCATCTGGAAAGGCTTTTTAAAATATTTAGCATAGAACTATTTATTCACAGCACATACGTGTGTAAACTTCCGCAAACTAGGTAGCCTAGCAACATAAACAATAACAATAGCTACCGTAAGTAGTTCCGCTTCCTGAATCCCCTCTGCGGATTGATCTACACATCTACAATGGTCGCTTCAATACAAGTCAATGGATTTCATAAAATGATCAATAAAACCCTACAGGATTCATACTTTGCGGTGAATTTGATGTCAGAACACCAACGGACACCAATTACCCCCTCGGTGAGCTTCTTGTCTTTGAAATTGAGAGTTTAACATGTTTTTGAAAGATTTTTCAAGGTGCCCACCCACATCCATTGTATGACCAAAACGGTGGTAGAGCAATTATCAGACTTTCTCAAAAGTGCTAGTTTTGTCAACGTTTTGATCTGAACCATTGTATATGATCATAAGTAACCTTAAAACAGGGCTAAACATGCATTTTCCCTTTACTACTCTTAATACATCTTAACATATGCGTCGGAAGGGAAATGAAAGTGGGTGGGACACCAAAGGGGGCACAAAATGTTAAAAAGTTAGCTCGGTGGCACCTGCTGCTAGTTAACGTTATGACATTTTCGCAGAATACATTCATGTCTGTGGGGGAAGACTCTCTCTGCACTATCCACAAATGTAGTATACATCTCTCCCATTATTTATTTCGATCTTATGACCTTTAAAATCACGTTTCATTCATAAAAACCATAGACATTTTAAAAATAAAAAACAGTTTTTTTTTTTTTTCTAACCATCCCTCCGCGCCTCCCCTGAATTTCTTTGGGGCCCCCCAGGGGAGGCCCACCTCACAGTTTGTTCTAGAGCATTTTTACAGGTGGTTCGGTACTTTTATCTGAATATATCAAGAGGAGAAATATCAAATAATGTTGTATATATACATGATGGCTGGCTGGCTGGCTGGCTGGCTATGTGCACACACACACACACACACACACACACACATACACACACACAGTTTGCAGGTTAGTTATTCTCCAAGTAATGTGAACATTAGAGCCAGGGATTAGCATTTGTCACAGTTTACACAACTATATTCTTATACCAGCAACAGCTAGGCTACAAGTGTACAGCTAGTGTACAACCTGCATTTGCTTGACTGCAAACTGTGATCACTGAAACTTTAGGCTATGCTCTGCAGTCATATGATTCTTTGTGCTTTAATTAATAGAAAAACGGCTTATAATGACAAGTAGTCTTAGAGATTTACAAATGCAAATCAACAGATGGCGCCAAAGGAGTGAGCCATAATAGGCTATGGGGCATTAATTTGTTGGCACAGCGAGTCGGATGACAAATGCAGCCGGGACACAGAGACCACTCGGTAAACGTGCTTCCAACGATTTCACTCAGAAAGACCAGCTGATGTAGCTACATTACAGTGCTGCTCAAAGTAAGGGAAAGATCCAGCATTAACTCGGACCATGGCAGAGCTAGGCTACTGGTCCAGTCACGTCATCCCTAGCCTACACAGCATTATCTGGCACTAACGTTAGCTAACTAACAGTTAGCTATGAAGGTACGCACCATCAATGCATAATGCTGAAGTAAATGTCAGGGTAAAAGCCTGATTTATTTCATTTCAGTGTCAGAGCACTTTATTTATTGATTTCTGTCAGGATGAGATGAGAATTGCAAAAAATAGAACAAAAAATGCTTCTGAGCCAAACCGCATACTGCACCTTTAATACATCTTAACCAACATACAGTACAGCAGTGTGTATTAATACATCTTAACCAACATACAGTACAGCAGTGTGTAATAATACATCTTAACCAACATACAGTACAGCAGTGTGTATTAATACATCTTAACCAACATACAGTGTGTATAAATACATCTTAAAGGACTAGTAAAGGGAAAATGCATGTTTAGCACTTTTGAGAAAGTCTGATAATTGCTCTACCACCGTTTTGGTCATACAATGGATGTGGGTGGGCACCTTGAAAATCATTCCAAAAACATGTTAAACTCTCAATTTCAAAGACAAGAAAAATATAGACGTTTCTAAAGATCATATTACAGAGGCATGTGAAAAACCACAACAGGCCTACGCTCCATGTAAGCACAACTAGCGATTCATCAAGACAGATTGATGAAAACAACCGTTTCGCGGCAGAAAATTGATTTTTTAGAAGATGCATTCTCAGTGCCCTGTCTGCCGCCATTACATGGATATACTTGGCTGGATTTTCATTTCTTCTACAGGCCTCCGATTTACAACAAAGTTATCTCGGTGAGTGACACGTCTTATAATATGCCGTAAATAAGGTCCAGGTTGTCAAAAACGAGCATTCTCCTTTAAAACAGGGCTAAACATGCATTTTCCCTTTACAAATCCTTTAACCAACATACAGTACAGCAGTGTGTATTAATACACCTTAATCAACATACAGTACATCAGTGTGTATTAATACATCTTAATCAACATATAGTAGTGTTGTGTTAATACAAAGAAGCGGGGATCTCTCTCCATGGTTGCTATCTTCCTTGAAATATTTGTAGTGGTGTTCTTGACAGCCAGCGGTTGTGATCAGGGTGCTGTGCTGTGTGTGTGTGTGTGTGTGTGTGTGTGTGTGTGTGTGTGTGTGTGTGTGTGTGTGACGCCTCCCTCTCCGCAGCCGAGGGGAAGAGCGGCAGTCTGGTAGTGGCTGAGGTCGAGCTGAGGGCTGACTACGCCACGTGGAGTCTGGTGGTGAAATGGCCGGTCAAACGCAACCGCGGTGCCGGACCGCAGGGTCTGGGAGGGAGCCCCACGTTCCAGGTCGAGGTTGCACGCTTCCGGAACCTCACCGTTATTCACAGTGTGAGTGCAGCTGTGCAAAACTGTGGGGTTGTTGTTTATTCGTTATTTTGTTTGTTTTGTCCTCACTGTGTTTTGTTGTGGACAGATATTTAGCATTAGATTTAAAGGAGTAGTTTGGTATTTAGAATCATCAGTCCATGTTATAAGGTTATTTACAATCATATACAAGTAATACAACAGTCCATATTAAAATGTTGACAGTCTTTGCACTCTTGAGCTATTAGTGCTGGACTGTTGTATATGATCGTAAATAACCTTATCCCTTAACCTACTCTTTTGACAGAAGAGATTTGTGACTTGGTGGTACCCCTCCTTCCGATCTGTCTGTCCTGTTGTCTTGATTTCTGTCTGTCTCTAAGGTACTCTTATCTTCTCCACCTAGACCAATGTGAGTAGCAGTGCCATGGAGGGTTCTGATGTGCTCACGTGGACCTGGGCCTCAACGCTGCCTCTAGAATGTGCTGATCACTCAGTCAGAATCCGCCAGTACCACCCGTTCCCTGGCCCCGGGCCCTGGAGCCTCTGGAAGACCAACGCTGGTAGGGATGGCACCCAAACAGGAGAATTCCTAAAAAGAACCCTAGTTTGGTTGGATACAGAACCCTGTTCAGGTCAATTTGGTTGGATGCGGAACCCTTTTCAAGTCTTGAAGAACCACTAAAGGTTCCACACAGCATCTTACAGAGCTGAAAAGTGTTCTAGCTGGAACCTTTTTTCAGACGGTTATTTGATTGTTACAAAGAGCTCCCTTTTTTTGAGCGAGTATTTTATCTGGATCTGTAAAATGATGCCATATATAGAGTACAAGTGAAAACGTTAGAATTGCAGCAGGTGATATCGCTATAATCTCATTCGATCTGTGTGTTGCCACTTTTTACTCAGAAGGGCCTCTTCCTTTTTTCTCTTCCTTTTATTATCATTTCATCAAAAGTTACGAAATCCAGACTGTTGCAAGTTAAAGTTGAAGTTGAAGGCTAATTTCTCTTATTTACAGGTAGAACATATGACATGCATACTGGAGAGCTTCTCCTCACATAGACAGTCAATAATAAATAAAGTACATGCAAACAATAAGAAAAGTAACAATACCAATAGAATATAGGGTTACAGATGATTTTAGTTTGTTGATCTGTGTGGCCTACCAGAAAATTATGAAAACTCGTTCCCTCCCTCTCTCTCTCTCTCTCTCTCTCCCTCCCTCCCTCTCCTTCTCCCTTCCTCCCTCCCTCTCCCTCCCTCCCTCCCTCCAGGCGTTGAGCCGGTGGAGGGGGAGGGGGCGAGGACCAAGATGTTCCCCTACCAGCAGGTCCTGAGGGAGGGCTCCTCCGTCTACCTGTGCTGCGTTCCTCCTAGAGGAGCCCGCATCACCGACATGGAGTTCGGCCACAGAACGCCCTACCCCCCGGTCCCCCTGGAGAACGGGGCCGCCGCGCTCCGCGTGGACCACCTGAATCTCACCTCCGACACAGGGGTCTTCTTCTCCTGTCGGGACTCCAAACTCAATAAAAAGAAATATTGCTCCAACTTCGTCAGCTGTGAGTCGGCTTCAGCCTCAGATGCTCTGGTCTGGATCCCAGTAATACCATCACACATGAATTAAGATTATTACAGTAAGGACCTGTCTGTCCACCCCAGGGATTAATAAACAGTATGACAATAAACAAAACATACAAATAACAGACAAAATAAACCATCATGTTCCAAGATACCCGTGAAGTTATTGTTTTGGTGTTCATTAGCTCTGTAGCTCGCTCTGTCGGTCGATCAGTCAGTTGGTCGGTCCACAAAAATGTAAAAAAAAAAACTGGGTCTGGCTGCACCTACGTGTATGTGGTCGCATTTCTTGAGAATTTGCACTTGCTTTAACTGGATAACTGTATTTCCTTCTATTGTACTTCCTCTGCAATCTCACCCAGCCTGGTCTAGTTTCCCCCCCAGAGGCATGCTGTGGGCTCTCACTCACACCCCTGAGTCTGTGTTCTAGTCCCCCCTCAGAGGCCGGAGAACCTGACCTGTGAAACCTCCGATTTGAGAACCGTGACATGCAACTGGAACCCAGGCAGAACGCCAAACCTGTCCTTGGACTACAAACGCACATACACCCTCTACGTAGAGTGAGTCCACTTTATTTATTTATTTATTCATTAATAATATTTATAAATAAAGCTATTTATACATGTATACAGGTAAATCTCTCCAGACCTGTGTCTCTTACATAAATTACTACAGTACATTACTATCTACTGTAATAACACATGAATACTGTTACTTGTAGTGTTTCTTCTCTCCTCTCCTTCTCGTTCCCCAGCGCTGCGGGCAGGAGCTCGGCCCGGGCCCCAGTCAGCTGCCAGAACGCTGGAACCTGTGACTTCCAGGTGATACCAGGTGTGGAGCAGTACCAGGTGACCCTGGTGGTGAAGAACCAGCTGGGAGAGGAGAGACAGAGCTACAGCTTCAACATCACCGACAGAGGTGAGAGACAGAGAGAGAGCAGCTTCAACATCACCGACAGAGGTGAGAGACAGAGAGAGAGCAGCTTCAACATCACCGACAGAGGTGAGAGACAGAGAGAGAGCAGCTTCAACATCACCGACAGAGGTGAGAGACAGAGAGAGAGCAGCTTCAACATCACCGACAGAGGTGAGAGACAGAGAGAGAGCAGCTTCAACATCACTGATAAGTGAGAGTAAATGGTAAATGGACTGCACTTACAGTATATATTGCTTTTATCCAAAGCGCTTTACAATGGCCTCTCATTCACCCATTCACACATCAATGGCGGCAGCTGCCATGCAAGGTGCTAGCCTGCTCACTGGGAGCAATTTGGGGTTCAGTGTCTTGCCCAAGGCCAACATGCTTATTTAAGGAAGGACATTGCTCCCACATCATTGAGAGTACCTTTCAGAAGTTACTGACTACTTAGTGACTTAATATGACATTTCTGATGCTGTTTATTTTCATGTACAGTACTTACAACAAGGCATGCAATCATTGTAACCTTCTGGGATGAGTATACTTATAATGAGATGATGGTGTGTGTGTGTGTGTGTGTGTGTGTGTGTATGTCACTGTTTACTGTATGTGTGTTTAATGTGTGTATGTGTCTGTGTGTTTTTAAGTGTGTGTGTGTGTGTGTGTGTCTGTGTGTTTTTATGTGTGTGTGTGTGCATGTGTCTGTGTGTTTTTATGTGTGTGTGTGTGTGTGTGTGTGTGTGTGTGTGTGTGTGTGTGTGTGTGTGTGTGTGTGGTTGTCTCCAGTTTTCCCGGTGCCTGACTGGGGTGAGGGGAGTGTGGGGGTGAGGGAGGCCCAGCTGTTCTGGGTCCTGAGGGGGAACCTGTCTGGGCTGGACCTGCTCTGTCAGCTCACAACTGAACCAGGGGGCTCAGACACCATGGTGAGTCCACTCCTGGTACAGCCCACTCCTAGTCCAGCCCACTCCTGGTTCAGTCCACTCCTAGTCCAGTCCACTCCTAGTCCAGCCCACTCCTAGTCCAGCCCACTCCTGGTTCAGTCCACTCCTAGTCCAGCCCTCTCCTAGTCCAGTCCACTCCTAGTCCAGCCCACTCCTAGTCCAGCCCACTCCTAGTCCAGCCCACTCCTGGTTCAGTCCACTCCTAGTCCAGCCCTCTCCTAGTCCAGCCCACTCCTGGTTCAGTCCACTCCTAGTCCAGCCCTCTCCTAGTCCAGTCCACTCCTAGTCCAGTCCACTCCTAGTCCAGCCCACTCCTAGTCCAGCCCACTCCTGGTACAGCCCACTCCTAGTCCAGCCCACTCCTGGTACAGCCCATTCCTAGTCCAGCCCACTCCTGGTACAGCCCACTCCTAGTCCAGTCTACTCCTGATCTAGTCTACACTTGAATACTGTAAAGTTAAGAGAGCGACAGAGTCCATGACTTCCTGTATGGGCTTCTGACAGGTGCATTGTGAGGGTTCTGAGGGTGGTTGCGGCGTCAGACTGGAGCATCTGCAGCCCAACAGTAGATACACCAACAGGCTACGCTGCTCTGTGATAGGCCGGCTCTGGGGGGAGTGGACACGCCTCTTAACCTTTCACACTGGTGAGTACGGCATGGTGGATGTTAAACGAGAGGTTGTGTTTGCCCTTAGTCGGTGATTGAAATGTACTTGGCTTTGATTATACTTTACCACTTTTGTCTGATGTCTGTCAGATCTTTTAAAATATTAAAGTGTGTCTTAGATATAGATATGAATACAGCACTGCATAGTACAGTCTCTATATGGTTTTAGAACTACTTGCTTTAGGCATGTGCAAAAAATCTCCACCCGACACCCGTCTGTCCAATCATGTGCATCGCATTATGGATGACGCATCAATATCTATGAGGAAGTGCCCTGTGATTGGCTGTGAGTGATTTCTACATCCTGTACCAGTGCTCCAACTCTGCCTCTGGTCTGCCCCCCCAGACCCTCTGGTGAGCCTGGACGTGTGGAGGCAGATTAGCGGGCTGCCCTACCCTCTGTCCCGCCCCCAGTCCCTCCCTCAGCTTCGCCCCCACCCTTCCAGCCAGCGTGACCTCACTCTGCTGTGGATCCCGTTGGTGAGGCCTCACCACTCCAGTTTTACAATAGATTTTAAGATTATTTTATCAGTTTATAAAGCACTCCATAGTCATTCACCTGAATACATGTCATGCATGCTTTTACGGTATACACCAAGTAGGTCCCTGAGGTCCTCTGGCACTGAGCGTTTAACGGTTCCTGGAGCCAGGACCAAGAGACATGGGGAGGAAGCCTTCAGTTTTTACACCCCCAGCCTCTGGAATACCCTGCCAGAAAACCTAAGAATGGCTGAAACTGTGGGAACTTTTAAGCAAGATTTTAAGACGTACCTTTTTAATCTCGCTTTTATCATGTAGTTTTACCTGTTTTAATTAAATATATATATTAAAATGATCTCTTTTTTATACTCTTTCTTATTTTCTATTCTCTTTTACCATATATGATCCGTCCTGTTTTATTTTCTTAATTTTTTATATACCATCTACCAGTAAACTGTTTTTATTTATTCTGTAGCACTGTGTGCTACATTTGCTTGTATGAGCATGTGCTATATAAATACATTTGACTTTGAGTTTGCACTGGAGGAACCTTTAAACCCTGAGAGGGTGCATCTCAATAGTCTACAGTGGTTTCCTCACCTTGTCTCCCTTCCTCAGACTGCATTGATGCAATTTAAGCAGAGCAAATACCCCCCCCGTCAACAAAACGAAACCGAAGGTGTTCCATCTCACCGTGTCGGCTCGGCTCGTGGCCTGACTGGGGCTAAATTTCCCGGCAGGAAATATTCACCCAGTCCGGCCCTGGATGTAGATGAATGAGAAGGGATTAGCTAAGTCAGACACTTCATGAATCAGATACAGTATCTGTGGTCTTTTGCTAATGCTAATGTGTCCATTAACACGCATTAAACCCAGAAACATAGCCAACCTAACCCTAACCGTGTTAATTGTGCCCCCCAGGTTTCGGGGGTTGATATCCAGGGCTACCTGGTTGACTGGGAGCAGGGGGGGCAGAACGGGACCCTGAGGGTGGGCGGCGGCCGGGCGCAGAAGGCTGAGCTCTCCATTGGTCCGGGCCGGTGTGACGTCACCGTCCGGGCCGTCCTCCGAGGCGGCCCCTCCCTCCCGGCCCGCCTCACCATCCCGGGGCTGGGCGACGCAGGTGGGTTACTATAGCAACGGGCGGCGGGACACAGCATCGTGATTACTGTAGTACTGCACATAATACTATACTACTATACTACATATACTATACTACTATACTACACATAGTACTATACTACTATACTACACATAGTACTATACTACTATACTACACATAGTACTATACTACTATACTAAATAGTACTATACTACTATACTACACATAGTACATAGTACTATACTACTGTACACGCAGCACCAATGCTACTGTACCTGCCGTACACACAGATTGCAGGGGGCCTTGGCCCTGCATACATGCTTACTTCCTGCTTACATGCTTACTTTAGTGGTTTAAACCCCTCTGGTTATGTTTAGTAATACGAACGGCAGGCAAATCATAGAACTGCAGCTCTCGGCATCCTATACTGTATGTACAGTACTGCATGCCAAGGCAGTGATGCAAGTCTACTGTTGTGGCATTAACATCGATGATTCCTCTATCATACGTAGTTTGCGCCTGTTACTCCAGAGTACAGGGTACAGGTGTCTTTCTATCCTAACCCTAACCAACTGTTTCATGTCAACAGATAGATAGTATATACTGTAGGTATTGAGCGTCTGTAAAAGTATAAAAATAAGAGAGCTGCCCAGTGGCTGACGCCTCGTTGACTGTTCTCACGCTGTCCTCCAATCAGAGGGCTTTCTTGTGACGCGTCGTGTGAGCGGAAGCGCCGCCGCAGGGTTCTGCCTCTCCTGGGCGGAGCAGGAAGCTGTCACCTGCGGCTACACCGTGGAGTGGTGCACGCTGGGAAGCGTAGTCCCCTGCACTCTACGGTGGAGGAAGATGCCGAACGCCTCCCTATCTCTCCCGGCAGGTTTGTTCTGTCGTCCTGGCGTAACCGAGTGAAACCTTGTGAGTCCTTGAGAAGTTAACGAGTTGTTGGTTAAACTCAATCCCCTGGTATAAATACTGTCCACCGAGCATCGATGAAGCTTCATTTGTTTTCGGCATAACGGGTTAAAACGGTGTTCAAATCCATCCCTGGGAAATAAAACACACCGGTCACAGGAGAAGTACCCATAATATTCTGTCTCCATGGTTACAACAGCACACAGAGCAGGGATTCCCACTGCTGTTTATGGACAGTGTTACTACGGACGTGGAAAATGATCCAATTACTCCTTTAACTATCACGGTCACCACGTGGTGGCAACATTTGTACTAACGTGAGACATTTCCCAGACAAAGCCCTGTACACCCGGGGTCTCCATGCTGGCTAGTTTGTGTTGATGAGCTGAAGTGATATTTTCCAGGTGATTTTAAGGCCGGCTGCAGGTACACCTTTAACGTGTCTGGGTGCACGGCCGACGGACACAGACTCCTAGAGGTGCAGACCGGCTACGTTCAGGAGCTCCGTGAGTCTGTCTGCTGTGTGATCAAACACCATTTATCACATTACTGTTTATTTTGCAGATCAGGCAGCAATAGGTGTATGAAAGTGGACTGTTGCAAAACAGGAAACACGTGCGCACACACACACGCACACACACACGCACGCACGCACACACACACACACACACACACACACACTCATGCACACACACACACACACGTTTCCTGCTTCACCCTAATAGTTGTAAATGCTTACCATGAAGAAATGCTGAGAAAGGGGCCGGAGGGGTACTTCCATTGCACAATATCCGATAGCAAGACCGAGCCTTAAGGTGAAAAGATAAGACTCTCTCTTTCTTTCTCTCTCTCTCTCTCTCTCTCTCTCTCTCTCTTTCTCAGGGCCTACTGTGTCTCCGAGTCCTGCTGAACATGTTATGAAGAGAACTTCCTCCTCTGTGACCCTGGAATGGCACTACCATGACGATGACCCCATGCACCCAGGGTTCATTATTGGTTACCTGGTTACCGTGCAGGAGGGCGGGCTGCAGAACTCACCAGCTAATGATGGACAGAGTGGGTATCAATCAGTCAGTCAGTCAGTCAGTCAGTCAGTCAGTCAGTCAGTCAGTCAGTCAGTCAGTCAGTCAGTCAGTCAGTCAGTCAGTCAGTCAGTCAGTCAGTCTGTCAGTCTGTCTGTCTGTCTGTCTGTCTGTCTGTCTGTCTGTCTGTTTGTCTGTCTGTCTGTCTGTCTGTCTGTCTGTCTGTCTGTCTGTCTGTCTGTCTGTCTGTCTGTCTGGTTTTCTGACTTCAATATCTCAGTTTATAGTGATAGCTGTCTGACTGTCTGACTGACTGACCAACTGACTGACTGACTGACTGACTGACTGACTGACTGACTGACTGACTGACTGACCGACTGACTAGCTCAGTGTTTTTCAACCTTTTTTGAGCTACGGCACATTTTTGACACTAAAAAAATCCCACGGCACACCACCATCCCAAAATGAATAATTAACATGGAAAGAAGTATATAACTGGTGCACACGGTCAAATTTAGGCACTTTTATTAAATGGAGCGCATGAATATGAAACTTGTCACCATTTAGGCCTACAAAACAAAGAGCATTTAACACCTTTAATATAATAGCTGACAGGCACACGCAAAGCTCTTGTTCAACAGCTCTCAGTCTCTCTCTGTTTTTAGTTTTAATTGCAGTTAGGCTTGAGAAGCTGAGCTCGCAAAGACATGTTGTGGAAAAGGGAAGCAGAGTTGAAAGGTACTGTCTCAGTTCAATTAGTTCTTCTTGCTCCTGCAAAGTCATGTCCTTTCCGAAAAGAACAGATGAGCTGTATGGGTTCCTCACCCAGTCCAATGAGTCAGTGGAGGCTAAGAGGAAATAAAATCACATCTCCTCGAGGCTTTCCAAATGTTCCCCTATTGTCTCGTTCAACGCTGCATGTCCTTGACATTCTTGAGTGAGAGGTAACATGTCAAGCGATTTCTACTTGATTGCATATGATTGCATAGCCTACATGTTGGCTAAAAAAGTCAGTCATTCTCAAAATAATAATTATTATAATTTTAATATTATTACTGACATTTGACAATTTTCCACGGCACACCTGACAATCTCTCACGGTACACTAGTGTGCCGCGGAACACCGGTTGAAAACACTGGACTAGCTGACTGACTGACTGACTGACTGACTGACTACCCGTCTGGCTGATTCTGTTTCCTGGATTCAGTTCCCTTCAACGTGTCAGTGGAGGATCCACACAGGAAGTCAGTGACCATACTTGGGCTTCAGGAAAACCAGCAGTACACCTTTCATCTGAGCGCACTCACAAAGGAAGGCCCTGGTCCAGGAACCGCCATCACTGTCACCACCACCCAGAACTGTGAGTCCAGAAGCCCAGGGCAGGGGGTACAGGGTAGGGGGTACAGGGTAGGGGTACACGGTAGGGGGTACAGGGTAGGGAATACAGAGTAGGGAGTACAGGGTAGGGGGTACACGGTAGGGGGTACAGGGTAGGGGGTACAGGGTAGGGAATACAGGATAGGGGGTACAGGGTAGGGGGTACAGGGTAGGGGTACAGGGTAGGGAGTACAGGGTAGGGAATACAGGGTAGGGAATACAGGGTAGGGGGTACAGGGTAGGGAGTACAGGGTAGGGGGTACAGGGTAGGGAATACAGGGTAGGGGGTACAGGGTAGGGAGGACAGGGTAGGGGGTACAGGGTAGGGGGTACAGTGTAGGGAATACAGGGTAGGGGGTACAGGGTAGGGAGTACAGGGTAGGGGGTACAGGGTAGGGAATACAGGGTAGGGGGTACAGGGTAGGGAATACAGGGTAGGGGGTACAGGGTAGGGAATACAGGGTAGGGGGTACAGGGTAGGGAGTACAGGGTAGGGAATACAGGGTAGGGGGTACAGGGTAGGGAATACAGGGTAGGGAATACAGGGTAGGGAGGACAGGGTAGGGGGTACAGGGTAGGGGGTACAGGGTAGGGAATACAGGGTAGGGGGTACAGGGTAGGGAATACAGGGTAGGGGGTACAGGGTAGGGAGTACAGGGTAGGGGGTACAGGGTAGGGAATACAGGGTAGGGGGTACAGGGTAGGGAATACAGGGTAGGGGGTACAGGGTAGGGAGTACAGGGTAGGGGGTACAGGGTAGGGGGTACAGGGTAGGGGGTACAGGGTAGGGAATACAGGGTAGGGGGTACAGGGTAGGGGGTACAGGGTAGGGAATACAGGGTAGGGGGTACAGGGTAGGGAATACAGGGTAGGGAGTACAGGGTAGGGGGTACAGGGTAGGGGGTACAGGGTAGGGGGTACAGGGTAGGGAATACAGGGTAGGGGGTACAGGGTAGGGAATACAGGGTAGGGGGTACAGGGTAGGGAGTACAGGGTAGGGAATACAGGGTAGGGGGTACAGGGTAGGGAGTACAGGGTAGGGAATACAGGGTAGGGAGTACAGGGTAGGGAATACAGGGTAGGGGGTACAGGGTAGGGAATACAGGGTAGGGGGTACAGGGTAGGGAGTACAGGGTAGGGAATACAGGGTAGGGAGTACAGGGTAGGGAATACAGGGTAGGGAATACAGGGTAGGGGGTACAGGGTAGGGAGTACAGGGTAGGGCAGTGTTTTTCAACCTTTTTTGAGCTACGGCACATTTTTGACATTAAAAAAATCCCACGGCACACCACCATCCCAAAATGAATAATTAACATGGAAAGAAGTATATAACTGGTGCACACGGTCAAATTTAGGCACTTTTATTAAATGGAGCGCATGAATATGAAACTTGTCACCATTTAGGCCTACAAAACAAAGAGCATTTAACACTTTTAATATAATAGCTGACAGGCACACGCGAAGCTCTTGTTCAACAGCTCTCAGTCTCTCTCTGTTTTTAGTCTTAATTGCAGTTAGGCTTGAGAAGCTGAGCTCGCAAAGACATGTTGTGGAAAAGGGAAGCAGAGTTGAAAGGTACTGTCTCAGTTCAACTAGTTCTTCTTGCTCCTGCAAAGTCATGTCCTTTCCGAAAAGAACAGATGAGCTGTATGGGTTCCTCACCCAGTCCAATGAGTCAGTGGAGGCTAAGAGGAAATAAAATCACATCTCCTCGAGGCTTTCCAAATGTTCCCCTATTGTCTCGTTCAACGCTGCATGTCCTTGACATTCTTGAGTGAGAGGTAACATGTCAAGCGATTTCTACTTGATTGCATATGATTGCATAGCCTACATGTCAGCTAAAAAAGTCAGTCATTCTCAAAATAATAATTATTATAATTTTAATATTATTACTGACATTTGACAATTTTCCACGGCACACCTGACAATCTCTCACGGTACACTAGTGTGCCGCGGAACACCGGTTGAAAAACACTGGGGTAGGGGGTACAGGGTAGGGAATACAGGGTAGGGGGTACAGGGTAGGGAGTACAGGGTAGGGGGTTACTGTATGGATCACAGCCTGAAGACATTCACACCTTGATCTGATTCACACCATAGCCGACGGACAGTCCGCACATCATGTAAAACCAAGGTGCATGAGTAGCAAAATATACATACAATAGGTGCTTAAGAGGGAGGATCCTGGTAGGACTTGTTGAAGAGGTGAGTTTGGAGCCTGCGGTGAAAGACGGGTTTTCCCCGCGTTGTGATTGGTGTCCCTGTTCCCCGGCAGACCCTGTTCTCCTGGCTAAGATCCTGATCCCAGTGCTGCTGCTGCTGCTGGCCTGTACCCTCCTGCTCTGGCAGCAGAAGAACAGGCCAGTCACTCTCTCACCTCATCCATTCACTATCACCTCATCCACTCACTCTCTCACCTCATCCACTCACTATCACCTCATCCACTCACTATCACCTCATCCATTCACTATCACCTCATCCACTCACTCTCTCACCTCATCCACTCCCTCTCTCCTCATCCACTCACTATCACCTCATCCACTCACTCTCTCACCTCATCCACTCACTATTACCTCACCCACTCATTCTCTCACCTTATCCACTCACTCTCTCACCTCATCCACTCACTCTCTCACCTCATCCTTTTACCTCATCCTCTCACTCTCTCACCTCATCCACTCTCTCTCACCTCATCCACTCACCTCATCTACTCACTCTCTCACCTCATCCTCTCACTCTCACCTCATCCACTCATTCTCTCACCTCATCCACTCACTCTCTCACCTCATCCACTCACTATCACCTCATCCACTCACTCTTGCCTCATCCACTATCACCTCATCCACTCACTCACTCACCTCATCCATTCACTCTCACCTCATCCACTCACTCTCACCTCATGCACTTACTCTCACTCTCACCCACTCACTCTCACCTCATCCATGCACTCATCCACTCACTCTCACCTCATCCACTCACTCTCACCTCATCCTCTCACCTCATCCATTCACTCTCACCTCATCCACTCACTCTCACCTCATGCACTGCACTTTTCTCATTCATTAGTCCTCTTTAAGAACAAGCAAACAGCCATGACTCCTGACTGCACACAAAATGTACCATTACAATACCTACACATACGTAGCACACATTTGATACCGATGTGTAGATGTGGATTCTCTGTGTAACTGTCTGTGCCTCCTCCTTCCTCTGACTTCTCCCCAGGCTGAAGAACGGTATCATCCAGATGTTTGGCATCTCAGCTGGCTTCAATATTAAAACCATCCAGCTGGACAGCCACCTGCGTGAGGTGCAGTCCAGTCCAGAACATGAATATCCTACCCTAACCCTGACCCAAACCCTGGGCCGTCCTCCTCTGAGTCTGGGATTTCTTGGCTTTGGTGTAAAGTTCTAGAAGGATCTGTGTGTAACATACCACAAATAATCTGAAATTATAATCTCACTAGTCTAGTTATCCCTCCTTAACCTCTTAATCTCCCACTGTAGAGGCTGCGTATTACGCCAACTGACTGGAACTATATATCATTCACACTCTCTCTTTCCTCCGTTCTCTCCTCCCCTCTCTGCAGATGTCCGAGCGTCTGGGGGCTCTGAGGGTTGAGGAGTGTGTTTGCTGTGACGTGGAGATCGTCGACCTCAGAGCCAGCGTGATGGAGGGGAGCACTCTGCTCCTCCCCCGGCTCCTCCAGCCCTCCTCCTCCCTCCTCCCCTCCCAGCAGCTGCTTGGTGACTACTGTCCCCAGACAAGCAAGGAGCTCTGGGATAGGCCGGCTTGCCAGCGAATGACCAGCCTGACCAATCACAGCTACCTTCCCACGTTGGGGGTGGAGCTTCGGGAAACCGAGTCGCAACCAAGCAGCCCCACGTATATTGATCATGTGACATTCTGTGAGAGTACTGATTGGCCAGAGCTCAGGTTAGGTGCCTCTCTGGAGCTCAGCAGTGGCTACTGCTCATACGAGGCCTCCATTTAGAGAAACCAGATGGGTCAGGGATGCTGTGATGTAATAATGTACATATACATGTTGTTATGGACATGTAGGTCATCTTTCAGGTCCCCGGTGGCGCCTCTGTCCCCCTTCGCCGTCTTTTTTTCTCTCTCTGTAGTTCTACCACGTCTCATCTTGGTGTTGTGTTGTCATTGGTCGGTCTGCACATCACTCATCACTACCCTCCACCATCCCTCGTCAGAAGAGGATCTGCCACCGGTAAAAGCCCTGCAGCTTGGCCACTCACAGTCCACCTGCCGTTGTGTTTGTTAAAACATTTGTGTCAGTAGTATTACTGTTAATACTAAACCGAGGGCTTCTATGGAGAAGGTGTAAACAAGTTTTAGAACAAAATTGTATTTGTTCGATTGTCAATTTGGAACACAAAGTTCTAAAACTGGCCAGATTCCACGTGAGACGGCATTCTAAAACTAGTCTCGTCATGACTGTTGTATGTCAACCTAGCTTTGGGGTGTGTATGGGAACTGTAAATGCAGCAGCCAACAATTTACAGCAGCCTTTTATACAGGGGCTCAGGGGACCAATGCAAATGCTGCTTTTGTTCATATATTCACAAAGAACCCTGTGTATGTTATGTTATGAACCCTGTGTATATGTTATGTTATGAACCCTGTATATATGTTATGTTATGAACCCTGTGTATATGTTATGTTATGAACCCTGTATATATGTTATGTTATGAACCCTGTATGTTATCAGGGACGTGCTGGGACAAAAAACGGCCCTGGAGTCTGACCCAGCCGCCTGATTTCAATTTGCCGACGGGGGGGGGGGGGGGGTTGCTCGTGATTTGTCGACGCCTGATGCCACCTGGCGGCATCACCGGCGGCCGTTCTGTGATTCTCCAGAACCTACAGATGGCCAGCACGGCCCTGTATGTTATAATGCAAATGAATAATTCCTGTTGTATCTTGAGGGGTCTGTTTTAATTATTCTCTAATTAAAAAGTCGAAGTAAAAAAAAAAAAACTAGTTCTTTCTGTTGTAAAAGTAATATGAGTCAGTTTATTGTGAAGAGCAGTGAAACAGTAGCCAACACATCCTGAGGAGGGCGCCAAAGAGATGCTGTACTTTACAACCTGGGTCTCAGGGTGGCCATCAGAGCATTCTCTATCTCTCACACACACACACGGACGGGCACACACACACACAAGCTGATAACATATACACCAGCATCATATCAATTAAAATATAGCATAAAACAACGCAATAACAGTGTCAGCAGGTCTGTAATCCTCTCAGATCTCCAGCAGCCCCAGTGACAGGTGCTCGCTACTGCACAGCTGAGCAGAGATCTCCACCCATTCACCCTTTCATCACACCTCATTCACCCTTTCATCACACCTCATTCACCCTTTCATCACATCTCATTCACCATGTCATCATACCTCATTCACCATGTCATCATACCTCCTTCACCATGTCATCCTACCTCATTCCAGAGCATTGAATGACTGCATGAAAAACAAAGTGGCTACATCAAAATATAGAAAAAAAGTGTGCACACAGACAGACAGGCACAGACCCACACACACAGATAGACGCACACACACACACACACACACACTTTCACCCAGTGGGCTGGGTAGCGGGATGGAGAGGACAGAGGTCTGGCCTGCCTCTTCCTCCCCTCAGCAGCGCAGAGTTCAAGGACAGAAACAGACGTCCGCGACCTGCGCCAAACACAACAACGTACACACATTACACACACACACACACACACACACACATACATACATAACAATGTACACACATTTCACATTACACGCACACACAATAGTGTACAAACTGTGTACAAACACATTACACACAGGCACATACACAACAGTGTACACACTTCACATTACAGTGCAGCTACGCCTCAGACTACAGATTGGAGTCAAAATACACGCACGCACGCACGCACGCACGCACGCACGCACACACACACACACGCAGTGTCCGTTAAAATGATATCCACATATCCTGGGAGGGCAGGGGGGGGTAGCTGAATCCTATCTAGAAGGGACGTGGAGGGAACGCTGTGTTCCCCAGAGAGAGTCTCCAGAGCGGAACCTCCCTGCTCCCGGGCCCCAGCCAGTCCGTCCTCTCAGCACTGATCCGCGGTACCGAGGTCCACCGGTTCTGAACAGCAGGACGGCAGCTCTTCTTGGCCCTCGGCGGTCCAGGGAACCCAGCCCCCGGTGGGTCTAGGAACCCGGGGGTCTGTCAGCACACAGTGATCCTCTGTTGGGAAACTTCCCAGCTTCCTACTTTTCTTCCTGCGCGTGTGTGTGTGTGTGTGTGTGTGTGTGTGTGTGAGAGAGAGAGAGAGAGAGAGAGAGAGAGAGAGAGAGAGAGAAAGAGAGAAAGAGAGAAAGAGAGAAAATACTGTTGGTTTATGGTCAAGGGAGAAAAACTGGTACTCACACAACTGAAAATAGGTTGAGGGGTTAACATGAATCACTCACACACCACAAATTCAGCACGAGGGAATATATACGTATATCCTAGGGCTGCACAATTAATCGTGAATTAATCAAAATCGCGATTATGACCTCCGCAAATAACTAATCGCAAAAGGCCGCAATTAATGTGATTAATAATTTTGCTTTGAATTGAGTGTGCTAGGACTACACGGGCGAATCACAGGCGCTTATGCTGTCTGACCAATCACATGCGTTCCCGCTGAGTGAGCTGTGCGCAGCAATTTCACTGAGAAGACAGATAGCAGTAGGTCAAGACAAGTGTCACAAGAGTACCTTCAGCCGTGAGTAGTGGAAAAAAAGAGCGAAAACGAGATCAGTGAGTTAGTAGCAAGAAAGGGATTGTCTATATATATATATCTTAAATATTAATCGCAATTATTAATCGCAATTACCATTTTGAAGCAAATAATCTCAATTATAATCTTTTGTCATAATCGTGCAGCCCTAGTATATCCTTTGTGCTGAATCTGAGGTGAGTGAGTGTATGACGTTGATTCTACTGGGTGTGAGCCCTTCGGTGTTCAGCTGCAGAATTGTGGCAGCTGAACGCCAGCCCGGGTGGTGGCCCTCAGTTGACAGACTTTGCTTCGCTTACGGTGGTTAATCGCAGCTACTGACGGGGAGGGCACCACGAGAAGGTGTCTGCCTCGCCCTTCGAGTGTGGCGCTGAGGAACAAACCGCAGACCACGTCATCCGGGACTGTCCGATATATCGGATACCCAACGGAATGCGTGGCCTGACGGTTGTGGATGACGAAATGGTGACATAGCTCCTGGAGGTGTGCCCGGATATATAGCCCGGGTGACCCCCTCACCCAGGCTCGGGGTGGTAAAAAGATAGCCCCTCGGCCCCGAGCCTGGGGGGAGAGGATATAACATCTAACCCACACGACGAAGAAGTGAGTACGGAGTATATCGACGGATTAATGATTTGGCATTTGTATTTCATTTTTATTTTGAGTGAACTATCCCTTTACCTGTCACACCAGTCAGTGGTTCCAGCTGTGGTTCAAAGTTCAGACAAACGAGCTGACAACGTAGGTATCACATGACATCTGGGACTAGATACCCAGCGGTCCTCTTTAGTGAGCGATATGATCGAGCAGGACCAGAGCAGTGGGCCCATCACAATCTCATCAAGTTAGCAGGAGGCCTGGATAACGGAGGAGGAACGCGGAGCGGGCGGGGGGTTTCCAGATCGGTACCTCTTGGGCGGCGAGACCATGCACCTCCATAGGAAGCTGTAGAGCAGCAGCAGGAAGCCGATGAACACCGCCGCCGCTATGGCGCCTGGGAAGACGGTAGAATATTAACAAGTCAGGCGTAAAGCTAGGAAGGTAGAATAGAATATTAACGTCAAGTGTAGAGTCAGGAACTACAGTACAGTCCACTCTGTATGCCGCACACACTCACTCACTCACACTCACAACGTGTGACCAAATGAACAGACTTCACACTCAAAATGTGTCAGAGTAATAATATCTCTATTCACTCGAACCACAAACATGCAGCGTGCTTTATTACGCCGGGCCAGTCCAACCACATGCCTCAGGGAGGAGAGCAGACCCAACTGGTCTTTATGGGAACATGAGAGGCTGTTGGCCCATGGAGCAGACATACCGCTCTATCCGCTGGGCCACAGGCTGTAGCTCAGGAGGTAGAGCAGGTCGTCCAATGATCATAGGGTTGAATCCCGGCTCCCTCCTGATCCACTTGTCCTTGGGGCAAGACACTGAACCCCAAATTGCTCCCAATGAGCAGATTGGTGCCTTGCATGGCAGCTGCCGCCATTGGTGTGTGAATGTGTGTGTGAATGGGTGAATGAGGCCATTGTAAAGCGCTTTGGATACAAGTGCAATATAAGTGCAGTCCATTTACCATTTAGTGCACCTCTTTACGGACCTGAGGGGCTGTTGGCTGTTCAGGAATTTACATCCAAACACCTTAAACCTTTGTCCTCTCACTCCTTTTGTAATTCATCACCTCCCCCAAATATTCACATAGCTGTGCTAACATACAAAATGGCTTCCAGAAGGCCATCTGTCTACAATAGAATAACCATCCTTTGTCCCCAATTGCCGCCCTTTTTCTCATGTCACATGTCTGTACTCTTGGCCACGCCTGCCATTTCATATGATGTACAATGCAGTAGCCAATCACATCCTGGAAGGACCTTACCTGTGGTTTGACTGCATATAAGCCACAGCAGAAGACCAAACGGGCACTTCGCTGACTAAACCACCCTTGTTGCGTTTTCAGGAAGTCCTTGCGCTCGTATGCTTTTCACAATAAACCAGACTTAACCTTTTGAACGAATCTTGGTAAATCCTTTTGACTAGATCAGTTATTTTACTATCACAGTTGGCGACTCGGGACGGGATCGACTGCCGTGAGGTTCGCCTGGAGTGGAACCGAAGGACGCAGACGTGCGGAGCGGTAGCCGCTCTGGAACTTCTCTCTTTGCGTCTATGCGCATTGGTTCGGAGAGGTCCGCCGTTGGTTCCACTCGGCTAAACTCACGGTACGTTGAAAAACGAATCCTTTTATGCTTGTTATTTGCCTTGGTTTTGGTTCAGATTGTGTTGGTCTAGATTATTGAAAACAGAAACCCCGGCGTGGGTATTTTTTAAGTAAGTAACTATCTAAGGAGTTGTGAACAGCAATAGATATATTTATATATTGTATTGTCCTTTGATTTCGTCCTTGTTTCGTTACGAGGGTATATGCCGTTCAGAAGAAGTGTGAGTTTTGGTCTCGTGAATTTGTTCCCCTGTAGTTGATGTACAATTCAGGTTGTTTATCGGTTGCAGCTTAGAACGGGTTTTTGAGTTAATACGGCAAAGAGTTGGCACAGAACGTGTTTCCCTTTGGCCGGTCGCGGGTGGAATTAAAACCGCAGAGCCGTTGTATGTTTTCTCAACGAAGGTAGCTACGGGAGTGATTGGTGTTTCCAATCCGCGTTTCTTGGAGAAACGTTTTCCCCTTTGATCCCGGGTGTTTTGGTAAACCTAAACGGGGTTTAGCTTTGACCAAGTGGCTGGTGCAGCGGTTTGGTAGACCTGAACGGGGTTTGGCTTTGACCAAGTGGCTGGTGCAGCCGGGCATGCTTGTCGTAAACGTGGGCCCGTGTGTTCGTCGTCTGTTCGTCGTCTTTGGTCGTTCTTTGTTTTGCGTCCCCGTGTTAGTCTGCTGTTTTACTGTTGGAGTTTCGGCTCTGTCTTGTATGTGCACGGGGTTGTTAGTCTGCTTGTTTACTGTTTGAGTTTCGGCTCTGACTTGTATTGTTTGTTAAGCGCGCCATTGATCCAGGTAAAGTATTGTAAGTATTTTGTACACTCTTTAGACTGTTAAATTCGTAAACTGCTAGATTTCCAGTAGGCTAGCTGGTTGTCTGGGAGACGCAGGAAAACAACTACTACTCCGCTCTCCCGGTGATCCGCCATCGAGCCAGAGAACAAAGGACCAGTTGACTGGGTGAGTTATTTAGCGGTTTAATGTGTCTTTGTTTCTTTCGAAATTGTATTCCTTTGTTTATTTCCCGCCTGTGTTTAACTATACTTTTCACCGTTAGTTTTGAATTATAGGCTGTAGGGTATTGTGTTAATTATGAATACCAATACTAGTTCGCTGTCTGGGCCAGCTAAGATTGTTGCGCAAAGGTTTTGGGATGATGCTTGTGTGCAGTATTTGATCTGGGCGAAGCATTCTGATTTCCCCCTGTCCGGTACACTCAAGATTAGTGAGTTAGCGACTGTTAGGGCTCAGTTGCAGGCGTTTGAGATGACTAGGTTAGGAAGGGAGCCTGGAAATGCGATAGATTGGAATGCATTCAGGAAGTGGGAAATAGTCGCACACGAGTGTTTTTTCAAGTCAGAAAGACGCGTAGCTGAGGAAGTTAATCAGAGAGATGAATATTCAGAGTCCCTCCCCCCTCCTAGTCATTCCGTTTTGAACTCTATCACGCCGACTCGGCACTCAGAGCTCACACCTCTTTCCCGAACTATGTCTGTTTCACTCGCTGTTGTAGCTGCCGCCCCGCCTCCCAACTCTGTTTTTCCGTCTGCTCCCAACCAACAACGACCAGAGGGGCGACAGAGAAACAATATGAAGCGTTCTGGTAGGGTTAGGCGAGGAAAAAGGTATAATCGAAGTGAAGACAGAGACGTTTCATGTTTCCATTGTGGTCAGTATGGTCACTGGATGGCACAGTGTCACAGTTACCGCAAGATAAAAGAAATGGAGAATTCTCAGACCTGGGGTCCAGCGCCACCTGCTGGAGTTCCCTTGAACAACCCACAAGGTAGATTTTAACTAGCCAATATAGACCCATTTTTTAAAAGGTAAATAAACAGGACGAGACAGATGTAGCTGAGGACGTAAGGTTTGTACATGATAGTGGGGGGGATAGATAATGTTTGCCAGTGTCTTAACCTGAATACAGCATCTCCTAACCCAATTATATATTTTTAATGTTTATGTTAAATATCTCATGTTTATAGTTTGAGGCACATTCATCGGGCCTGAGTGTTTTTCCTGAGTGTTTTTACAGACAACTGTCGTTCCGGGAGTGATGGGTGAATGCCGAACCAGGAGACGGGCACAGGACCGGAGGTGGAGATGGGGGTTACCGGCCTGTTTCTCTACAGATGGGCGATCTGTGGTTCGTGGGATGCAGGGCCAACGCCATGTCACCGACTCACTGGGAGCGACAGATAAGTATGACATAGGGAAGAGACCATTTTGTCCTAAGCGGGCGGTGCCCAAATACTCTGTCCTCAAATGCAGAAGAGGGAAGTTTTAGATATACAAATTTTAGCTATACAAATGAAGCTTTGATGGATTTTTGATTAATTGATAATTGATGTTTTCTTAATTGTAAATGAAGCCAGTTCATTTTAGTGTCATTTTATTTGAGTGATGCATTTTTTTCCCCCACCTCTGTTTTATCCTGACTTCAGGAAATTTGTTTCTACCCTTAAGGGGTGTTATTTTGTTGAGACGAGAATGTGTTTATTTTATTTCATAAAATCGCGAGAGAATTTCTAGAGCCAAATCCAATTGCCTTGATCATGACTGGGGACTGGGCGTGTTAAAGTCATTCTAACACTGCCCCTGATGTCACTGTAGGCTACTGCAGAGCCTAGATACGAACCGACTGGCTCTAATGACACTTGAACAGACACCCTGTTTAAGTTTTCCTGACTGAATAACACAATTTTTCCCCAAAGCAGGAGCTTGCACTTAACCATGTTTCTGAGTATCTCCAACAGACTGCTGATAACCGTTCCTGACCAAAGAGGGGAACAGGGAGACCAGACCAGAGGACTCAGAGGGGAACAGGGAAACCAGACCAGAGGACTCTCCTTTTTTCTCTTCTGTTTTGTCTCTGTTGTCTCTCTCATCTGTGGATCCACAGACGGAGCACTTCATCAGCCTGTACTGGGGGAGCGGGAGCGCCGAGGTGGCCCTCCAGCAGCACGACCCGGGCCGGCCCTACGTGGAGCAGTACCGTGTGGACCGGGTTCAGTTCAAGAGCCTGTACGTGCTGCTGGCGCCCTGGCTGTGTGGGGTCCACACAAACACCGTGTCCCACCGCACCTTCACCCTGCTGGACCAGGACAGGGACTCCCTCTTCACCTTCCGAGAGCTCGCTGGCTGACCGCTCTATGTAGACCTGCCGAATGGGGAGACAAGAGACTACCAGGAGCAGATGAGCAGCCTGAGAACAGGCCAGAAAACATGGAAGAGAAGTAGATGTTGCGGGATGAACCTACCCGTCAAAGATGGAACAATCAGCACCAGGACATTCTGGCCTGTGTGGAATAGCTGTCAAAAGTAGCTGAGAGGACGGTCCATGCAGCCGAACCAGAGATCTCAAGAGCAATCGGAGAGTGACCTTGACAGTCACCGCCACACTGTCCTCTTCTCTGATGAGCAATCGGAGAGTGACCTTGACGGTCACCGCCACACTCTCCTCTCCTCTGATGAACAATCGGAGACTGACCTTGCCGGTCACCTCCTTCTCGTGGTTGTGGTATGACAACGTGGACAATCTCAACAGCAATGACTGCACCTCTAACCGCACACACTGGAACCTACATTAAACATTCAGAGACGCAAACATGGAAGCTATGATCCAGAGGAAATTACATGCGATTATTCAAAACAAGAGTGAATGAACTTTGAAATTATCTTGCAAAAATATCATATTTGTTTACAAGAGTTACAATGGTTGAAACATGAGTTGATAAATAAGTTTGGGTTTTTCCTCTAAATTGACCAAGAGGTTTTTTGCCCTTCTTACACTGGTAACCATTTCATCTTTTTGCCTTGTTCAAACTTTAAAATGAAGGTTTTTTTTGGTGAATGGTTGTCCACCTTTAGACTATAAATAGTATATAATCATGTCATCTTTTTTACCTTGTTTCCTGTCATATTTCTGAAACAAGGGGTTTTGGTGCGTGATTTTGCACGTGGAAAGAAAATAATCTATTTTTTTATTTTATTTTTTTTGCTCCACCTAGTGGAGAGATTATTTCCTTTCCACATGTATAGCATAGCTGAATGTTTAAACTTTGTGTTTGGATTTTATATTTTATTTTTGTGTACCTGTTCAGGCACAAATGGGGGATTGTTCAGGAATTTACATCCAAACACCTTAAACCTTTGTCCTCTCACTCCTTTTGTAATTCATCACCTCCCCCAAATATTCACATAGCTGTGCTAACATACAAAATGGCTTCCAGAAGGCCATCTGTCTACAATAGAATAACCATCCTTTGTCCCCAATTGCCGCCCTTTTTCTCATGTCACATGTCTGTACTCTTGGCCACGCCTGCCATTTCATATGATGTACAATGCAGTAGCCAATCACATCCTGGAAGGACCTTACCTGTGGTTTGACTGCATATAAGCCACAGCAGAAGACCAAACGGGCACTTCGCTGACTTAACCACCCTTGTTGCGTTTTCAGGAAGTCCTTGCGCTCGTATGCTTTTCACAATAAACCAGACTTAACCTTTTGAACGAATCTTGGTAAATCCTTTTGACTAGATCAGTTATTTTACTATCACATGGCCCATAGAGTCGACCTAACTGGTCTTTAGGATAAGTGAGAGGCTGTTGGCCCACGGAGCATCATATGTATGTCTGTCAGTCAGGACTGCTTGGCCACCCTCGTGTCACAGTCTGACTGACAATCACAGAGACCTAAGGAATGTCACGCCGGCTCCTAGACACCAAGCCCGGGCCGGCCTGTGACATGACACACTGGTTTGAGCAATCGTTTCTATTTTCCACCGAGGGGAAGGTTGAGAACGTTCCAAGTAAAAGTGGACAATCAGAGCTGGAGAGAGAGAGAGAGAGAGAGAGAGAGAGAGAGAGAGAGAGAGAGAGAGGGGGGGGGGGGGGGGTAGAGACTTTAGAACAGATTGTGACATCTTTATCTGTTTTGTTTATTCTAACTCAAAATCCAATGAGCCACAGACAGGCATGTGTAACAGCCAGGTACTGCATGTCAGAGGGGTTGGTGAGACGGGTGTGGGTGGAACAGGTATATGTGAGACAGGTATACACGTGAGATATGATACCTATTTAGCTGTTCTTGCACTTTGACTTAAGCACAAGATTAAGCTCTTAGTTGCTTATTTAGAAAGGAGATGCATTTGTGAGTACTGGCAAGTAGTAGTATACTTGACTACCTATCTTAAAAGTTCTAATATGAGTGAGTGAGACAGGTGAGGGTGAGACAGGTATACATGTGAGACAGCCAGGTATATTAGTATGTTAGAGGTGAGGGGGAGACAGCTATGTGAGACAAGTATACATGTGAGAGAGGCAGGTACAGTATATGAGTGAGACAGGTATGTGAGACAGGTATACATGTGAGACAGCCAGGTATGAGTGAGACAGGTATATGAGACAGGTATACATGTGAGACAGCCAGGTATGAGTGAGACAGGTATGTGAGACAGGTATACATGTGAGACAGCCAGGTATGAGTGAGACAGGTATGTGAGACAGGCATTCATGCTGAGACCGCCAGGTATGAGTGAGACAGGTATGTGAGACAGGTATACATGTGAGACAGCCAGATATGAGTGAGACAGGTATGTGAGACTGGTTCACCTGTGAGACAGCCAGGTATGTATATAAGTGAGACAGGTGAGGGTGAGACAGGTATACATGTGAGACTGCCAGATATACTAGTATGTTAGAGGTGAGGGTGAGACAGGTATGTGAGACAGGTATTCATGTTGAGACAGCCAGGTATGAGTGAGACAGTTATATGAGACAGGTATTCATGTTGAGACAGCCAGGTATGAGTGAGACAGGTATGTGAGACAGGTACACATGTGAGACAGCCAGGTATATGAGTGAGACAGGTATGTGAGACAGGTACACATGTGAGACAGCCAGGTATGAGTGAGACAGGTATATGAGACAGGTATTCAGTGAGACAGGTGAGAGGTATATGCGAGACAGGCGTGATGCTCACCAGGTATGATTCCGCTGCCTCTGGCGAGGGGCTCATCTATGTGGGCGGGGCGAGTGATCTCTGCGGACTCTGGGGAACAGTGAGTGTGTAGAGTAAGGCTTCATGGCTGAACCTGTGCTTGTATCATAGGCAGCACAGTAGCTGAGTACGTGTACTAGACAGCAAGGTAGCTGAGTACGTGTACTAGACAGCACGGTAGCTGAGTACGTGTACTAGACAGCATGGTAGCTGAGTACGTGTACTAGGCAGCACGGTAGCTGAGTATGTGTACTAAACAGCACAGTAGCTGAGTACGTGTACTAGACAGCACGGTAGCTGAGTACGTGTACTAGGCAGCACGGTAGCTGAGTATGTGTACTAGACAGCACGCTGAAGGCTTATTAGAGCAGCCGTACGGCTAGCCCGTCCGTCCTGACACCTGACTCACCAAGGCCCCGCTCCGCCGTGATGCTGAGGGCCCGGGGCGGCCCCGTCACTGCCTGCTGGAAACACGGCAAAACACACACGGTTATACTCCCGATGAAACGCGCATGGAGGCGCTCACACACACACACACGAGCAGCATGTGCACACACATTCTTACTCAATCACTCACTAACTCTCTCACTCACACACACACACACACACGTGCACACACACACACACAGAGTTTCTCAGTAAGATCAACCTGTCTGTGCATGCAGGGGTTCAACTTCTGTCACTACAGTCTACACAACATCGAGATATCAGGGAATGAGAGGGGGAGATACAGAGACATGGAGAGAGACAGAGAGAAAGAGAGAGTTAGTAAGAGAGAGAGAGAGAAAGAAACCACAAATGTAGAATGCTAGTTTCAGTACACACACAACACTTGAGGAACAATTGTAGTAGCCAATGACTGTTTGGACAAGATAAGGAAGTAAACAGTGTATTTTCCTCAAAACAAGTCGAGTCGCGAGCACAGTTGGGTTTCAGCGTGCACGGATCCAAAGGGGAATTGAGAGATCAGCGTTTTAAACTATTTTCAACAACTGCTTTGTTCATAAACTTTAAATATCATTGAAGCCTGTTGGTGCAGCTGCGCACACTCCTCCAAAAAACTCACAATAACAAAGAGCTGACCAGCCGATTTTCGGCAAGCATGTTTAGGCTACTTAACTTACACAACACACAGTCGGCTAAAATCGGGTTGTTTCCGAACCGCTCCCTCTTACTGTACCTCAGAGGTGTTTTGGCCGCCGGTCCGATTATTCACCTCACTCCACATTATTGCACACGGTTGTCCGGCTATTTGTGTTCGTCAGGTCCACTCATCCCCTCTTGTTCCCGTGTAACAGGCCTCGGGGTTCACCCACACATGTTATCCCACTCACTCAGCCGCTCTGAAGGTGATCTCGCATCAGCTGACCGATGAGAAGGCAGAGAGTTCGGAGCTGTGGTTGGCAGCCCGGGTATGTGTGGGTGTGTCTCACAATACTGTAGTCTGTATCAACATACAATTGTGTTATTAAAATATATATACAGTACGGTGCAAAAATCGTAGGCCTCCTAAGAAATCTGTTTAAAGCTATTTATCTGGACAGTAAGTGTTAATTTGTAACTTATTTATCTGGACAGTAAGTGTAAATATGTAACTTTAGATATTGGTCCCTAGATTGTGTACGACGAATTTCATACAGATTGGTGAAACTTGCTAGGAGTAGATTTTAGTATTTTATCTTATTTTAAAATTTTATTTTATCTTATTTTAACCGTTTTTCAAAAAATTAAAAATGGTGGAAAATCTACATAACCGAAAGTTATGGGTTCTTGAGGCAGATTTGTTCCTCATGAGGAGAGACGTGTGTGTTTCATGCCTGTACGTCAAGCGGGGCATGAGATATGCCTGTTCAAAGTTAGCCATTTCGAAAAAAAGTTGGCCAACGTCATTAAACATTATTTCCCTTAAACTATCCAATCAGAGGCAGAGTAGGGCGGGTCTTCCTATGGTGACGTGTTTTCCGCCGAGTTCGCAGGATTCGTGCCCAGCATCCAAGGTTCATTCACAGCATATTTCTAAAATGGGCTCGATACAGGTATTGGTGGCTTCAAAAAAGAAAATAAAATGGAGGGAAAAGTTAATATTTATTAGATTGGTCTCTGATGCTGAATGATACCCAGAAACATTTTTGTTTTCCTTTTCTAGCCTATCTATTATAATCCACAAATCATTGGAGATAAGGCTTTTGGGCCGCATGCCGTCACGTGACTTGCAATACCGAGCTTGGCCTCAAAGCCCATGATGACTTCAAAGCGCAGAGCTGATCCTGGGGGCTTGGCTGGCTAGCAGGCTAGCATAATTTAAAGGACAATGCTCGTTTTTGACAACCTGGACCTTATTTACGACATATTATAAGACGTTTGACTCACCGAGATAACTTTGGTGTAGTTCGGAGGCATGTAGAAGAAATTTAAAATCCAGCGCGAGCCAGTATATCCATGTAATGGCGGTGGTCGGGGCACTTAGAATGCAGTTTCTAAAAATCTATTTTCTGCCGCGAAACGGTTGTTTTCATCAATCTGTCTTGATGAATCGCTAGTTGTGCTTACATAGAGCATAGGCCTGTTGTGTTGTTTTTCACATGCCTCTGTAATATGATCTTTAGAAACGTCTTTAGACACGAAATAGCTTCCTCACTTGCTCCAGCACGCATGCGCACAGCGTGCTGGAGCAACGATTGCGCGCTGTGCGAATGCGTGCTGGAGCAAGTGAGGAAGCTATTTCGTTTCGAAAGACGTTTCGAAAGATCATGGCATGTGAAAACCACAACAGGCCTATGCTCTATGTAAGCACAACTAGCGATTCATCAAGACAGATTGATGAAAATGTGGTATCTTTCAGTTCTTAACTTTTGGGTCAAAAGTACTTCAGGAGAAAAATGCGGTCAAATCAACAATTTATTGAGCACGCCTCACAGGTCAAATCTTCGGCAATACTAAGTTCTTTTACGAGGTGGCGAGCTTATATCTTGGCTTCAGGCCAAGTATCACATGACAAACAAATTTGCATACAAGGGATGTACATTAACACAGATCTGATCAACTAGTCTTGTAATTGGTCAACAGGTCACTGAGCCCTGCCCCCCTCCGGACATGGGGCAAGTTTGGGTTCTTCCTGTGTCCTCCTAAGATCACGTTACAACTGTAGACTCCCGAGGTGTTATCTTTATTGACCCAGGGACAAAGGAATGTTGACTCAGGACAGGACATATGTTGTCATCTAGATGTTAAACTACTTAAGTTAACAAAGTTCTACCTAAAGTGAAGTTTATTCATTATTCTTAGTAAATTGATTACTACATGAGAGTAATACAAATGTATTGATGTAATACAGTATAATACAGTATAAAAATATACTACAAAAACAACCGTTTCGCGGCAGAAAATAGATTTTTAGAAACTGCATTCTAAGTGCCCCGACCACCGCCATTACATGGATATACTGGCTTGCGCTGGATTTTAAATTTCTTCTACATACCTCCGAACTACACCAAAGTGATCTCGGTGAGTCAAACGTATTAATATGTCGTAAATAAGGTCCAGGTTGTCAAAAACGAGCATTGTCCTTTAAGCACTCGGAGAGCACAGGGATCCGCCCATTAATGCATTTTGCTGGTGAGTAATCGAGTTGAAATGGTTAAACTCAGGATATTCTTGTAGACAACCTGTAGTGACTACAACATTTTAGTTCTTATTGTGCGTAGATCACCCTGGGTCTGGCTGGGTAGGCTATAGTAGACACTTGCAGAAAAACGGAATGTCCAGATGAGGGTTGCAATAAAAATGTTCTTGATTTATTGTTCCAGGTTGATGTTCAAAATGAAAGCATACTGTTCACGTTATGAAAATAATAAGCATATATAACACTGGCAAGCAAGTATTGTATTAACAGCTGCAAGGTCTAAAGACTGTGTGCTTTCCCAACCAAAAGCCACACTACTAGGCCTTGGCACTTCCTTTAAGGGGCATCCTCGCCTGCAGAGGGAGCACACACACTAAACAGAAATTAACGTCACACCAATGAACAATTAACATCACAAAAAGGATAACATAAAGAATTGGCTCCTACACAACCTAATGCAATTCTGTATGTAGTGATGACAAGTTAAGGGGTGTGTGTGTGTGTGTGTGTGTGTGGGGGGGGGGGGGTTATATGTATATGTGGATGTTATATTTTGTATGTTGGTTAAGAAATAATACAAAATTATTAATCATAAAAAAAGAAATGGTTAAACTCGCTTAGGCCTAGCTATCTGGAACAGGCTGTTCAGTATAGCATGTGTGCTTGTAATGTAATCATACAAGGATTTGAATTCAAATTGGTTCTGTCCTTAATCTAATCTGTGCCATTTTCAGGTCTTTGAGATCAGATGCAGGGAGGCACTGATAGAAGATTCCTTCACTAAGGGCAGCTGATCAAGACAACACTTCTGTTGTTACCGGGGAGAAAACAAAACCCATAGCTCCTCTTTGTACCTCCCACAAAATCTCCAAACTTTCTTTTCTTTGTGTACAACTTGAGAAAAATCATATTTTGTTCATGCTTTATTGCGGTCTTCAGTGTTTTATATAGGTGCTTTGCTTTTATCATGTGCATATTCATATCACATACTGTACATTCATATCACATACTGTACATTCATATCACATACTGTACCTCTATCTGGACCCAGGCACATTCACGCACACACATACACCAGTGTTTGCCATGTCTCTCCTATGATGTTTTTAGCCTCTCTTACTCTGAAAATGTAATTTAATGTAATTTATTGCTTTATAAAATGTTCTTAGCCGGTAGACAAACATACTCCAGGAGCTTGCTCGATCGCCTTGTTGAGAGGGGTCAGGGAAGAATTTTTACAGCTCACTTATCTGGCCCCCGTTTTTTTTTGCTTCCCTCTGGAATATGTATGCCCACCTCCCTTGTTCTCTGTAAAGCGCATTGTGTTGCCTCTGGGTATGAAATGCGCTATACAAATAAAGCTTTGATTGATACATTAACTTAGCCATAGTTCTGAGTATCAGAAAAGGACAGCAGATTGACACAGCTACAAAGGTTTTTGATTTTATTTTTCTAGACAAGATTACACGTTTTGTAAACAGTTAGTGTTTCAGCGACAGAAAGTAAAAATAAAATAAAAAGTGAATACATTATGTTCACCATTTGCTTGAAATATTTTACAGTAAAAACAATGAAACAATGAATTCCATTACAGTTCTTTAATCATGATCAACACATTACATCAACATTGTGTGTGTGTGTGTGTGTGTGTGTGAAGGGGGGGGGGGGTGTTTAAACACATTTGTATCTTCAGCACAACACTAAAAATTGAAGAGCAGAACAATGAAGAGCTCCTAGACATAATGTCTCACCCTGATCCATAGGTGAAAGGTCATACTACATTTCCCACTGCTTTCCTCAAATTAACTGACACATCCGATAGAGAACATTATTGCACACACAACACTATTGCACACACACATCAATAACAACTGTTGCCCTCTCCGCACACAGTCAACACACACAACCCACACAGATATTCAACACAAGCTGAGGTCACACACACACACACACACACACACAGCAGAAAAAAAGCAGCGATACATCTAAAATACAAAGGCATCTTCAATAGATGAACAACTCCTGTCCTCTACTGTAGGTGAGGATTATCAATAGATGAACAACTCCTGTCCTCCTTCAGCTGATCAAAACCATCTGGATGTTAGATAATACTGAGAATAAAGAGAGATGACTGAGCTTAGAGAGGTAGCTAACTAACTACCGCTGCAGGGAGAGCTTCTGGCAACTCTGATTACCAACTATAACAGGGGTTGGTGTGTGGGGATTGTGTTCTGCTCGGTGACGGCCGGTGAGAGATTACGTTTGTGTTTATAATCCAGCGCCTCCGCCTTCCATAGCATGTACTGGTGCCACAGGTGGGGAATACAGTCTATAGCCCTGGTCACCTAGACATTGCATATTAGCAACACCCTGCTCCAGTGATGTAGTGGAGGATATACGGAGGTATACAGAGTATACGCCCACAGTATATACCCACTTCTTTATCCATGAGCCCACAGTATACCCACTTCTTTATCCATGAGCCCACAGTATACCCACTTCTTTATCCATGAGCCCACAGTATACCCACTTCTTTATCCATGAGCCCACAGTATACCCACTTCTTTATCCATGAGCCCACAGTATACCCGCTTCTTTAAACAGCACTAAGTGTAACATTTCTGCTACAGTATACCCACTTTAGTCAGAGTACACCCACTACTTAAGTCACCACTACACCCCTCTGTCCTGCTCCATTCTGCATAGACACTAAACCCAACCACCACTATATCAAATAATACATTTTTACCCTGGGAATGTTTAAAGTGTTCACCTGTTCATGAAAATAAAATAATAGTAATAATAATAAAGTTACCTAAGCCACTCCTCGTCAGCCTACTTGGCGGAAACTTTGCATATGAGAATCAGTAGAGGGTTTGACCCAGGAGTACAGTGGTCACAAGCCCAGTCACACAACCGACAAATACAGTACACAGCTTGTTATGCAAGGGAGACATTCCAGTCTGTTGGAACCATTAAATCATTTAAATGCACAATTACACAACCTGGAACTACAAAAGCACCCCCTGGTGGGCAGAATGAGATTACACCACCTTTACTACGGATGGGCACCGTAAGACCAGCTGATATATTTCTCTGTGGGTCTGCAGGGTCCTATACCTGATGCTGCCACCTCCCCCGGACTGGCAGCCTAGAGAGGAGACTGGCACAACCATCTCTCTGCTCAACTTTCCAAACGTACACTAACCCGATCACATTTACATCAGAGTCAAGTCCGATCGCAGGAAATTATAGATTTTAAGACAATTTTTAAAACATAAAACCCAAATCTTCAAAGATACAACGTCACACCATCATGTCCACGGCTGGGTACAACCATGTGCAGTCAAAGCCAGTTACCCCACCGAAATGTAAAACAATGTGAATAAGTGTTTCTTTGTTTCCTGACCAGCCCCTCCTCCAACATGCCCCCCCCCAATCCCCCCTCCAAAGTAGACATATTATGGATGTAGAGACCACCCCCAGAGACCACCCCACCATCCCGCCCCTGTGCCCTCCCCTGGGCTGTCCAGAGGTCATTCTGTTCCGAGAGCCGGACGCTGGTGCATGATGGGAGTTGTAGGAAAACAGCAGAAAGGCAAAGAGAGGCGAGTCCAGCAGAGATGGCAGTGCAGCGACGTCACATGATCTCACAGCATGAATTCTGCTTCCGCGCCTGTGGGATTCAAAACAGAGAAAAAAAACACGCACACACACACGCGCGCACACACAGCACACACAAACACGCACGCACGCCGAACACGCGCAAGGGTGTTATGTCCGGGATATAATCCCATGAATATTATAGATGTGTAAACTGTGGAGCAGTCAGTTTAGGTGGGCTCCATTCATTGGCTGGAGGGGAGGGGAGGACTCCATTGATTGGTTGGTCACTCACGGTCTTGTAGAAGGCTTTGGACTGGTTCCCTAGGTGTTCAGACTTCTGGACCAGGTCATCCAGCTTCTCCCCTCTCTCCAGCAGACTCTCCATGGTGCTGTGCTGAGGACAGAGTCGCATCACACCGGTCAGACAAACACGCATCGCACACCCATCTCTCTCTCTCTCTCTCTCTCTCTCTCTCTCTCTCTCTCTCTCTCTCTCTCTCTCTCTCTCTCTCTCTCTCTCTCTCTCTCTCTCTCTCTCTCTCTCTCTCTCTCTCTCTCTCTCTCTCTCTCTCTCTCTCTCTCTCTCTCTCTCTCTCTCTCTCTCTCTCTCTCTCTCTCTCTCTCTCTCTCTCTCTCTCTCTCTCACATCCATGGGGGGGGGGGGGGGGGGGGACTCACTCAACACAACACGCGAGGGGCGAGGGTAACTCATTTTTTTTTTTTTTTTATATATATTTTTATTGAATAACAGGTCTTTGAAAATCAATGTACATTCAGGGTCCACATTTTTCCCCTTTTTCTCCCCCCCCCCCCCCCCCACCCCACCCCGGTCCTACACACAATTTCTAATACATTTACATTGAAAACAGGCATCGAAACAAAGCACAATTATTCACCATCACACATCATAAAAGAAAAAAGACATAAAAAAAAGAAATCAAAGACAGAAGCAACAGCCCTTCCTCAATGTAGTGGAAACAACATTCAGTGTTACAGAAAAAGCGAAACAGCCCTGTAGGTAGCTTGCAGTGTTCAGTGTCATCATCAAATTGGACATTAGAATGAGTACCTTAATTGTCCTGTAGCGTCTTTAGTTTAGTCATGTAATTAGTCACAGGGCCCCATACAGATTCAAATTTCCCTGGTGATCCCCTCAGGTCATACTTAATTTTCTCCAAGTGTAAGAACATCATGAGGTCTTTGAGCCACAGAGCAGCTTTGGGGGCATATGAAGATTTCCAATCTAACAATATTCTTCTACGTGCCAATAGTGATGCGAAGGCAATGCTGTCAGAAGTGTTCCTCCTAGTAGTTAGTTGATGGTCTGGTAATACCCCAAAAATGGCAGTTTCCGCACACGGTTTCAGCACCACACCCAAGGCCTCAGCAAGGTGTTTGAAAATATTTGCCCAATAGCTCCGTAGGTGAGGGCAGGACCAAAACATGTGTGTCATATCTGCGGGAGACATACGACATCTATTACAGGCATCCGTGACATTGGGGTATATTTTAGATAATCTAGAGTTGGTATAATAAATACGATGGACAACCTTAAATTGTATCAAACTGAGCCTGGCACAAGATGTGCTGTTATTCACCCGAGCCAATGCTCGATCCCATACACCCTCATCTATATCTTGACCGAGTTCATCTTCCCAAGCCAGTTTAATTTTATCTAGAGAGTTTCCTGTGAGAGGGGAAATCAAGGTGTATATTTTGGAAACAAGACCTTTTTGGGACGTGGGGATGTCTAAGATTAAATCAACTACCGAGTCAGGGGGTCTATCGGGGAAAGAGGGGTTATTCAGTTTGGCCCAGTTACGTACCTGGAAGTACCGGAATAGCTGTGTTTTGGGGAGACTAAATTTTTCACACAATTGACTGAAGCTACAAAAAACATTATTTATATACAGGTCTTTTAGTCTGACAAGCCCTAACCCCTGCCACATAGAAAATGCTACAGATGTGGGAACATAAGAATGTAACTTGACCCGCGGTATTCTAACAGGCGCTTTACGTCATTCCGCACCACCGCTCGCCTGCCCATAGGGGCGCAGTAATACCACTCATTGACCCATTGCTGGCTCGCACATTAGATGAGCCTACCGTTCTCAAACTCCTTGTTGTCTGTCTGGTTGTAATTTAATTATTACGAACAAAGCCTATCTATTTATAGTTTCTATCTCTGTAACTGTCGCCGGGTCTATATCTGTTAACTGTCGGGACAAGTAGAAGTTTAATACATTAGGCTGAGTGTTCTCATATGGAACATGGCATCAGGACGAGTAAGATGGCTAACGGAGATGACCAGAGATGTGTTTGAAATGGTTCACTCACTCCCTATTCCCTATTACCATGGATGTATTGAGTGCGACTCATAGTGAACTACATGGGGAATGATTTAACAGTTTTGGGACACTACATGGAATATAACTGCGTAAGATATTCATGACTCAAACAAGCAGACGCGCCGATCACTGATGGCAGCAGGTTGAAATATCAGGTAGTATTCAGGTTCCATGTTTAGTTGAATGATAAATCCCATATAAATGGTTGGAATTCTAATGATGTGCAAGTGTGATTTTGTCAACTTAATGCTGTCTGCTAATAGCAGGCTGTGAAGCTGCACGATAAGACCGTGATAGCACGTTAGCTCACGACAGCAGCTTCCATAATATTAACGGTAGCTGTCGGTGGCTAAAAAGCAGATAGCTAACTTTACAACGTTGATTCCTGTAGCTATTTTGATGCTATAAGTTCAACTTCTGTTTCTCGGGCAGGAACGGAGACGAACTCGCATTAGCAAAGCAGCTACAGGAATGATCGCGCGGTCTCTTTAGCCCTGAGACCATCAGGCAGGCAGCAGGAGGTCGTTGAAGGCTTTATATATTATTATGATATTATGTCTAATAATACATTCGTTGAAAGTACACAGGCTGATCTACTATACGGAATTGGACCGAGGAGTGTTCTCATATGGAACTAGGCTGCGCGCCCGCCCGCGACAAGAGCTGAATTGTAGTCAGCTTTCCCCGCTGCGCGCAGGACGCGTGCGTCCCCCGCTGATCCCAGCGAGAACGCAGGCGGAATGTCGCTCCCAGTCTGAAACGGCCTTGACTCCTGGAATCCCAAGGTCTTTCATATTGAAATTCTCTTGATGGCCTGGGGATGCGAGACGTGTTAAGGGAGTGCATCAGTCGTGATCCTTGACAGTAGGCTACCAGCCTGCGCTGCGCTCAGAACAAAGTTGGATGAATGGATGGACTTTTTGGAATCCTGGAAAATGTTTATTGCGCTCTAAAATCATGAAAGCATAAATGTAAAAATGCAGCAACAGAAGTAGTCTAGATGAGATGGTGGTTTAAATGAATGGCAACACATAAATTGAGACATAAATTGAGACTGGTGATAATGCTGATAATCTACAGTAGGGCCTACCTCTGGCTGAGTTCATGCTTACAGCCATTCATCTCTTACACTTGGGCCTATACAATACTTGCACAATCTACTTTGGACGTTAATCCATCAATCTATCAATCAAACTAGCGAATTCAATGGCCTGTCATGGCAAAGCACCCGCTAACGCAGGCTACCCCCCTCCCACGATCCAGGGCTAGGAAACCGGTTCATCCAGTTTATTTGAATATAAAAGAATTTGGGGGGGGGGGTTACAATAGTCTAGTCCAGGTTCGCTGGAGGACCTGTATTTTCAGTGTATGCTGGTAGCGGACTGCATCGATCAATGCAATGACTCTCCATGTTTTCCAGTTTTACCCTTTTCATCAATAAAACATCATTTTTACAACCATGTCTCATTGATTGTGAAGGCATTTAGAGCTGCCGGTCTATTAGCCTACATTCGGACTCAGGATGACTTAACTGTTTATTGAGAAACAATTGGCTATATAAAGAAATACCACAATGCATGTAGTCTAGATATATTACATTATGGTTATACACTTTATGGTAGACTGCCCTCTCGCTCGCTAAGCAGGCTACATTGTGGCTGTTTTGTTCATCGCCTATAGGCTACACATTAGAAAAATGTTTTTTTTTTATATAGACCTAGAAGGAATCAGAATATGTGGAAATTTAACTTTAGCCTATTTTAATACAATTCAAATTCTGCTTAGAGGGAATTATTTTCAACGGACATTATGACCAGAGCATAATTAATAATTATCTAAGTTAATATAGGCCTATGAGAACGCAACGCTTTTTACGATAGGCTAGGCCTATGCGTCTTGTGATTGTACTGTAGCCTAGGCTACAACTTAAGGCTTGCCCTATTGAATTCATTTTATAGCCTACTAGGCTACTCATTATTATCGAATTATCTAGTTGATATATGAATAAAACAATAAGCCGTTTTTAATGGCTATGGGCTACTAGTTGTAGCTATATGATGCGCTCTGCTCTTATACGCACGGTTGAGGCGGCAGCTCAAATACACAGCCAACTGGAGATGTCGCGTCTGGGGAGGCTCTGTGTCTCTCCACCATTCCCCAGCGAGTCCAAGCTCCCTCAATGAATAATACTTAGGCCTATTTATAATAGCCTACATAGCGCGAAACTGTTCATATAATAGGCTGTAGCCAGCGCGAAACTGCGCATTCCCTATAGCCGTTCACTGAACAGCTGGCGGCCGGTATAAATAAATAAAAACATACACGATATTTTGTTATTTGAATGATCTTGAATATATATATTCAAGATCATTCAAATAACAAAATATTGTGTATGTTTTTTTCATTTATAATTTAACAATAGGGGGTGCAACAGAACACAATTTTAGGGAAAGTCATTGACAGGCGGACTTCAATGTTTTATTAAAATATAGTTATGTGCAAATGAAAACCCACAATCGTCCTATGGACCTTACCCCGATTTTGGAAATCAGATAAAGGCGTTCACAAGACCATTTCAATAATCGCATTATTACAATTATCGGTTGATGTCTCACTGTCAAACCTGCCGCTATGCACAAGATAGTTAATGTCCGGATATGATTGGCAATGAGTGATCTTTACTCATGGCGACTATTTCAATTTTGTATGGATCCACACCTCCGATCAAGCTTATTTTTTCTTTGTATCGTGCTGAAGCCATATAGCCTAATGCACTCAGACTTGGCTACATTAGCTGGTGCCCTGTCTTCAAATTTACTTCCGGGGTTTACGAGTAGCCTACCAGTTGAATGCCTTCCAGAAACAAAACGCAAAACCCTCACGTTCACCACATCTTTACTAACAAATATATTTACAATACTGTTATTTTGCGCATTTGACTTAACAGACACCACGTCTTGACCCGACGTCAGTTGCCGAGATAGATAGGCTACTGTAGGCCTAGATATATTATAGGTGTTCGTAATAATTAAATTACATCGAGATGGATAAAACATGTGTTTGAGAACAAGGTAATAATAACAATTAAACGTTATTTGTATAGCCCCTTTCATACAGATACCTTCAGCTCAAAGTGCTTTACAACAGACCATTTAAATTAAAGAATGTGAAATTTAATGATGCTTCATTCGTAGACTATAGGAGAAAAACACTGAGCCCAGCCTGCTAAATCTACTCAAAGACGCCACCTGGCGGTGGTGCATCACTAAAACGAAATAACACCCGTCTGAAATCCCACGAGATTTCCAACGGGATTTCCCTGCCAAATACCGCGACGTGAAATGCTGCAGCAAGTTACATTTCTAACTTCCCACATCTGTATATCAGTATAGGGAGGTAGGAAGAGGTGGTTCTTGCAAATGGGGCTATTAATAGATGGCCCTTGGTATCCATAAGCACGTCTAAATTGGTACCATATTCTTAAACTTGAAACAACAATTGGATTGTTGGAGAATTGAGTAGGTCGAATGGGCAGTTGAGACGAAAGCAACGCCAAAAGAGAGGTAGACGGGCAGGATTTGGCTTCAAGTTCACACCAACTTAGTGTTGGTTCTCTAACCCATAGAATCATTTTGTGGATGTTGGCTGCCCAGTAATAGTTTTGTAAGTGAGGCAACGCCAATCCACCATCAGATCTATGCCTTTGTAGGAACTCTCTCTTTATCCTGGGAGTCTTGCCTTGCCATATGAAAGAGGAGATCAATGAATTAATTGTACAAAAAAATGACTTGGGTAAGAAGACAGGCAGACATTGAAAAAGGTACAAAAAACGGGGAAGCACGTTCATTTTTATGCAATTGACCCTCCCAGCAATTGTTAGATGCAACCTATTCCACCTTTCCAGGTCCACTTTAAGCCTTTCGATCAGGGGCGGGAAGTTGTCCTTGTAAAGATCTGACAATTTTCGACAGATATTCACACCTAGATATTTAAATGTATTCCTCGACAGTTTAAATGGGAAGCTACCTTCAGTGATCCGAAGGGCTAAATTGTTCACAGGAAAGCATTCGCTCTTAGAATAGTTCAATTTATAACCTGAAAAGGTTCCAAATCTATTCAATAATTCAACTGTTTGCGGAATCGTAGTCATGGGATCCGAGACAAGCAACAATAAATCATCCGCGTACAATGAAAGTATGTGTTCTGAGCCATGTCTGATAATTCCACGCCTGAAGCTTGCCGATTTAAGTGCGATTGATAATGGCTCAATTGCTATAGCAAATAATAACGGGCTTAATGGACACCCCTGGCGAGTTCCTCTACCTAGAGTGAAATATTGGGAGTTCATCCCATTAGTATTCACTGAAGCCCTAGGTGAAGAATATAATAATGTTATCCAGGACACAAACTTGGGACCGATGGCAAATCTCTCAAGGACCTCAAACAAATACCCCCACTCCACCCTATCGAATGCCTTTTCTGCATCCAAAGAGACCACCACCTCTGGTGTCTCATCAGACGCAGGGGATAGAAGAACGTTTAGAAGGCGGCGAATGTTAGAGAAGGAGTGTCGGTTTTTCATAAACCCAGTTTGATCCAATGATATAATGTCTGGCACAATCACTTCAAGTCGCGCAGCTAACGTTTTGGCTAGGATCTTATAGTCTGTATTTAAGAGCGAGATGGGGCGATAGGAGCTACAATCAGAACTATCCTTGCCTGGCTTCAAGAGTAAAGTTATCGAAGCTTCTGTAAGTGTTTGGGGCAACGCACCACGTTCCAGGGAGTCACTGAACATTCTTAAAAGGAGGGGGGTTAATTTACCACTAAATTTTTTATAAAACTCTATTGGATAGCCGTCTGGGCCGGGGGCCTTGCCACTTTGTATTAGCTTGATCGAATCCGCAATTTCTTTAGGTTTTAAAGGTTGATCCATCACACTCACTTGAGCAGGTGTAACGGAGGGGAATTCCAAACCATCAAAAAATGTTGTCCTGTCCGCATTATCAGCTGAGGATTGCGAGGCATACAGCCCAGAGTAAAATGTTTTAAATGTGTCATTAATAACCGACGGAATTACTGTGAGTTCGTCTGAAGGGGTCCTAATCTGTTTAATTTGATGGGAGGCCGAATTGATCTTAATTTGGTGCGCCAGAAGGCGGCCCGCCTTCTCCCCATGCTCATAAAATAATCCACGCGATTTTAAAATTAACTTCTCAGTTTCCTCCGTTGAGAGCAGGTTATAGTCCATCTGTAGATTTTGTCTATCCTTCTCTAATTCAGGGGATGGGGATATTGACAGTTTACTGTCTAGATCTGCTATACTACTCAAAAGATGTTCCTGTTTTTGTTTTCTCAGTTTGTTTTGGCTCGCCGAATACGATATAATCTCTCCTCGAACTACTACCTTTAAAGTCTCCCAAAGAAGAGACGGAGAAACATGGTCAGAAGTATTGGTTATTAAGAAATCATCGATCACCCTAGAGATCATTCCACAGAACCCCTCATCCTTTAGCAGTGAACAGTTCAATCTCCAGGGAGAGCGTGTCTTTCTTAAGAGTGTGAAAGAGAGGTCAAGTAACAATGGTGCATGATCCGATAATACTATGGTTGAATATTCTGTGCTTGCGACAGAGGGGAGAAAGTAGCTATCTATAAAAAAGTAATCAATTCGCGAAAATGTTTTATGAACATGGGAGTAAAAAGAAAACTGTTTTGTTTTGGGATAGAGAGAACGCCATGGGTCCACACATCCCGTCTGACTCAGAAATGATGAAAAGGCCTTGGCCATTTTTGAAGGGGCATCTCGTTTTGGGCTGGATTTGTCTAGTAACGGATTCATTGTGCAATTAAGGTCACCACCCAATATCAAGTGGTGAGAGTTCAGATCTGGTAGGAGTGATATTACCTTCCCAACAAATGCTTCATCATCCCAGTTAGGTGCGTAGAGATTTAAAAGAACAACTGTGACACTACTGAGAGAACCTGTGACTATCAAAAAACGTCCATGAGGATCAGCTACAACATTGGTTGGGCTAAACTGTAATTTCTTATGCACTAAGATGGCTGTACCCCTTGCTTTGCTACTAAAATTAGAGTGAAAGGTTTGGCCAACCCACTGAGCTTTGAGTCTATGATGGTCTTTGGTGGTCAGATGAGTCTCTTGTAGAAAAGCAATGTCAGTTTTAAGGTGTTTTAAGTGAGAGAAAATTCTACCTCTTTTGACTGGGCCATTGATCCCCTTAACATTCCACGAAACAAATCTCAGACAAGCTCCACTATTTCCCATTGCATTAGCCATAGACAATATTGTGCATAATGTTGTATGAAGAGGGCCTTCTTGAAGTAAGGTGATGAATAAAATAAAAATGAGATATAAAAGCAGACATGTAGTAGTAGGACCTAACATATAAACCCCCCCTAAACAAAGCTCTCAGAACAGAGAGCGTATAAACATACTCACACACTCCTAGGCTTGTTCTAGGAACGAGAACAAGCAGCAGGACTCCAGAAACTGTGTCACTTCCGTATGACATAGACCTATTAGCTTCTCTAACGTAACTCAGCATCTAGGGCTCCTATCCCTACAAACCTGTCTGTGGTATAAAGTATTGTGCAACTCAATGCCAACTGCACTCCATACAACATAACTTAAAGTAGGCCTAAACAGCGCAATAGTAAGGTAGAACCTAGACAGCGCAACAAAATGGTAAATATAGATGGAGTAGATGGACTACCCACCCACACTATGGGCCATAGATGTTACCCCCAAGTTAGAATTATGATTATTATTATTTTTAATTATTATTTTTTTCTCTCCGTTTCTCCTCCCCTCTCCTACATATGTATATCCTCCCCTTCACTTCTTATAATTAAGTGATTAAAGTTATTTGATTTTTTCCCCTATTCTTAAAGGAAATTCAATTCAGCTAATAAAGTATGGGAGGTTAAGACAATAAATCCAGTGCACAAGCCCTGTTGGCCCACAATTATAATGCAGTAGCCTACCTGAAAAATAAACATACCTCAATCGTTTCCATTAAAAAAAAAAAAAGGGCTACCATGTTATTGAGTTGAAACGAATAAGAGAAGAGAGAAAAACAAACCAAAAAAACAACAAAAACAATGTCTCTAAGGTCCAACTTCCCCGTGGCTGTCACGGGTATCCAGCAGCCGCGCATTCAGTCCAGGCAAGGCCGGTGCTCGTTGATCCGTAGGCGATCCACTAGCCAGTGGAGGCGACGCGCCGGTTGTAAAAGTCTTGAGCGCTTTGCGGGGAGTCAAAGTAGTGTTCCTCGTTTTTGTACGAGACCTGGAGACGGGCTGGATGGAGCAGGCGGAATTTTATTCCTTTTTGATAGAGAGCGCCCTTGACTGGGTTGAATGCAGACCGCTTCTTAGCTAGAGAGGCGCTGATGTCAGGATACACCCTTAACTCCGTTCCGCCGTAATCCATCTTGTTTTGTCTGGCCCATCTTAAGACTGCCTCCTTCTCCTGGAAACGGAGGAACTTGACAATGAAAGCCCGAGGTTTCCTCGCGTTGGCATCCCCAGGTCTGGGGCCGAGGGATCGGTGAGCTCGCTCTATTTCCGGAGCACTGCTGAGAACACCAGGGCCACCTGTTACCTCCATCAGCAAGTCGGACATGAACTTCACCGGGTTTTGGCCTCTCTCGCTCCCCTCGGGTATGTTGATTACTCTCAAGTTTGATCGCCTGGATCTGTTCTCAAGATCATCAACCCGCTCCTGAAGCGTCATGGTCTGGGACTGCAGGGACTCGACCGCGGTTTCCAACTCGGTGAGTTTCCCGAAGTTTTCACCCACCAGCGCTTCAGTTTTAGCCAGACGGCTGTTGAACAGTGCGACTTGCTGTCCCAATGAATCCACCGATACCCTCAGGGACTCAGTTGATTCTTGCATCAAAATAGCCATGTCCGTTTTGAAGCTCTCACGCTGCTTGCCAAGGAGAGCCTCGAGGTCGTTCTTGGTGACCGGGTCAGTGCTCCCGCTGTCAGTGGGTAAACCTTCCTTGCTAGCCAAGGTGGTGGCGGCCATGTTAGCTAGCTTAGCCGAGATGCTGCTAGCTCTGGTTGCTGTCGATGGTTGTCTCTGTTTCAAGTTGCTCATTGCCCCGTAACAACTTTTATAAGTACAATGCGAAACTGTCGTAATTGTACAGACAGATTTGAGAAATGGGAAAGGTAATGAAAAAGTTTTAATGAAAGATTTTGTCGGAGCCCTCCGCGCACCCGTCTGTTCACTGCCCCATCAGACCGGAAGTCCGAGGGTAACTCATTTTGACAGTGTTTGAATATTGGCCAATCACCACCAACTTCACTTCACTTTCACTTGTGGAGAGTGTGATCCTTTCTCCCGCTGTGAGTTTGAGGACGATTGCATTTGGATGAGGTAAATGTCTCTCAGTCATGAGGGTAAACTAGCAAACTTTATGAAATTAGACATTGGATACGATTAAATCAACAAATGAGTTTTTGAATCAGAACGTTTGATGGCTTGCGACTGATTTTTAGCCTACTAGCACAAGTAACTTAGGCCTATTCTTTTCTTATCACCCCGATGTATTGGTCAAGCCCCGCCTTAGCCCCTGGAGAGAAAAAATCCTGGCGCCGTCCATGTTGGCCGTAAATAAATTGTCGCCTATAAATGTTCTGTTATTAATGTAAATAGCTGCATAATTTTTGATAAATAATATTATTTATTAATATTACAATATTCTAACTCTCAAATTTAGGTTTGAACTTCTTTTAAAAAACTTATTCAATTTTTTTTTCTAACTTCAATTTTTTTTTGACAGCCGTAATTAACTCACACTCACTCACTCTCACACACACACACACACACACACACACACACACACACACACACACACACACACACACACACACACACACACACACACACAAACACACACACACACACACACGTCTGACCTCTAGTCAGGGCTGTACTAGCCTAGGAGAGAACAAGTGGAGGTCATCTCACCAGGATGATCTTGGTCTCGTCCAGCTCAGCCTGTACTTTGGTCATAGCATCTGCTTCTCTGGGGTTCTGAGGAGAAACGGAATATCAGACACACCGTCCCTATCAACATGGATACAGAGTTGAGACTAGAGAGACAAAATCTATTCATAATACTGTGACAGAATGTCCCACTTATAAATATTATATTCTTTACTATCTCACATTTGCATAGATTCTTTACCAGTTTAACGCAGGGGTACCTGGTACTTAGCGAGGTGGACGTCCAGAGCTTTGTAGTTGATGGTGTCAGGGTTCCCAGAGGGCCAGTCTATACTGTCCACCTGCCTGGAGAACTCCTCCAGGACCTGCACGGATGAACACCAACTACACGTCACCATACCAACCAGACACACACCAACTACACACGTCACCATACCAACCAGACACACACCAACTACATGTCACCATACCAACCAGACGCACACCAACTACACATGTCACCATACCAACCAGACACACGGCAACTACACACGTCACCATACCAACCAGACACACAGCAACTACACACGTCACCATACCAACTGGACACAACAGCCAAACACATCACCATAGCAACCACCAAACACATAACCAAGGCAGCTGCACACATCCTCACAGTAACCGCACACATCGCCACAGCAACCACACACATCACCATAGCAGCCAGACAGGTTACCCAATAAAAACACCCCAAAAAAGATGTTGCCATCTTTTGAGATCTTCTGTGTTTTTGGGGGTCTGAGGTCTGCGCAGAGTGCAGCCACTCACCTTGTCTAGCAGAGTGAAGCCCTCTCTCATACTAGCCCTACTCACCTTGTCTAGCAGAGTGAAGCCCTCTCTCTAATACTAACCCTACTCACCTTGTCTAGCAGAGTGAATCCCTCTCTCTAATACTAATACTAATACTAGCCCTACTCACCTTGTCTAGCAGAGTGAAGCCCTCTCTCTAATACTAACCCTACTCACCTTGTCTAGCAGAGTGAAGCCCTCTCTCTAATACTAATACTAATACTAACCCTACTCACCTTGTCTAGCAGAGTGAAGCCCACTCTCTGGGGGTACTCGTTGTCTGCTATCAGCACGGCCCCCAGGCTGTCATTCCTCACATACACGTGGCACAGGTATTCTGGAAGGAGAAGAGACCAGGCTCAGGACAAACACACACACATCCCAAACAGCTCCTGCGGACCGATGTACCACAACATGCCAGGTTTGAATAGAAATACACACTTCCCTCTGCCCTGCCCCTCTCTCTTTAAAAGGACGTGTTTGAGCTGAACAGGTCAATTCCAACTAAGGGACAGAATTTAGGTCGGACTTCAGGTCTTAGTCTGAGAGATGAGTAGTGTTAAGGTGTATCACCAGAGGGATACCTATAGTTCACAAACTGAGCTGAGAGAGACCAGAAAAACCCAGCATCTGACCGTCTGGTCTGTCAGCTCCGGACGTCCCCCACCTGGCAACGCCGAAGGTGTAGGACTCCGCAGAGTCAGAGACATCAGCTTGTCTGAGAGTCGAGCTGGTGTAAGACTCTCCGCAGAGTCAGAGACATCACCTTGTCTGACAGTCGAGCTGGTGTAAGACTCTACAGAGTCAGAAACATCACCTTGTTCTTTGACGGAGGCTCGGCTCCCGTGGGCGGTGCGCTCCACTATCAAGGCGCTGGTGAAGGTCATGAACTCCTGGACGCTGCAGGAGCAACACAGCCCACAGACACGTTCACATCGGTAGCACATAACACACGTTTAAACCCGACTCCTATCATACTGTAAGTGGACCTACTATGAAAGAGTGATCACTTCTAGTACTATATACAATCACTAGGGGGAGTCGGTCCACAAGCGCCTTTAAATAGAATAGAAAGTTTATACATATATAACCAGTACAGGTACATTAGAATTATTGTTATTGCTTGTCCTTACAGTATCTTATCAGCACTAATGAATTCCTCCTAAATCTGGCAATTTACTATCTGTAGTCTAACAGTCTATCAAATTGACCCTTATCTACTCATTCCATCCAATCATGGATGACTGTGACTGTAATATAGGCGGTACTATTGTCAGTTGTTATTGTCGGGTTCTATCAGTACACATCTTCTTACCATTTGTAATCTTTTTTATATAGTGTTTTATATGTGCCAAGCTTAAGTAAAGTGGAAGAAGGCCTACCTCGAGCGCTGGAAGAAGCTGAATGAGGAGAGGTCGTATGCAACCTTGAGGAGGTTGGCCCTGGTCGCTCCCTTGTGGAGGATGCTGAGGCTGTACAGCTTCATGGTGACTCGGCGGCGGAGCCTGCAGTCACACTCACGGTAGATGACGTTAGCTACCTAGACGAGATCAGCAGGCCCGATCTGTAAATCAAAATTACCACCAATGAGGACGTCTGACAGCACAATCACACAATCTGAACCACGCGAGCGACAGTAACCGTTACTCAACAAGTTAGGATGACTGTGTCACTGATATCCAACGTTGTTATAAGAATATACTATAGCTAGCTGTTTAACGTTGCTGCTGTTTAACGTTAGATCGAAAGCAACTATCTCGCTGGTTAAAGTTAACTACACACAGTCTAGGAGACCATGAACAGTTTTATCCCGACTATGCTAATTACTAAAGATGAAATCATGCTATCTCTACCGTTAGCTAGCCTGCCTGCTAGACTAGCTAACTAAATGTATTATTAATTCGTTAACTACAAGGCGCATCAATGGGGCTAGGAAGCTGTCAGAGTACCCTTACCTGATAAAAAAAAACCTTACTCAACTGTTGAATATATGTGGATATTAAATCACGGCGACCTATAAATAATCGTTTGAAACTACCTTGTTTCAGAAGCTTAGTTTTGACGTTAGCTATCGGCGTTTCCTCCCTTCACACCACGTCAGCAGTGTGACGCTAGCCGGTAGCGTTCTTGCCAGGGATTTCAAAATAAAGGTCCCGAAAAACAAATGTAGGCCACTTTTTGTGATTTGACTATGAGAACATGTGAGCCCGTCTCTCTCTCGCTCACACACACACACACACACACACACACACACACACACACACACACACACACACACACACACACACACACTCGCTTTCTGATTAAGAATAATGAACTGTAGCCTACTATAAATGAATGTAGTCCATATTTACTGTAAGGAAACGTCTATTGGAAATGTGTTTTTCTATCCTATTTCGTAGACAATAAAATATGAATTATTGATAACGCATCCGAATGGCACTTGTATATTAATTCAGGACTTCTCCCCAATATGCAGATATATATCTGACTTTAACAGTATTCAGGACCTCTCCCTCTGCAAATCCATGCAATACCCCCTGCGGCGGTATTCTTTACGGGCCTGGCTGCAGGCCTGTAACCATAGAATCTTCATTCCCTTTGAAGTAAATTCACCTTATAGCTTTGTCTGTTAGCCTCCAATGTATACTGTAGGTACGGTACTGGAATGTAACTCCAGTTCTATGAATGGAGCGAGATAGCCATTATGTCTCCATCTTCCACCAGTGCCACCAATAGTCTACTACGTAATGAAGGGAACTCATATGCACATGTGCCTCAGTTATTTGTGAATATGATCAAGGCCTACAATGGCAGGTCATGATGTTGCCAAAGTTATGTTTGGATTCCAGGTCCTTCCTCACACACACACACACACACACACACACACACACACACACACACACACACACACACACATACATACATAGGACTGAGGGGTAGGAGCATAGGCAGGACAGAGGGTGCCAGCCTGCCATGTTCGAGTGGTGTTGTAGCAGGAAAAAAGTGTCATACTCTGGCTCCATATAGCCTAGAAAAGCATTTTCTCTTTTAATAGAATTTGTGTTTAAGCCTTCAGGTTCTTCAAAATCAAACACAGTATCTCACAGGCACTGGTCCACAGCCTATAGTAGCACATCTGATGGTGATTAGACAATTAGGGTGAAAATAATTTCAAGAGGCCTTCTTCAGTAGTCACAACTCTTCAACAGTGACAGAACAAATCGCAGACCAGGTCATCCAGGGCTGTCCGATATATAGGGCACCCAACGGAATGCGTGGCCTGACGGTTGTGGATGATGAAACGGTGACATGGCTCCTGGAGGTGTGCCCGGATACATAGCCCGGGTGACCCCCTTACCCAGGCTCAGGGTGGTAAAAGGATAGCTCCTCTGCCCCGAGCCTGGGGGGGAGAGGATATAACATTAAACCCACACGAAGAAGAACAGTGACAGGAACTAAAATCAATCAAATCAGTAAACAAAGTGACAGAAATCACTGTCAATCATATCAACAGACAAGTGAAACATCAGCTCTAGATGAACATCATAAACAACTTGATCTAAATAGCCAATGAAAAGAGGTACAGAAAACACTTTAAGTCATCATTTACATTCAGTCCATAAGGGAACAGAGATCCCAGGCAGTGGATCCAAGTGTTCCCCTTGAACAAGCTTCCAGAAAACTGGAGGTCTGCTGCAACTCTTAGTTCTTTTAAATCAAGGTGAAAGACTTATATTTTTTAACAGGAGGGGATATTATACATGTCTTACAGTATGCATGAGGAGAGGTGATTGTAATTGATGTGGGGATCAGACCTGCTGGGTCAAATACGTTTTTTATTGTATTTCAATTACTTTTAAATGCTTTTATACCACTGGGTCCCTGTAGGAGATGTAGCTAATACCTCATCCACTGTAAGAGCACACATCTTCTTGCTAGGAAGTAACCGCTCAATCAAAGTGTACTGTCCAGGGGTTTAGAAGCAGACCCCCTGGAGTAGGGCCCAGGATGTCACATTCTCAACCATGCAGATCCAGGCCCTGCTCTAGGCCCTGCTCTAGGCCCTGCTCTAGGCCTAGCTCTAGGCCCTGCTTTAGGCCCTGCACTAGGCCCTGCTCTAGGCCCTGGTCTAGGCCTAGCTCTAGGCCCTGGTCTAGGCTCTGCTCTAGGCCCTGCCCCAGTGCTGACTAGAGCCTCAGCACCCAGGGTTGTTACATGTTTAGGTCACTGGGTGGTGCTCTAGAAACCACATTTGTAGTAACAACTGTAAGCATTTTAAAGGCGGGATATGATTTTGGCAGCCCCCCAATAACAATGGTGTTGATAAGAGCTTCATTCACAGATATCTAGAGGTCTGCTGCCTCCTGGGATAGAAAGTCCGGACAAGTGTTGCCCCGAAAATGGTGACCCACCGAATTGTGTGACCCTAGAAAGCGCTGTTGCACACTTGTTGCAGGTAGGCTTAAAGCAGAAATGGTGGCCGGTTTGTTGCTGGCTCTCCGATCATCCAGACTATCTGAGAGGATGGGGAATCACCGTAAAACATTGGGTTAGTGTTTGACTTACTGTATGTATTGTGCAGGTAGCCTACAGTGTGTTCACATATCTGACCAGGTCACATATTCTGACCAGTAAGTGAGTCCTAAGTCCCAACTGAATGACGGTCAAGGAGTGGTTATTCTCCGTGCTTATAATGACATTTATGAACTCCAAACTGCCCAAAAGCAGATAAATAGATTCTGTAGGCCGGGGGGAATCTAACGATGTCCACCTCTTGACATTTGGTCGATTTTACTCCCTCTACGGTCACATAATTCGGTGGCCCACCATTCCCGGCGACACCTGTTCTGTAGCAGGACAGCGCAGCCTCCACCGCCCCCTGGGCTCCTGTCCTGCCGCCTGGTGTGACGCTGACACCCGACTGGATTCCTTCCACGCTGTTGTAGCCGACCCCTCCCATCCTGGACACGGTCTCTTTGACCCATTCCCCTCCGACAGGAGACTGCGGTCCATCGGGACCAGGTCCACACGCCACAAAAACAGCTTCTTTCCCACGGTCATCAGACTCATTAACAAGGCTCATATCCCCCCTCCACTGACTCTGTAGCATTCTAAGGGTTAGAACTATGGAAATATGACGACTAGATACAATTCATGATTATACCGCAGTTATCACAAATGTGAAGGAATATGTATTTAATACCTTAAATCCTGCTACAGAATACCTCAGTATATGGGACACCACCCTGTTCTGTTCAGGGAAACAGATAACCTTTATCAAAAATCGAATTTATCAGTCTTAACGAGGAATTCTTGACTCAAGCAAGTAACCTGAAGACCAGTTGGTGACTCTAAAACGACGTGATCAAAGCTTATAACATTTATTGAAGTTATAGGCTACTAGTCAATTATCAAAATAATATGAAAACAATTCAATAATAGATGGACAAACAAATGTGGCAGTATGAAAACACAGCAGAAATGAAATGAATGATGTCATAAGATTGCAGCCTGTCCTACATTCTCTAAGCTCAAAACAGCATAGCATCAACAACACCACAGAGAACAGCTGGGTAACAATCTTACTGTGTGAGCACACTGATAATTCACACAATTCCACGAAGACAAAATGACTTGTTTCAATGGCACAACTTACTAACGTTCCAGTAGAAACTCAAGACACAGAGAAAAGGGACTGTAGGGAGTATATCTTGTTAGAAAAGGGGTTGGTCCGATTGGAACAAACACAGTTGATTGGTCACTCATTACAGCCAGGAGCCCCCCACACATACACACCCTCAGGATCAGCGGAGGCCGACCTCCAGTTATCACACTTTCACCCCAGTCAATTTTAATCTCTGAGCATTTGATACCATTCACAACACATTAGGCAGACATCATGGAGGTAGTCATATTCATATACAGTACGTAAGACGGAGTAAATGAAGTCCAAACATGCCACCCTTAATCACACAAGCATGTTGGATTCATAGTGGCTAGTTGCAAAACTAGAATGGTAGTTAAAGTAAGACGCCTCCTTCCCTCCACTAGTCTGGGGGTCCACCTTGGGCAAGTGGTAGTACCCCCTAGCCCCCCTACCTGGGGTTACAGGTAAAAATCCCGATGACGAAACAACCAAAAGGAAGAGAGACCCGGCCCGGAGGAAGCCTGGGGCCCTCGTCTGGAGCCAGGCCCAGACGGAGGGCCCGCCTGCGAGCGCCTGGTGGCCGGGCTTACCATGAAGCCCGGCCGGGCCCAGCCCGAATAAGCAACGTGGAAGCACCATCTCCTCCTCCATCGTCCCGTGGACCCACCACCCGCGGGAGGAATTGTCGGGGTCGGGTGCGCTGCCAACTAGGTGGCGGTGAAGGCGGGGGGCACCGACGGACCAGACCCGGGCTGCAAAGGCTGGCTCTGGGAAATGGAACGTGACCTCGCTGGGGGGGAAGGAGCCAGAGCTTGTGAGGGAGGTGGAGCGATACCAATTACAACTGGTGGGGCTAACCTCCACGCACAGCACCGGCACCGGAACCAAACTCCTGGATAGGGGTTGGACCCTGTTCTTCTCCGGAGTTGCTCACGGTATGAGGCGTAAGGCAGGTGTGGCTATACTAGCTAGCCCCCAGCTGAGCGCCTCTGTGCTGGAGTTCACCCCAGTGGATGAGAGGGTCGCCTCCCTGCGCCTTAGGACTGTGGGGGGGGGGACTCTGACTGTGGTTTGTGCGTATGCACTGAACAGCAGTTCAGAGTACTTGGCTTTCCTGCAGACCCTGAGTGGAGTCCTTTTGGGGGCTCCTGCAGGGAACTCCACTGTCCTACTGGGGGACTTCTATGCACACGTAGGCAATGATTGAGAAACTTGGAGGGGCGTGATTGGGAGGCATGGCCACCACGATCTGAACCCGAGTGGTGTTTTGTTGTTGGACTTCTGTGCTAGTCACGGTTTGTCCATAACAAATACCATGTTCGAACACAAGGATGCCCACAAGTACACCTGGCATCAGAACACCTTAGGCCGAAGGTCGATGATCGATTTCGTTATCGTATCATCTGATCTGAGGCCATGCGTTTTGGACACTCGGGTAAAGAGAGGGGCAGAGCTGTCCACTGATCACCATCTGGTGGTGAGCTGGTTTCGATGGCGGGGGAAGCTTCTGGACAGACCTGGAAAACCCAAGCGTGTAGTGAGGGTGAACTGGGAACGTCTGGAGGAAGAGCCTGTCCGGAGAGATTTCAATTGCCACCTCCGGCGGAGCTTCTCAGGCATCCCTGTGGAGGTTGGGGACATCGAGCATGAGTGGTCGGTGTTCAAAGCCTCCATTGCTGAAGCTGCGGCTGGGAGCTGTGGCCTGAGGGCCATAGGTACCTCAAGGGGCGGTAACCCTCGGACACCGTGGTGGACAGCGGTGGTCAGGGAAGCCGTCCGACTGAAGAAGGAGGCCTTCCGGCATATGTTAGCCCGGGAGACCCCAGAAGCAGTTGCAGGGTATCAAATGGCCCGGAGGGCTGCGGCTTCGGCCGTGACCAAGGCAAAGCAGTGGGTGTGGGAGGAGTTCGGAGAAACCATGGAGAAGGACTTTCGGTCGGCACCAAAGTGTTTCTGGAAGACCATCAGACACCTCAGGAAGGGAAAGCGGGGGACCATCCAAGCTGTATACAGCAAGGAGGGGACACTGCTGACCTCAACTGAGAAGGTTGTTGAGCGTTGGAAGGAGCACTTTGAGGAACTCCTGAACCCGACTAATCCACCCTCTACGATCGAGGCAGAGCCGGAAGATGATGGGGGGTCGTCAATTTCCTTGGAGGAGGTCACTGAGGTAGTCAAACAACTCCACAGTGGCAGAGCCCCAGGGACTGATGAGATCCATCCAGAAATGCTGAAGGCGCTGGGTGTAGAGGGGCTGTCTTAGTTGACACGCCTCTGTAACATTGCGTGGAAGTCTGGGTCAGTGCCGAAGGAGTGGCAGACTGGGGTGGTGGTCCCAATATTCAAAAAAGGGGACCAGAGGGTGTGTGCGAACTATAGAGGCATCACATTACTCAGCCTCCCAGGGAAAGTTTACTCCAAGGTGCTGGAAAGGAGGGTCCGGCCGATAGTCGAACCTCAGATCGAAGAGGAACAATGCGGATTTCGTCCTGGTCGTGGAACTACCGACCAGCTCTTCACTCTCGCAAGGATCTTGGAGGGGGCTTGGGAGTTTGCCCAACCTGTCTACATGTGTTTTGTGGACTTGGAGAAGGCTTACGACCGGGTCCCTCGAGAGGTCTTGTGGAGGGTTATGCGGGAGTATGGGGTGAGGGGGTCCCTACTTAGGGCCATCCAATCCCTATACACCCAGAGCGAGAGCTGTGTCCGGGTCCTCGGCAGTAAGTCGTCTTCCTTTCCGGTGGGGGTTGGCCTCCGCCAGGGCTGCGCTTTGTCACCAATCCTGTTTGTGATTTTCATGGACAGGATATCGAGGCGTAGCCGTGGGGAGGTGGGTTTGCAGTTCGGTGAGCTGGGGATCACGTCGTTGCTTTTTGCAGATGATGTGGTCCTGATGGCATCAGCTGCCTGCGACCTCCAGCACTCTCTGGATAGGTTCGCAACTGAGTGTGAAGCGGCTGGGATGAGAATAAGCACTTCTAAATCTGAGGCCATGGTTCTCAGCAGGAAACCGGTGGCCTGTCCGCTCCGAGTAGGAAATGAGTCCTTACCCCAAGTGAAGGTGTTCAAGTATCTGGGGGTCTTGTTCACGAGTGAGGGAACCATGGAGAGGGAGTTTGGCCGGAGAATCGGAGCAGCTGGTGCGGTTCTGCAGTCGCTTTACCGCACTGTTGTGACGAAAAGAGAGCTGAGCCAAAAGGCAAAGCTCTCGATCTACCGAATGTCTGCTGTGCAACAGTTCTCCATTCTGCAGTGACCCCTGGGGTTCTGGGTCACAGCTCAGGCCTTGATGGCTTGGACTGTCCAGTGTGTGGTTGACAGGATCCTGGGGGTCATGTCCCCTCTGCTACAGTACAACTCTATACCCCTTGCACCACTTCCACACGACCTCTGATTGTTCCACATACCTTAACGGCACACACACTACACTCACTGTATATAACACCGCTCACCCACCACAACATACTCTGCACACACACTGTACACACACTCACCACACCCTATTCTGTATATAGAACACACACTGTACACACACTCACCACACCCCATTCTGTATATGTGACTGCAACTGGAGGTTTGGTCCTGATGTCTGCAATCCTCAAAATGCACTAGAGGGCAAAATGCTTTCTTCTTTTTTTTATTTTTTCCATATTATGAAAATTGAAGTTGCGAGGAACCCACTCAATATAACAAACAACACTTTTAGGATGAGTAAATTTGTCATATTTTGTCGGGAAAATCCATGTCCTGTGAGAAGTGTTAACAGCTCTGAATCTTTGAAGCCCGTTTTCAGATTTCAATCCATATGGTACATCATTTGAAAGCTTACAATTTATACTTTCATAACATGTAAAAAAAAACAAAAAAAAACTCACTCTTATATAGTATGCCATCTATCAGCATTTTCCTTAACCCGCATCAAATTCCTAGTACAGTATGTGTGAACCAAATACATGGCAATAAAGAGATCTTGAATCTTGCATTGAATCATAATGATCTTTATTTTGTACACAGTGTATTTTAATTGAGGCTGTTCCTTCTTCTACTTCCACACATCAGTTGAGGACTTTGAGTTATGGCACAGGCCCTTTTCTGTTGCCTCCACCTCTGCTAATTAGACTGATCATAGCCACCAGTCTTCCTGCGCTCACCTGGCTCCTGTTGGGTAATCATCACGAGTATATCTTACGGTGGCCCTGAAGTGTCACAACACAACACATCAATAAAAGTGACAACGCATCAAAAAAAGTGGCAACGCATCAAAAAAAGTGACAACGCATCAAAAAAAAGTGAGAATGCATTAAAAAAAGTGAGAACGCATCAAAAAGGTGACAACGCAACACAAACCGGCCACAACACAACACAAACCGGCCACAACACAACGGAAGTGAGCCACAACACAACGGAAGTATCCACGCCACGAACCCCACAACTTGGCCTCAGAGTGGGCTAGAGACACACGGTCTTCCCCGGTGGGTGCAGGAGGGTGGCCCAGAGAGAGCTACACGGCTCCTGACTGGCTCTGAACCGAGGGGGCGGAGTCTGGCCAGCACGCCACTATCCACGCCACAATCTCACAACTCGGCCTCAGAGTGGGCTAGAGACACACGGCCTTCACTAGTGGGTGTGGAGGGTGGCCCAGAGAGGGCTACACTGTCCGCGACTGACTCTAAGACTCCGCCCCCTCAGGTCAAAACCATTCAGCGACAGTGTACCACTCACCGGGCCACCCACTGGCAAAGACCGTGTGTCTCTAGCCCACTCTGAGGCCAAGTTGTAGGATTGTGGTGTGGATAGTGGCATTATGGCGAGACTCCGCCCCTTCAGGTTAGAGTCAGTCGCGGACAGTGTAGCCCTCTCTGGGCCACCCTCCTGCACCCACCGGGGTGTGTCTCTAGCCCACTCTGAGGCCGAGTTGTGGGGTTCGTGGCGTGGATAGTGGCGTGCTGGCGAGACTCCGCCCCCCCAGTTGTGGCTCACTTCCATTGTGTTGTGGCTCAATTCCGTTGTGTTGTGGCCGGTTTGTGTTGTGGCCGGTTTGTGTTGTGTTGGGGCCGGTTTGTGTTGTGTTGTGGCCGGTTTGTGTTGTGTTGTGGCCGATTTGTGTTGTTGTCACCTTTTTGAATGCGTTGTCATGTTTTTTGATGCGTTGTCACTATTTTTGAAGCGTTGTCACTATTTTTTAATGCGTTGTCACTTTTTTTTGATGCGTTGTCACTTTTTTTGATGCGTTGTGTTGTGACACTTCAGGGCCACCGTAATATCTGACCTGCATTTCTGCTACTCAGTGCCAGTTTAATGTTAACAAATGTCAGTATGCTACCTGGAGATGCTTTTATTCTCTCAAACCTGTCTAGTGTTTTTTGTTTGTTTTTTTAAACCCTTTGTTCATTCTCTGAAATGCGTTATCATTGAACTGGCACTGAGTAGCAGGAATACAAGTCAGATATACTCATGATGACTGCCCAACAGGAGCCATGTGACCACAGGAAGACAGGTGGCTACGATCAGTCTAATTAGCAGAGGTGGAGGCCACTGGCGGGCCCCTGGGCCTGTGTGGTGGCAGTTTCCTGTTCCTGTGTGGTGGCAGTTTTGTCGTTGTTATTTTTAATATTTGGTAGTAAAAATAATAACACACGAGTGGTCGATTCAAGCTGGTTAAAAACAAAGACAATAGCTTTATTCTCAAATACGTTTGCAAGCGGTCTCTCACACAGGAAGTGATTCCTATAGTCAGAGCCCCGACAGTGAGAAGGGAGAGTCCTTTTAAAGGGGCAGGGGATGAGAGTCGTTGTACCAGTTGGTCTGGCTAAACAGATTAGACTGTGTGAATGGAGTTAACTTCTGCTTTCCACAAACATTGTAAAACAATAAACTCAGAGAAAACAGGAACATCAATTGAGTAAGATAACAGAAAAACTATCTTGGAGTGAACACATGGGTGATGAGTTGAAATTCTTTAACAATTCCCTACTCTTGTGGGTAAAACATCCACAACAATAATAATATAAATGAAAGAATCAACCATGTGGAATCAAATGATAAAATATCATAAAAATAGTCAAACAGATTTGGAAAAAAAAAACTAATTCTACACATATGGAAAGGAAGTAATCTATTCTCCACTAGGTGGAGCATAAAGGATTAATAAACTCAAGGTTATTTAACACACCAAGATTAATTTCTTCCCATATGCAATCACGTACCAAAACTCCTCACTTTAATTTGGCATAAGCAAGGTAAAAAGATAACATGATACTAATCTAATACAGATTTCATATATTCATGAGTGGAAAAAAAAAAAACTCAACTTAACCTTAACTTCAAGTTTCAAAACAATTCAAAATCCTTATTTCCAATGGCACAGACTTGACTAAGTTCTTGAGTTGAATGAAGGTCTAATTCAACTTCTCCTTTGAACATTAATGCAGTAATGGGCATATCTGTAACAGTATTCAAACACTTTCCAATACACTTAAGAACAATGCCAATAATAATAATAATCAAAATAATAATCATAAAAATGATACCTAGAGATCTGAGGATATTTCCAGAACTTGAAAAAGCATTATCGAAAATTCCCCAAGCACTAAACCCATGGACAGTCTTTAAGATCTGAATACCTTTCATGTTTGATTCATGGAACTCTGTTAATGTGGCATTTGGATCCGAGATGAACGAACAGCATTCTGACCCTACAATCGCGCATGTTCCTCCTTTACTAGCAAGAATTATATCTAAGGCAAACCTATTTTGTAGCACAACTTTCTTCATTTCATTCACGTCCTTAGCTAAGGCTGAAATTACTCTGTCAGATGCATACAAGTGATCCGCCAAGACAGCGGAGAGAGTCATGAGTTCAGTTTGGGTGTTATACATGCCATAGTTAGGAAAAAATACACCAAAAATAAATTGAAAGGGTGATATAGCACGACGATGTCTATAATTTGATTGTTGATGAATTACCTGCATTTCAGCGTGATCCACCTTCCTAATCATGGGAATTAAATGAGCAAGATAGCATCTTCCTACACTGTTGATATTTAGGGTTGAATAAGCTGTATCGCCACAGACTAAAAATACACCTTTTGGAAGGCCTATCGCTGAACCTGGATATAAGAATTCGTAGATAGGAGCAACGCAGGAGCTAGTGCCTAGATCATTAATTTGTGTCCTAATTTGTGTGTTGTATCTGAAAAGATCAATACAGGCTGTAACCTGTTGAAGAGGTACTACTTTGAATTGGTCGACTTGATTTTGAGGTTCCATTTCTTGAGGGTGCAATTTTGTTTGTGCTTTAATGATGCAATCGATAATTTGACATTTTAATCCAGAAATGGTAATTGAATTTCGCCAATTAACTGTAGATACAGCTGTGCAAGCTAACCTAGTACTCGGTGCATGATTGTCTATTTGGACTAATATAACTTGAATATTGTGAACCAATCCCTGTCCGGCTATTTCAGAGAAGTGTGTAACCTTGAACAGAATAAGGCGGGAGAAGTTAGAAGGTCTATGATTCTCATTAACCTCTAGTGTTAATTTGCTTAGAATAACCTCTTCAATCCCTGTGTAGGAGTTACCTAGTCTATCTAATCCTACATGAAAATGACAAGCAGAGGATTGTCCAGGAGCAGAGAAAACATGAGTAGCTAAACCCTGCCAGTCATAGTGTGACCATTCTGCTTGGGTTAAAGGAATTGGATAAAATATGGGTGCAGAAGTACTAAGAGGTACATTTTGACAAATCCAACAGTTAGCGTAGTTCATTCTATGTGCAAAGTCTCTGACTATACTAATAGCTTCATTAGGATGCTTCTTTCCCTGTCCAATTGACTTAGCTGATTTGGTTAGGTGCATAGAGCAGTTAAACACAGTACCTTGAGGATAATCTGGAACAGATCTACAAATGTCAACCCCATAATTCTTTGTTCTTGATACTCGCATAACATCTTTAGTTAAAACACACCAATAAGGAGAGTCTTTCTCTACATTAACTTCAGTCACAGTTACAACAGTAGAACCTGGAAATCGTTTGTTACTTTCAAATCTCACATAAGCAGTATGCAGCATCTTCCATCCATCTTCGTCTACCGTATAGACCCAACAGTCAAGTGGAGTGCAACGCTCAATGGGACAAACGAATACTGGGGTGTGTTCTTGTCTTTTCCTTCGTTCAATGGTTTCAGTTTCAGGAGAGAACTGGTCCGAGTTCTCTTTCAAGGGGGGTGCGAGTAGGTGCGTGAGGGGGAGCGTGGTTGGATTATGATTGGGCGTTGCTGGGGCAGTGGTCAAAGTTGTCATCATGACAGCAATGAGGAAAAGATAGGGTGTGTTATCCTTGGTCTGATTCCTCAGATGAGGAGACCAGAGAGTGAGCTTTCGCCCTGGTGGTGACACCGGGTATTGCATCTTGGTTGTTGGAATCTTTTGGCCGGCTGGCCTCGTCCTGGTTTGGAACCAGCCTGCAGTGGCTGGCGTGTACCCAAGACGTCCTCTCAGCTACTTTTATGGCCGTCTGGGTTGTCAGCAGGATCTGGTATGGGCCCAGCCAACGAGCACTATTCCACGCCTTCCGTTTCAGGTCCCGGATCACCACCCATTGGCCTGGCTGGAGGTGATGCAAGAAACCCTCTCTGGCATCCGGGATGGTCGCCTTCACTCTGTTGAAGAGATCTTTTAGAATGTTGTTGAGTGCCAGACAATACTGTACCATGTCCTGTTCACAGGACATCAGAGTCAGCTTGTTCTGGGGAAAAGGTTTGTTAAACATTCTCATAGGTCTACCAGTAATGATTTCATATGGGGAGAGCCCCGTAGTTTGGTGGGGACGGCCCCTCATGAACATCAAAGCTAAAGGTAAAATTTTCATCCATGACAGATTTGTCTCTGCCATCAGTTTGGTGAGCTTAACCTTCAATGTCTGGTTAGCTTTTTCCACAATCCCAGCTGATGCAGCATGGTAACTGCAGTGTGTTCGGAGGTCAATTTGCAAACTCTTACAAATCTCATTAATCACATTATTCACAAAATGGCTTCCTCTATCAGAGGAAAGTTTCAAAGGCAATCCCCATCTGGGGATTATCTCTCAGAGGAGGCTCCTGGCCACAGCGATTGCTGAGGCATGCCTGCAAGGGAAAACTTCAGTCCACTTAGAAAAAACATCAGTTAAGACAAGGCAATATTTATACCCTTCGCATGGTGTAAGTTCAATAAAATCCATCATGACATGTTCCCACGGAGACTCTGGTCTCGGGTGAGCTGACATTTTCATTTTAATACCTTTCCCAATATTGTTTTGCATACAGATGATGCATTTGCCACAACTCTGCTCTGCAAACACAGTGAACCCTGGTGCATACCAATACCTGTTCACGACATCCACAACTCCTATTTTTGAAATATGATCAGGACCATGCGCTAGTTTGAATGCATACTGGAAACAAGAACGAGGTAAGACTGGTTTGTTATTAGGTCCTAGCCATAACCTGCTTTCATCATTGAATGTGCAATTGGTTTTCCACTTCTTCTTCTCATCAGGAGGAGCAGATTCCTGTAGGTCGGCAATGTCCTTCAGAGACATGGGAGGAGAGACCTGTGAATCCACAGATGAGAGACACAGCATAGACAACATAGGAGCGCAAGAGGAGAGCGCCGCCGCGTTAGCAGCTGAGTCAGCAGCCGTATTACCTATGGACACAGGATCAGAGGTTTTAGCATGAGCTTTGCATTTGCATACTGCTAAACTGGATGGCAACAACATTGCTTGCAATAAATGGTTAATCAAAGTATTATGAGCAATGGGTTTACCACTTGAGGTAATGAACCCACGATTCCTCCATAGCATCGCAAAATCATGTGCTAAATCACTGTGCTAAATGCATATGCACTGTCAGTGTGGATAGTAGCAGACTTACCCTTGGCTAAAATACATGCCCTGGTGAGCGCAAATAATTCAGCAGCCTGTGCAGAGAGATGGTTAGGAAGTCTGGCTGATTCCAGCACTGTATCAGCAGTGGTAGCCGCATAGGCAACAACAGGCTCACCAGCTTGTGATCGCTGGGCAGAACCATCCACAAAGAGTTCAAAATCAGGGTTAGACAAAGGATCATCAGTGAGGTCAGGGCGTGGCTTACTGACCAAGTCAATAACAGCCACACAATCATGTGGGTCTCCGTCATCTGGTGTTGGCAACAGTGTTGCTGGATTCAGGACAGTACATCTCTAGAGAGTAACATTAGACATGGTTAGTAACACATTCTGATAGTGTAACAGTCTCGCTGGATGCAGGTGTGAGGTCTTTGCCTGTAAAAGTAAAGCAGAAACAGCATGTGGAACATTCACAATTAGTGGTCGCATGGCTACCACGTCGACACATCCCAATACTGCTTCAGTGGCCGCCGCCACTGATCTTAGACATGGGATTAACCCTCTAACTACACTATCAAGCCTTTTAGAGTAGTATGCTACCGGTCTGTACCGGTCCCCATGCTTTTGGGTTAAAACGGCGGACATATAACCGTCCTTTTCATTTGTGAAAAGGTGGAAAGGCTTGTCATAGTCAGGGAGACCTAAACAAGGGGCTGTAGACAGCCTCTGTTTAAGGGCCGTTAGAGTCAGTCGTGCTTCGTCAGTCCAGGTGATTCGGTCAGAGGGAGAAAGGTTGCGTCCGTGGGCCAGATCGGACATGAAAGGGTGATATAGCACCCGGTGATATAGCACGGTTGTGTGAGCTCAGCGAAATCCGGGACCCAGGCCCGGCAATAGTTTGCAGTTCCTAACAGAGACATCATTTGTTTTTTGGTTGTAGGCATGGGCAGAGCAAGGATAGCCTCTACACGGCTGCTACCTAAAGATTTTCCTTGTTTAGAAATAACGTGACCTAGGTATGTAACCTGTTCACGCACCAGCTGGATTTTGTGTTTGGAAACCTTATGGCCATTCTCTGCTAAATAAAACAACAATGTGTTTGTGTCTTTGATACATGACTCCTTGTCTGAGCTGGCAACAAGCAAATCATCCATATACTGGACAATGGTGCTATTCTGTGGTGGAATAAACCCTTCTAGGCTGCGCGCGAGCTCTGCATTGTAGATAGAAGGACTATCAACAAATCCTTGAGGCATAACATTCCACACATATGTTTTGTTCTTGAACTGGAAAGCAAACCAATATCTGCTATCAGGGTGTACAGGTACAGAAAAAAATGCATTACTGAGATCAATAACACTAAAGAAAGCAGCTGATGAAGGAATGGAGGCAAGGAGGGTTACAGGATTAGGACAAAGAGGAGTCCTAGCAATGACAGCTTCATTAACACAACGCAAATCTTGAACAAAACGCCATTCTCCTGAGGCTTTGCGCACAGGGAGGATTGGAGAATTGACAGGAGAGCTGTCAACCTCAGAAATGGCTCCACGCTCTAACAAAGATGCATGTACCTCTGCAATACCTTCTATAGCCTCTAGAGCACATATGTCAGAGTCAAGGCCCGCGGGCCACATCCGGCCCGCGAGAAGGTTTTTTACGGCCCCTGGGATGATCTTGATTTATTATTAGAACCGGCCCGCAGACCGCAGCAAGCCGGCAGCCCGCAGATCTTTTACACGCACCAATACTACATTTCCCACAATGCAACGGTGACGCACCGAGCAGTAGGCTGCTTCATTTCAATATTTATTGGCACAGCAGTCGTCAGCATCACAGTAAAATTAACTTTCAGATACCCATCAAAAATGGCAAAACGGAAGGTGGACACTGAGAACCGGGGGTTTCAAACAAGGTGGGAGTCGGAGTATATGTTCACGGAGGTAGCTGGAAAACCTGTGTGTCTTCTGTGTGGAGAAAGTGTGGCGGTACTGAAAGAGTATAATCTGAGACGACATTATGAAACGAAACACGCGGACAAAAACAAGAATATGGACATGGAACAAAGGTTACAAAAGGCAGAGGAATTAAAACGAGGCCTCAAATCTCGACAGGCTCTGTTCAAAAAAGCCAAATCACAAGGCCAGGCTGCTGTCAAGGCCAGTTTTATTTTGGCAGAAGAGATCGCTAAATCAGCCCGGCCATTTACGGAGGGGGATTTCATCAAAAACTGCATGATTAAAGTTTGTGACGAAGTTTGCCCAGAAAAAAGGCAACTCTTTTTAAATGTGAGTCTGAGCAGAAACACCATTGCCGAGAGAGTAGACCAGTTGTCCATCAATCTAAAAGAGCAGCTTGTGAAAAAGGGAAAAGATTTCATTGCATATTCCTTGGCTGTGGATGAGAGCACCGACATTTCTGACATTGCCCAGTTGTCAATTTTCATCCGCGGAGTGGACTCCAGCCTAAGCGTGACAGAGGAGTTTTTGGCTTTACGTCCTATGCATGGCACAACTACGGGGCATGATTTGTATGAAGAGGTGTCAAGATGTGTAAATGAGATGGAGCTGCCTTGGGAAAAACTCGTGGGTTTGACAACCGACGGAGCACCTGCGATGTGTGGACACAGGAGCGGACTGGTGGCGAAGATACGGGAAAAGATGCAAGAGGAAAACGCGACAGGTGAGCTGACAGCTTATCATTGTATCATACACCAGGAAGCGTTGTGCGGTAAAGCCTTGAAAATGGAGCATGTAATGAGCATCATCACGCGCACAGTTAACTTTATCAGAGCCAAAGGTTTGAATCACCGCCAGTTCAAGGCATTTCTGACGGAGTTAGAAACGGAGCATGGTGATTTGCCTTATCACACAGAGGTGCGATGGCTAAGCCAGGGAAAGGTGCTTCAAAGATGTTTCGAGCTTCGTGAGGAGATTTGTCTGTTCTTGGACAGCAAAGGGAAAGACACAACACAACTCCGAGACGAAATGTTTCTGTGTGAAATGGCTTTTCTGTGTGACATTACGAGTCATCTGAATGCAATGAACTTGCAGCTGCAGGGTCGGGATCGTGTCATCTCTGATATGTACAGTACAGTGAAGGCATTTAAAACCAAACTGACTCTGTGGGAGACGCAGATGCGGAAAGAAAATTTGAGCCACTTTCCCAGCTGCCAGACCATGAAAGAGAAGCTCTCTACCAGTGCGTTCCCGAGCGCACAGTTGGCTGATAAAATAGGTATGCTTGCCGCTGACTTTCGACGCCGATTTGCTGACTTTGAAGCACAAAAAAGCAGGTTGGAACTGCTCGGTAACCCATTTGCTGTTGACGTGGAAAGCTCACCACCAAACCTCCAAATGGAGTTGATTGACCTCCAATGCAATGATGCACTGAGGGCAAAATATGCGGCAGTGGGTGCTGCGGAGTTCGCCCGTTTCCTCCCCGACACAATGCCCCAGCTGCGCATCCAGGCTGCTCAAACGTTGTCTATGTTTGGCAGCACATACCTGTGTGAACAACTGTTTTCTTTGATGAACCTGAACAAAACATCACACAGAAGTCGACTTACTGCTGAACACCTCCACTCAATTCTGAGGATTTCCTCAGCTCAGAGCCTTACCCCGAACATTGATGAACTTGTGGAAAAGATGGGACACCACCAAGTATCACCCTCAACCTCAAACAAGTGAACATTACTGTGCAATCACATATTTAGAGTTTTTACTCAGTTCAAGTTTAAAAGTTAAAGTTTAATATTTGTTTTCACTGCATGTTACTTCTCCTTAAACAAAGTGTTGTTTTTGATTAATAGATTTTTGCACTTTATTTTATTGTATTTCAATCCAATTATATTTTAAAAATATTTCAGTTGAGTGGATGATAGAAAATTGCTATTATTGTTTTTTTCTTTGAAGTAAATTTAGCCCACTTTTGCTAAAATAGAAAATATAGGCTACTGATGGTGCCTTGAATACCGGTTTCTTTCATTTAATGTTCATGTTATGGGGATTTTTATATAAAGGAAATTTGTCTTTTGTGTCTGTTGAAAATTAAAGATTACTGACAGAGCCATAAGAAAATATTGCTTTATTTATCTGATCATATTGGAATATATTTGTTAGGTTTTCAGTAGGTTCAATTAGGTTCACTAGACTATATGCGTCATTTAAAAAATTTTCAATGAACATTCGAACAGTCCGGCCCTCGGCTTGTAGCTACATTTTTTATTTGGCCCTCCGTCCATTTGACTTTGACACCCCTGCTCTAGAGGGAGCGGGTACTGAGCGCGCTTCGGTCGGAATGAACTTTTAGGGGTAACCACAACAGGATTTACGTTTCGAATTTTCCCTATATCAAATTTTTCCTTTGTCCATAATAAATCTGGAAGTCCTTGTAACACAGATAAATCTTGTGTGTCATCAGATTGTGTCTGGAAGAAACATGATCCTTGGATTCCCCTAGTGACTGGAATAGCCCAGGTGTAAGGAAATGCTCTTACCCCCGTCTTGGCGGAATACCTCATCTGATGAGGATTTCCGACCCAGTCTGTTATTGTCATTATGTCCATCAGCCACGCATCAGCATCCCTCCTATTAACAAACTCAGAAACGGCAAGAGACACATGAGGCACAGAATGACCATCATACAGCTGTTTCTGTGTACCGTCAAGGTCGACAGAAAGAACTGCATGATCCGGTCCAACATACAGATGTGGGAACATAAGAATGTAACTTGACCCGCGGTATTCTAACAGGCGCTTTACGGCATTCCGCACCACCGCTCGCCTGCCCATAGGGGCGCAGTAATACCACTCATTGACCCATTGCTGTAGCTCATCTCGCACATTAGATGAGCCTACCGTTCTCAAACTCCTTGTTCTCTGTCTGGTTGTAATTTAATTATTACGAACAAAGCCTATCTATTTATAGTTTCTATCTCTGTAACTGTCGCCGGGTCTATATCTGTTAACTGTCGGGACAAGTAGAAGTTGAATACATTAGGCTGAGTGTTCTCATATGGAACATGGCATCAGGACGAGTAAGATGGCTAACGGAGATGACCAGAGATGTGTTTGAAATGGTTCACTCACTCCCTGTATTGAGTGCGACTCATAGTGAACTACATGGGGAATGATTTAACAGTTTTGGGACACTACATGGAATGTAACTGCGTAAGATATTCATGACTCAAACAAGCAGACGCGCCGATCACTGATGGCAGCAGGTTGAAATATCAGGTAGTATTCAGGTTCCATGTTTAGTTGAATGATAAATCCCATATAAATGGTTGGAATTCTAATGATGTGCAAGTGTGATTTTGTCAACTTTAGTGCTGTCTGCTAATAGCAGCCTGTGAAGCTGCATGATAAGACCGTGATAGCAAGTTAGCTCACGACAGCAGCTTCCATAATATTAACGGTAGCTGTCGGTGGCTAAAAAGCAGATAGCTAACTTTACAACGATGATTCCTGTAGCTATTTTGATTTTGATGCTATTAGTTCAACTTCTGTTTCTCGGGCAGGAACGGAGACGATCTCGCATTAGCAGCAAAGCAGCTAGAGGAATGATCTTAACATTAGCTAACTGCTTTAGCTACTGCTAGCTACCGTCTTCTTCACTTCTCCTTCGGTAAAACATGACACCGTTGTGTTGTGGTATTGTGGAGGGCTTAGGCAGAAGCAGGAAGAGAAACCACTTTTGCCCCATATAAGTAAAATAATGGTCTCATAAGCATTTTTCGATCTTAAAATTGTGTTCACTTGTTTTAGTTTGCAAACATAGGCAATTTTCTTAGCATTCCCAGCGTTGTATGTAGTTTTAATGTGAAAGATACATCTTGCAGTCAAGACACATTATTTTGCCTCTTAACTTTTGTCAAACCCCCTGGTTCCAGTCAATTGGATTATAGGCTATAGGCTACTTTCGTTTACAATGACGTTACCTTATGAACACAAATAGCTTAACCTATAGGCCTACATAAAAACAATAGCCTAAAACCATGTTTATTTACAATGTATTTTCTTTCATTGATAGCATGCCAATAGTTAGGGTGAGGAACGACGCGCGGTCTCTTTAGCCCTGAGACCATCAGGCAGGCAGCTCGGAGGTCGTTGAAGGCTATATATATTATGATATTATGTCTAATAATACATTCGTTGAAAGTACACAGGCTGATCTACTATACGGAATTGGACCGAGGAGTGTTCTCATATGGAACTAGGCTGCACACGCCCGCCCGCGACAAGAGCTGAATTGTAGTCAGCTTTCCCCGCTGCGCGCAGGACGCGTGCGTCTCCCGCTGATCCGAGCGAGAACGCAGGCGGAATGTCGCTCCCCGTCTAAAACGGCCTTGACTCCCCTACTAACACAGTACGTAAAACTGACGGGACACATTGGTGTAATTGTGGTAACTTTGCGACGTCACCAGCAGCGGACCTAGCTGACACCTAGCTGACACTTGCCTTTTCAGTCGCAAAATAACCAAAATAGCCGTCCTCAAGTACACTGTAAGGGAACGTAGCCGCCACTGCTGCTTAAATCCGTAACTACGATGTAATTAAATAACGTGACAATGTGGTTAGATCACAGTCCCAATCTGACTTTATTGGAAATGTGTCACAGTGGGTCAGAACATTTGTAAATTACTTAGGTTTTAAAATAAATTTTGAAGTCATACAGTTACAGAATTGTAATAATGAGGAGAAATCCTGCATGTCTGTTTTGTGTGTAATTTCTCATTTACAGTTAATATTAACACTAAAGATTTGCAGTCTAGGCCTAATAAAAAGAATGATAAAAAATATGCCTATGAATAAAGTCCTAATTTTGCAACCTAAATGTGAGCAATGAACGCTGAGCATTGAACGTAGAATGCAAGGCATTGGGCTACTTTCTTAGGTGACACAATTGAAGAACTAGACAAACAAGTTACACACTCTGTGCCAGTAGGTGGCTGTATGCACATTAAAGTTGTTTGCGATCCGCCACTAAACCTAGCGAAGGAGAAGAAGAACGAGAACGGTAAACTTCCGCCCCGTTTGAAACAGAAGGAGAAAGACCAACACGCTTTGTCTCCGCGACAACACAGATCCTGTAAGTATCTCAATTTCAATGTATACATTAGTATGTATACATACATACTATGTATTTTGGTATCGTCCCAGATAAAACACCAACGTTATGTGCAAGCTACCCTATTGTAATGATTATCTATATGCAGATGCTCTCTTTCCAATGTTGGCTAACTAGCTAGCCAGCTAACGTGATTAGCCTTTTTCGGGCATGGTGGAGTCTTCTCAAGTCTAGCAGGCTCGCGCGAGCTCCTGCACGTTCGTACTGTTTCATCGCTTGGAATAAAATGCGATAATTAGCTTACTCATTGATTTCGCATTAACCCACGACACCGTTAGTATGTGTTTGTTTTTAGGCATTCATTTTTCCGAAGTTAACGTTAACAGAATACTAGAAGCCCCAACAACGGAGCTAGGCTAGCTAGCAGGATTTGTTATAGCAGCCATCTTGGCTCATTTTGTTACAGCAGCCATCTTGGTGGATTTCATGTTACTCTTAACTGTTGAAATGGTTGCTCATTCTGTCAAACGGGTAAAGAATTGTGTACTACGTTTTCACTCACATACAAATCCAAATTTTGCATAATAGGTACTCATGATGTGGACTACTAATAGAGGCGCTAAGACGGCCCCAGGCGTGGCCAGGGGCAGTCCTGGGACAGCACCACAGGCTCTGTGAGTCTTGTTCAGTTGAATGCCCTCATGAGTATTAACAGAAGAGCACCATATACATATGCACACATACACTCTAACATGTCGCTCTCTCCTCAGCTCAGCCCAATGGTCTCTGATGGTTCTGTCTGGCCAGCCCTTAGGTGGAGAAACACCTGATCATCAATAAAGGCACACGTAAGTACAAATGCACATACGTTTCCATAGACGGGATAAACAAAAGGGAATATTGATATTGAGTTAATGTTAGCGGTAGACATGTGAGATTCATAAGACGCATCACTGACGCCAGTGACGCCACAATATCAGGGAAATTGAGCAATTGCTTCCCTGTAGTGCAAACTTGCAAGATTCGCTCAGTTATTAACCCTTCTTGCCTTTTTTGTTGTTGGTTTTCTCTCTCCTCCTTCCTCTCTGTGCAGTTCTCCTGTGTGCTGAGCCGCTATCCCATGTATTGCCACTGCTGACAGGGTAGAGCTCAGCCCCATGCAGAAGTGAGTGATGAGGAGAGGGAAGATCATTTTCCCGTTTTTTTCCCCTCCAGTTTTAGGAACCGTCTCAAGAATGTGTTCCCCACTTTTATGCCTTTAAATCAGGGTTGGAGTATTCCAGGTGTGTGGCCATGGCCATGAACACCAGTAGAGGAGGGAACCAAGTGTCTCATTCTCTCTCCACAGTTGTGTGGTTGTAACCCCCCACTAGCTACATATTCATTCAATCTTTATTTAACCTCGTGAATCAATTGAGAGTAAGCTCTCATTTACAATGACGTATAATCACTCTATATTTGAACTTGTACTACAGGTGAGATAATCCTTTTTAATGGTCTCTCTCATTCGCTCTCCTAGCTGTGATGTTAGAGTTGTGCAAGACTTGGGTGTTCTCCTGCTCTGAGTGCCCATTCTCCTATACCTCCCAGATCTACCTCCACAAGCACATCAAGAGGAGCCATGACAACCTCTGTCTGCTGAGGAACACACAGAGCATTATGAAGTAGCCAGTGCCTTGGCGAAGGTGTTTGAGCAGCAGTCATCAATGGATTAACTCCCAAGACACAAGGAAGAGACACACGCTATGACTCCAGTGACGAAGGTAATATAATAAAGTGCATTCAACAGTCCCAAAAGAGTACTACTTGAGTTGACTAATCTGAGCTAATTTACCTCTACTATATGTTCCAGTGCCCAGGCAGCCGGTCGGCAGAACTCAGACCAGACCAGCTATGCCAGGTGCCAGAGCCGGAAGGCCTGCTCTGCCAGTTATCAATGCAGGTATCCATGCATGTTTGTGTTGGTGAAATGTCTATGCATATTTGCACACTTAGTTAACTCAGGACTTTCGGAAGACTCATGTACTCAGTTCACTAATTCGCTCATCTCACATCTCACTACTCGGCAGTAGATGTTCGTCCCGGGTCCTTTGAGCCAAGGCGCTGTGAGCCCAGGCCCTTCAGCCCTTCAGACGTCCAGGCACGAGCAGCATGCATCAGCGATTAGCACCCCGGCCAGACCAGGTCAGGGTCTGACATGTCTCATGTCGAGTTGATTCTTCCCCTTATGCCAGAATCACTACGCCGCCAGCACCATAGTTTCCTGCTCATCCCTTTATCCTCTGGTTTTCAGGTAGTTCTCTGATGCCATCGCCTGTGAGACCAACAGCTCCAGCAGTGTTGCCATCAAGCTCTGCAGATGCTGGTATGCTGAATTTTGTGAACTACTTCATGCTGCATGTAGGGATATACTTTGAGCTGAATATCCATTATGGGACCGTACAATTACTTATAGCCACATCTGTGTTTAATATCCAGACTTCCAGAGGATGATGTGTCAGCAGTTCTCCAGCGTCATGCAGAGTCTGAGGGAGATGGCACAGACAATGATGAGACTGGAGCAGAGGCTGGAGCAGAGACTGTCCGGCGAGTCTGCAGACAGCTATCGGGGAGCAGTACTGGATGACCTGCACCCTGCTAAAACGGAGGAGGAGCTGCTGGTCTTGGAGGAGCAGCTGAAGGACAAGGATCATCAAAGGAAGATGGTGAGTAACTTCAGGGCAGAACTTTGTTCCTTATTTTTGCAGGGAAGTGTTAAGGAAATGTAAAAGTAAATGATTGTCTTTATGTTTTGCAGACACGATATCTGAGCTTCATGCCATGTGCATTGAAACCATTCCCTTTTTGGTTAAAAGGTGCAGTTATGGCCTGTTAGCCAATCACCACTGTGACGGAGGTGTCTGCCCAGCTGCAGGAGATGCTGAAACATGCCCCTGCTCGATTCAAAAAGGTATGTGATGTCAGGCAGTTAATTTTCTCGTATCCAGTGACATGGCACGCTTCCAATGAACGTATGCGACTTGCTTTTACAGCCATTTCATTATGTCCTTAGGCATCTGCTCCAGCCCAGCTGACCTCCCCAGCCCAGCCCCTGACCGCAGCTCCAGCCCTGACCACAGTGGAGTATTCAGATGAGGATGACCTCTTCTGCCCAGACCCTCGATTCAGATGTGGGTGACCCCCAGCCCGTCTCCCTAAACCTGCCTTTCCAGCCTGCAAGGATGGATGCCTTTTTTGTAAATAGTTTTTGTAAATTTTAACCTTTTTTTTGTGGGATACAACGGTCTGTTCCCGGTCTGCCTGCCACAGAATGCGCACTGTTTCATTTTTGTTTTTAGAACTTTTGCAATTGTCAGATAATGGGTTGCTAGCCAGAGCTTGTACATGCTTTTTTTTGCTTTTCTGGCTATGCGTAATGTGACAGACCGTAAACCTCATCCTTGTAAATATGTATACTTTTAATTTGTAATGTACTTTGTGTAATAAAATGTTCTAAACTGTTAATGGTGTTCAGTCTTATATTGGTTTGTATCATAATGCTTGCTGCTATATCCCCATATAGCATTAATTCGTTTTTGTACTGGTAAATGCTAAATATAGCCAGTGGTACTGCAAATGCTAAATATAGCCAGTGGTCAGTAAGTGACCATATTTGCACCGTGCGAAAAAGACGTGCAGACCAAGTCATATAAATACCTGTAAATCTAGTGTCAGCCAAGTGAGTTTATAACGGAGGTTCCTGCCCACGTGATCACGTGCGTTCTTTGCACGCGGCCGCAACTTCTGAATGACGTGTCGTTCTTACGTAGCGTCTACTAAACGGCAGATCTCGCGTTTCCGTAAATGGCCGCGTAATTTCCGCACGCGGCGCAGACGAATCGTCACCTATAGCGGCCGTATGTAGAACGTTTGCGCAACCTGCGTGTGTTAGTAGGGTCCTGGAATCCCAAGGTCTTTCATATTGAAATTCTCTTGATGGTCTGGGGATGCGAGACGTGTTAAGGGAGTGCATCAGTCGTGAGCCTTGACAGTAGGCTACCAGCCTGCGCTGCGCTCAGAACAAAGTTGGATGAATGGATGGACTTTTTGGAATCCTGGAAAATGTTTATTGCGCTCTAAAATCATGAAAGCATAAATGTAAAAATGCAGCAACAGAAGTAGTCTAGATGAGATGGTGGTTTAAATGAATGGCAACACATAAATTGAGACTGGTGATAATGCTGATAATCTACAGTAGGGCCTACCTCTGGCTGAGTTCATGGTTACAGCCATTCATCTCTTACACATGGGCCTATACAATACTTGCACAATCTACTTTGGACGTTAATCCATCCATCTATCAATCAAACTAGCGAATTCAATGGCCGCAAGGGCGGGGTGGCCATCGGGAGGTTGGGGACGACTCCCGAACGGCCGACCCATCCAGGCCGAACCGGCTGGGGAAAAAAAAATAAAAAAAAATCTTTTTTGGGGGGGGGGGGGGGCGGCCGGCCGTATGACCTGCTTTGGGAGGAAGAAAAAAAAAAAGACTATCTCTGATAAAGTTGTTATTTATCAATTTCTCGTGTTAGTATTGGTATAATGGGCCGGCCAGCCTGGCCCTCGCAGACACAGAGCACAGAGCAAAACGCGGCCTGTCAGACAGGGCCTGGGCAAATGTAATACTTTCAATATTGAGGGGGGATACAAGCGGCCCCTCCCAATTTGGACCGATCCTCGTTTTGGTTGAAACCTGATTGGCTCAGTCATTTTTTCCATCAGTGAACTTAAGTTTTTAGCCAAAATGGCGAAAAGAAAGAGAGACGACAAAGAAATGGGTGGCGCACAAAAAAATAAGAGATAAAAAACGAAAGAAGTTACTGCATGATGCAGCTAAATGCGCCAAACTGACGGACCTTTTCCGTGGAGGCGCCAAGGTTGCTGTGGCTGAGCCTGAGGGCACTGATGAGGCAGGAGTCGCGGCTGCGGGACCCAGCCATGATGACACGACAGGGGAGCAATGCATGGTTCAATCTTGTGGGCATAGTAGGCTAGAAAGAAGAGAGCTAGCTAGTTTAGCTACCAGGCCCAGGGTGCGTTGGTAAATAGACACTCCGAGCGCCACAAACTGGAGCAGCGTTAATCCGAACCAGAATCGACAGCAACATGTTGTTCTAAAGTAACCGCTAACCCACCGCTGACTCACCGCTGACCCACCGCCGAATCACCGCTCACTGGGCGCGGTGGGTTTAAGATGTCCCGGTTGGGTTCGGATTCATTATTTTTAATCTTTGTAGAGCGTTAGATTGGATTTACGAACGCACCCTAGTTAAAGGCAGAATATGCAGCATTGTATAAAAACAATGTAGGCTATAGACTCATAAACTATAATCCCTCAAAATCTTCATTTATGACCCACGACTTGGCAGTATTTATCTGCAGAGACCCTGCCCTCAGCCTGTATTTTCTTATTGTTTTGGTTGTCTTGAATCTAATGTTTTGATGTCAAATCTATTTGGCTTTTCTCATGTTGATTTAATTATGTCCTTGTTCTTATGTTGATTTACTGTAATGTTGTCTTTGTGTTTTAATACTTTGCAAACTGATGTACTGCTATATAAATAAAGTTTATTGTTATTATTAGTCAAGGCCAGTGTCAGCAGCGGGCGTGATGCTGAGGGACAGGATGACCTCAGTCATGGTGGTGATGGTGAGGAGGAGAATGGAGCAGGAGCAGGAACCAGCAATAAAACTGTGACAGGTACAGGTAGGTGCAGTGCTGGGTAGGCAATCGTATTATGCATATAATCTATAATTGGATGGAGTCATATGTTTATGCTCCAAGTTCATACAGACATTAGGAGCCTATCCACTAGTGCCTTTATTTTAATGGCCTGCTGAATTATATATCTCTGTTCCTTTCCAATGATAAAATTAGTTAGTGGTAATCTTATTGATTACTGATGTTCTTCTCATGCAGATGTAGCAGTGCAGTCAGCACAGGCAGAGGCAGGGTCCAGCACAGGGGAAGCTGAGCCAGGGATACTCACAGTCACAGATGAAGGCTTTGATTTTTATGCACGCCCGGCCCCCAAAGATTTCGGTCTATTTTTTTCTCACCACCCTCAACAACCCCCCAGAAAAGGCATGAGTATCTATCAAACCAAAGACGGTATTAAGAGAAAGTGGCTCACATACTGTAAGAAAGAAAACTCACTGTACTGCACAGTATGTTTGGCATATGCAAAGCCATCTGCAAGTGACAACGCTTTCATTAAGAGGGGGATGACAGCCTGGAAGCATGTACACCAAAGATTAGAAGAGCATGAAAGAAACCAAGTCCACAGAGAGAGTGCAGAGGCGTATTTTATGAAGGCCAGCCAAGCAGACATAGCAAGCCTACTCGGTGGAAAACAACTCTCTTCACCGTGACCAGGTCAGGAAGAAACGGCAAGTCATGGACCGTGTCATAGAAGTGATAAAAGTCATCGGAAAGTGTGGACTTAGCTATAGAGGCACTAAATATGAAGCTGCATACACCTGGGAGAACATTGCTGTTGATCATGGAAACTTCTTGGAGATGATCATCCTGCTGAGCAAATTTGATGTCTCTCTGCAATGAATGTGTACAAAAAAGCAAAAGCCTACACGAGACTGTGGCTAAAGGCAGAGGATCCTTTGTTACACTGCTCTCTAATACATCTATCAACAAGGTAATTGACGTAATCAGCCACTTAGTCAAAGAAAGCATTTCTAGGGAAGTAAGGGAGGCAGGAATGTTTTCTGTGCAGATCGACACCACACAGGACATTACCTCCACAGACCAGTGTGCTGTTATCCTCAGATATGTAACTGATGTGGTCCATGAGAAGCTCATAGGTGTGGTGGAATGTGAGTACTCAACCGGAGAGTATTTTGTGAGCCTATTTAAAAAAACTCTGGCAGAGGTGGACATTGATATTCGGAATTGTGTTGGCAACTCAACAGATGGAGCCGCAAACATGCAAGGCCAATACAAGGGGTTTTCCACTTTGCTGTCATCAGAGTCACCTGACCAAGTGCACATCTGGTGCTATGCACATGTGCTTAATCTCGTTCTGGGAGACACCACAGGTGTTCTGATAGAAAGTGCATCCCTTTTCTCCATCGTGAATGATGTTGCTGTATTTATCAAGGACTCTTACAAGCGTATGAATCTGTGGGAGAAAGTGAGTGATGACAAGCGTCACAGGCGGCTGTCTCCAATCGGGGAGACTAGGTGGTGGGCAAAGGACCAGGCTCTAAGCAAGATATTTGGCTGTTTTGGTAACCCAGACAATGCTGGTTTGTTGATTTAATCATAACACTCAAAATGATACAGGAAGATAGGGCAATGAAAGCAGATGTCAGAGCAAGAGCTAAGGGGTACATGGAGTCCCTACTGAAGCATGAGACAGTGCTGACAGCACAGATATTCTTGCGGGTCTTTGAGATCACCTCACCACTCTCCAGATACCTCCAGACTAGTGGCATGGACTTAATCACAGCTCATCGGCTAGTAATGGGTGCCCAAGACAGCCTAAACAAATGCACTAGGGACATGGATGCTGTCACGAAAGCTGCTAATGTCTTTGTTCAGTGGGCTAACAATGAGCTGGAGAAGAACGGATCCGAAGAGGTGGTTCAGGCGGCTCTACCTGAAATAAAAATCAGAAAGAAGAAGACCATGCCAGGCGAGGTAGCTGAGGAAAAGCAGTCGTTGAGTGCAGAGGATCGTGTCATGGAATTTAACACACAGTCTCAAGACTATTCAGATGCATATCCTTTCTATTCATCAAGTCCCCTGAAAACCCCTAGGTTTCAATCTCCCTTTATGATTATAAACACCCAACCCTCCCTTTTTGTAATTGTAAACAGACTCCTCTGCCTCGCTCTTCATCCCTTCTTTGTTCAAGTCAGAAAGGCCACACCTTGTCCTTCCTGCCCTGACTCAGACCTTTGTCTATATTCAAAGTATATTCAAAGTGAGTTTTCATCCCCCGCCCACTGGGTGATATCCGACTCAGCCAATCAAATGACACCTACTACCTCGTTGGTTTGAAGCAATATAAGGAGCAGTTTGGCGATCTGACTTTCACTTCTTCTCTGATAGAATCACGCTGTGTTTTTACTATTTGAAGTCCGTTTGCAATCGTATTGTTTCTTAATAAACCTGACTGAACATCTTTTTAAGCGAACCTCAGGCTTTGGCAAATACTTTCTTTTTTAAGCAACTACAATTGGCGACTCGGGACGGGATCGACTGCGGTGAGGTTCGCCTGGAGTGGAACCGAGGGACGCAGACGTGCGGAAGCGGTAGCCGCTTTGGGAAGCTTCTCTCGTTGCGTCTATGCGCATTGCTTTTGGAGACGCCCCGCCGTTGGTTCCACTCGGGTAAAACTCACGGTACGTTGAAAGATCCTTTTATGCTTGTTATTTGCCTTGGTTTCGGTTCAGCTTGTTGGTCTAGATTATTGAAAACAGAAAACCCCAGCGTGGGTATTTTTAGTACTATAAGTTACAGTAATTATCTAAGGAGGTTGTGAACAGCAATAGATTTTATATCGTATTGTCCTTTGACTTCGTCCTTGTTTCGTTACGAGGGTATAAGCAGTGTTCAGAACAGGCTTCCCTTTTGGCCGGTCGCGGATGAGATTAAAACCGCAGAAAAGTAGCTACAGGGAGTGATTGGTGTTTCCAATCCGCGTTTCTTGGAGAAACGTTTTCCCATTTGATCCCGGGTGGTTTGGTAGACCTAACGAGAAGTTAGCTTTGATCAGATTGGTAAACCTAACGAGAAGTTAGCTTTGATCAGATTGGTAAACCTAACGAGAAGTTGGCTTTGACCAGATTGGTAAACCTAACGAGAAGTTAGCTTTGATCAGATTGGTAGACCTAACGAGCGTTAGCTTTGACCAAAGCTGTACAGTATTTTGGTAGGATCCGTGTGTTAAGTCGTCGTTTGGTCGTCTTTTGGTCGGTCTTTGTTTTTGCGTCCCCGTGCGAGTTTGCTGTCTTTTTTATTGTATGTGCACGGGATTGTTAGTCTGCTATGTTTACTGTTTGAACTTCAGCTCTGTCTTGTATGTGTTTGTTTAAGCGCTGTATATATATTTTTTTTTTTCAGGTAACAGTACTGTTTATTTTTTGCCGACACTGTTTTTAAGGGCCGTAAATCGTAACTGCTAGTGAGTAGTCTGAGAGACGTTCATCTCCGTGTTACGAAGGAGTGTAGGAGAGTGTTTTTTTTTGGTTTGTTTTTCCGTAAGCGATTTTGGTGCAAAATGGGTGCCGTTACTAGCTCGCCACTTGATATTCTCAAATTGTCTGGGCCAGCTAAGATTGTTGCGCAAAGGCTTTGGGATGATGCTTGTGTACAGTATTTGATCTGGGCGAAGCATTCTGATTTCCCCCTGTCCGGTACACTCAATATTAGTGAGTTAGCAACTGTTAGGGCTCAGTTACAGGCGTTTGAAATGACTAGGTTAGGAAGGGAGCCTGGAAATGCGATAGATTGGAATGCATTCAGGAAGTGGGAAATACTCGCACACGAGTGTTTTTTCAAGTCAGAAAGAAGCGTAGCTGACGAAGTTAATTAGAGAGATGAATATTCAGAGTCCCTCCCCCCTCCTAGTCATTCCGTTTTGAACTCTATCACGCCGACTCGGCACTCAGAGCTCACACATCTTTCCCGAACTATGTCTGTTTCACTCGCTGTTGTAGCTGCCGCCCCGCCTCCCAACTCTGTCTTTCCGTCTGCTCCCAACCAACAACGACCAGAGGGGCGACAGAGAAACAATAGGAAGCGTTCTGGTAGGGTTAGGCGAGGAAAAAGGTATAATCGAAGTGAAGACAGAGACGTTTCATGTTTTCATTGTGGTAAAATTGGTCACTGGATTAGAGAATGTCACAGCTACCGCAGGCAAATTGAAAGGGAGAATCCTGCAACCTGGGATTCGGCGCCACCTGCTGGAGTGAACAACCCATAACAGTCATGACTAGGCCAGGAGGGACCGTCAGATAGAACAGCTGTGAAAAAGGAACAGAAGGTTCATATTTGTCAGTGTCTTAATCTGCATACAGCATCTCCTAACCCAATTTATATATTTTTAAATGGTTATGTTAAATATCTCATGTTTATAGTTTGAGGCACATTCATCGGGCCTGAGTGTGTTTTTTCTGAGTGGTTTTTTACAGACAACTGTCGTTCCGGGAGTGATGGGTGAATGCCGAACCAGGAGACGGGCACAGGACACCGGAGGTGGAGATGGAGGTTACTGGCCTGTTTCCCTACAGATGGGCGATCTGGGGTTCGTGAGATGCAGACCAACGCCATGTCATCTACTCACTGTGAGCGACAGATAAGTATGAAACGGAGAAGAGACCATTTTGTCCGAAGCAGTGCCCAAATACTCTGTCCTCAAATGCAGAAGAGGGAGGGTTTAGATATACAAATTTTAGCTATACAAATGAAGCTTTGATGGAGTTTTTTGATTAGTTAATTGTAAATAAAGCCAGTTCATTTTAGTGTCATTTTCTTTGCCCCATCTCTATTTTTATCCTGACTTCAGGAAATTTTTGCTTTCACCCTTAAGGGGTGTTGTTTTGTTGAGACGAGAATATGATTATTTTATTTTCATAAAATCGCGAGAGAAATGCTAAGAGCCAAATCCAATTGCCTTGATCATGACTGGGGACTGGGCGTGTTAAAGTCATTCTAACACTGCCCTTGATGTCACTATAGGCTACTGCAGACTGGCTCTAAATGACACTTGAACAGTCACCCTGTTTAAGTTTTCCTGACAGAATAACAACATTTTTTCCCCAAAGCAGGAGCTTGCGCTTAACCATATTTCTAAGTATCTCCTACAGACTGCTGATAACCGTTCCTGACCAAAGAAGGGAACAGGGAGACCAGACCAGAGGACTCTCTTTTTGCTCTTCTGTTTTGTCTCTGTTTGTCTCTCTCATCTGTGGATCCACAGACGGAGCACTTCATCAGCCTGTACTGGGGGACCGGGAGCGCCGAGGTGGCCCTCCAGCAGCACGACCCGGGCCGGCCCTACGTGGAGCAGTACCGTGTGGATCGGGTTCAGCACTCGCCCTGGCTGTGTGGTGTCCCACCGCACCTTCACCCTGCTGAACCAGGACAGGGACTCCCTCCTCACCCTCCGAGAGCTCGCTGGCTGACCGCTCTATGTAGACCTGCCAAATGGGGAGACAAGAGACTACCAGGAGCAAATGAGCAGCCTGAGAACAGGCCAGAAAACATGGAAGAGAAGTAGATGTTGCGGGATGAACCTACCCGTCAAAGAGATGTAGCGGGGTGAACCTACCCGTCAAAGAGATGTAGCGGGGTGAACCTACCCGTCAAAGAGATGTAGCGGGGTGAACCTACCCGTCAGAGAGATGTAGCGGGGTGAACCTACCCGTCAAAGATGGAACAATCAGGACCATGGCATTCTGGCCTGTGTGGAATAGCTGTCAAAAGTAGCTGAGAGGACGGTCCATGCAGCCGAAACCAGAGATCTCAAGGGCAAAGCGGTCACCACCACACTGTCCTCTCCTCTGATAAGCAATCGGAGAGTGACCTTGACGGTCACCGCCACACTGCCCTCTCCTCTGATGAGCAATCGGAGACTGACCTTGCCGGTCACCTCCTTCTCGTGGTTGTTATGACAACGTGGACAAGCTCAACAGCAATGACTGCACCTCTAACCGCACACACTGGAACCTACATTGAACATTCAGAAACGCAAACATGGAAGCTACGATCCAGAAGAAATTACATGCGATTATTCACAACAAGAGTGAATGAACTTTATAATTATCTTGAAAAAATATCATATTTGTTTACAAGAGTTGCAATGGTTGAAACATGAGTTGATAAATAAGTTTGGGTTTTTCCTCTAAATTGACCAAGAGGTTTTTTGCCCTCCTTACACTGCTAACCATTTTATCTTTTTGCCTTATTCAAAATTTAAATCAAGGGTTTTTGGTGAATGGTTGTCCACTCTTAGACTATACATGTTTTTATTTTACCTTGTTTCCTGTCAAATTTCTGTAACAAGGAGTTTTAAAGCGTAATTTGCATTTTTGTTCTTGCTCCACCTAGTGGAGAAATGACTTCCTTTCCACATGTATAGCATAGAGTTTTTGAAATTTGTGTTTATTTTTATTTATTTATTTATTTATTTATTTTTTTGATTATGCTTATTTTTATCTGATGTATATCTTTTATGTGGCTGTTCAGCCACAGATGAGGGAGTTGTCATGGAATTTAACACACAGTCTCAAGACTATTCAGATGCATATCCTTTCTATTCATCAAGTCCCCTGAAAACCCCTAGGTTTCAATCTCCCTTTATGATTATAAACACCCAACCCTCCCTTTTTGTAATTGTAAACAGACTCCTCTGCCTCGCTCTTCATCCCTTCTTTGTTCAAGTCAGAAAGGCCACACCTTGTCCTTCCTGCCCTGACTCAGACCTTTGTCTATATTCAAAGTATATTCAAAGTGAGTTTTCATCCCCCGCCCACTGGGTGATATCCGACTCAGCCAATCAAATGACACCTACTACCTCGTTGGTTTGAAGCAATATAAGGAGCAGTTTGGCGATCTGACTTTCACTTCTTCTCTGATAGAATCACGCTGTGTTTTTACTATTTGAAGTCCGTTTGCAATCGTATTGTTTCTTAATAAACCTGACTGAACATCTTTTTAAGCGAACCTCAGGCTTTGGCAAATACTTTCTTTTTTAAGCAACTACAATCGATACAGGGTCAAGGTACACAATGTCATTTTGGACACAGTGACCCAGAGCATTCAGACCCGCTATTCAGCAAATGGAGCGCTTTATGATGATTTTGCGTGCCTTGACCCAAGGAACTTTGGTACACTGAGAGATAGGGAGCTTCCATCTGAATGTCTCGGACAACTCAGTAAATGCCTCCTTAAGTTTGATGACAGAGCCACACCTGAAAGGCTCAAGGCTGAGCTCTGCAGTCTGGCCAACCAGTGGGAGAGACTTAAGATGCCCCATTTGGAGTCATACACTGTCCAGACTGCAGAAGAGACAGAGGTTGGAGAAGACATGGAGATGACTGACACCAGCTGCACCTCCTGTAAAAACTGTGCAGTTTGCGTTTATCATATCCTCTCCAAATACAACCTACTGACTGATGCCTATCATGTAATTGGATTGGCCTACAAGTTCCTGCTAACATTCTCTTTCAGTCAAGTGGCCTGTGAGAGGACCTTCTCCACACTCAAGTTTGTAAAGAACAGACTGAGGAGCACCCTGACACAGGAGCGTCATGAGGCATTCATGCTAATGTGCACAGAGAAAGAGATCCTGATGACTTTAGACAACGATGGAATCATAGACAGAGTCGCAGAGACTAGTGGACTGCTCCGACGCTTGCTGGTGATGTGAGGTAGGACTACTAGGACAGTCCCCACTTGTTTAGGGGTTTTGAGAAGTTATAGTGTGAATGAATTTCAAGTCTCAACAAAGTGTTCTGTTTTCCCCGTTGACTGTTGTTCTAAACTTTGTAGTTCGTCCTCATTGATCAGTCTGTTAGAACTACAAATTCCTCCCTGTGTGACATCACTTCCCTGTCCTCTTCCCCCTGAAACATAGTCACTTCCTTTTTCACTGTATAACCTAACGACCCCGTCCTCACGTGAACTCACACGAGCCCGGATTCACTTCCTGTGCTCTTGTCCGACTCTGCAGAATCGTAACATAGAATAAACTATTGCCTTTGTTTAAAACCAGCTTGATCGACCACTCAGCGTGTTCTTTGACAATCTAACTAAACCAAGGATAAAAATCCTTAACAATAGGCTTGTATACCTTGGCATGGAGATTGGATGTTTCTGTCTCCAAAATAGACCTATTTGCTTTGATTTTGATAAGCTGCTTGTTTTTATTTATTATCATTATTATTACACACACACACACACACACACTCAGTGGAGACATCACTAGTGTCATTCAGTCCATGTCAGTTTGATAAAGAGGCTTGTTTTTACTTTTTCTTTCCACAGGAGCGGAGGTAGAGAAGGTCGGTGGTGGAGCTACAGAATTCCGCTACCCCATGTCCAGCACATTATGGGGTGAGTTATGAGTTTTGTGATTTGGTTGAAGGTAAAGTTGAACAGGCAGCAGAATAATAACATTTGCCTCTAGACAGTTGAAAATCTAGAAACCGCAAGGCCAACAAATTGTCCATGATCCCTCTGTCACTCTGCCTTTTCCACAGGGACATTTTCTCATTGGGCTTCAGGCCATTTCGCTGGGTGTGTACCTCTGGTGACCCCCAAAACCTGCAACTGTCCTGGCTGGAGGAGATTGGTGCCAATGTGAATGAACGCATCAAACAGCAGTACAATGACAACATCTGCTCGATCTGAGAGTCTGGGAAACGCAGCATGGTCAGTGACTTCCTGGACAGCCTATGCTTGCATTTACTGCCACAATACAAATTGCACAGACAAAACAACATACGTTCTCTGATCACCTCTGCTTATTTTCTGTGTTTAGGTGGTGGGATCCCAAGCCAGAATCCTCTACTCTTACCAGAAAGGCAGAGTCTGCATTGCTTTGGATATCAACCAAGCTGTTGCTGATGGAAGAGTTTCAGTAAGTGTGCAGGCGCTCACATAACGTCGGCTCGTGCCATTCGGGCGCTCGTATAAAAGGCCTCTCCATCTCAAGCTCCCGGGCTGAATTTCAGTCCCAGCACGTCCCTGGACACTGGCGCAGGTAGACAATCACTTCAGTACAGGAAACAAACACACAGAAGCAACCAAGACGGTATACGACTAAAGACAAAAGAAAAAACAAGTAAGTGTAACTGATATAGCCTACTGTACAATAACATTTTATATGTTTTCACAGTCAATTTTGATTCTGTTAAATGTATACCTTCTCACAGGTTTGTTGGTATGTAAAAGGTCAACGTGGGTTGGGGATGGGGGACACTTCCAAGTGCCACTGTAGGTGAGGAGGGTGGAGAGGGTGAGGCCGTGTGAGAGGTGAGGAGGGTGAGGAGGGTGAGGCCGTGTGAGAGGTGAGGAGGGTGAGGCCGTGTGAGAGGTGAGGAGGGTGAAGAGGGTGAGGCCGTGTGAGAGGTGAGGAGGGTGAGGCCGTGTGAGAGGTGAGGAGGGTGAGGAGGGTGAGGCCGTGTGAGAGGTGAGGAGGGTGAGGAGGGTGAGGCCGTGTGAGAGGTGAGGAGGGTGAGGAGGGTGAGGCCGTGTGAGAGGTTAGGAGGGTGAGGCCGTGTGAGAGGTGAGGAGGGTGAAGAGGGTGAGGCCGTGTGAGAGGTGAGGAGGGTGAGGAGGGTGAGGCCGTGTGAGAGGTGAGGAGGGTGAGGAGGGTGAGGCCGTGTGAGAGGTGAGGAGGGTGGAGAGGGTGAGGCCGTGTGAGAGGTGAGGAGGGTGAGGAGGGTGAGGCCGTGTGAGAGGTGAGGAGGGTGAGGCCGTGTGAGAGGTTAGGAGGGTGAAGAGGGTGAGGCCGTGTGAGAGGTGAGGAGGGTGAGGCCGTGTGAGAGGTGAGGAGGGTGAGGAGGGTGAGGCCGTGTGAGAGGTGAGGAGGGTGAGGAGGGTGAGGCCGTGTGAGAGGTGAGGAGGGTGAGGCCGTGTGAGTGGTGAGGAGGGTGAGGCCGTGTGAGAGGTGAGGAGGGTGAGGCCGTGTGAGAGGTGAGGAGGGTGAGGCCGTGTGAGAGGTGAGGAGGGTGAGGCCGTGTGAGTGGTGAGGAGGGTGAGGCCGTGTGAGAGGTGAGGAGGGTGAGGAGGGTGAGGCCGTGTGAGAGGTGAGGAGGGTGAAGAGGGTGAGGCCGTGTGAGAGGTGAGGAGGGTGAGGCCGTGTGAGAGGTGAGGAGGGTGAGGAGGGTGAGGCCGTGTGAGAGGTGAGGAGGGTGAAGAGGGTGAGGCCGTGTGAGAGGTGAGGAGGGTGAAGAGGGTGAGGCCGTGTGAGAGGTGAGGAGGGTGAAGAGGGTGAGGCCGTGTGAGTGGTGAGGAGGGTGAGGAGGGTGAGGCCGTGTGAGAGGTGAGGAGGGTGAGGAGGGTGAGGACGTGTGAGTGGTGAGGAGGGTGAGGAGGGTGAGGCCGTGTGAGAGGTGAGGAGGGTGAGGCCGTGTGAGAGGTGAGGAGGGTGAGGAGGGTGAGGCCGTGTGAGAGGTGAGGAGGGTGAGGCCGTGTGAGAGGTGAGGAGGGTGAGGAGGCTGAGGCCGTGTGAGAGGTGAGGAGGGTGAGGAGGGTGAGGAGGGTGAGGCCGTGTGAGAGGTGAGGAGGGTGAGGAGGGTGAGGCCGTGTGAGAGGTGAGGAGGGTGAGGAGGGTGAGGCCGTGTGAGAGGTGAGGAGGGTGAAGAGGGTGAGGCCGTGTGAGAGGTGAGGAGGGTGAAGAGGGTGAGGCCGTGTGAGAGGTGAGGAGGGTGAGGCCGTGTGAGAGGTGAGGAGGGTGAGGCCGTGTGAGAGGTGAGGAAGGTGAGGAGGGTGAGGCCGTGTGAGAGGGAACAAAACAAATATAAAGGCAACTCAAGTCATTCACAACAGTTTTTGAGCAGTTTTTGAGCACTTGAGTATTTCTCCCGATTGCACTGTACAACATATTTGAGGGGTTATTTTGCAATATCAGATATATTCATTGTTGGTGTCAATTTGTCATGTTCAAATGGTGTCAATTTGTTTCTCGAGTTTCACCTTTATGCCATTCTCCCGTCAAGTTTGGTTTTTATAAATGCCCAGGTTTGCACAGGAAGGTGTGTTTGTGTGCATTGTTATTGTTGTATTATTGTGTTTGTCTGATGATGCAGGCTCTGATGTGTCAGAAGGGTGTGTGCGTTTCTTTTCAGCATGCTTCTCTGACAAAGTGCTGCGTGTTTGTGCTTCCATATATCCTGGTGCCCGTGCAAATAGCAAGACATACAACAAGACATGTTAACTGTTAGTGTACCAAATACATTCACTTGATGGACAACAGTGGTTATATGTTTGAATTTTTAGATAAATAAAACATTTTATTCATGTCTTCTGCATGGCTCTGGGTGTGTGAGTCACAGGCAGACAGGTGACAGGCTGTTACTGTCCTTTGTCCAAGATGATGGCCCATTGTGACAGATCATGGGGTGTGGTAGGGGTGTGGTCTGGGTAATGAATATTCTGATTGGCGGCTAATTAGCCTGCTAAATTTGGGAACTGTTGTGACTAAACTTTTTTTTTTGGAGCTATTTAGATCTAGGATGTTCTAAATATTTTTTACATCATTGCATAACCAAGACTTTGATGAACAACTTTCATTTTGACAAAACAATTCATCACTATCATTTAGGGGGTGTTTTACCAACATTTGTGAGGGCAGAAAAAAATAGTCTTTATAACACTTGTCTTTGTAGATCTATTTATAAGCTGAATGGTAGTGACCAAACTATTGATGGCAAATGTAGCTGCGATTGTCCTTTAACTTAAAATATAAATCACTTCGGAGTAAGTGTGCGTTAAGTTGAGGAAATTTAAATTAAGTGTAGTCCAGTTTAAAAATGCATTCAAGGCAAGGCAAGTTTATTTATATAGCACATTTCAGCCACAGGGCAATTCAAGGTGCTTTACATGAGACATTAAAAGCATTAAAACAAAAAGCAAGACATTATAGACATTTAAAACAAAAGGCAGGACAAATTAGAAGCATTAAAACAAAAAGCAAGTCATTATAGACATTTAAAACAAAAAGCAGGACAAATAGAATACAGGAATAAAAGTTACAGTGCAGTATACTGATAAACATATTAAAACACATTAAAGAATTCATTTGCGCCATACTTTACAAATTTGACAAGGTACACACAAACGGCTGATGTGACTGTGAAGGACACTTGTTGTGTGTTTAACTGGACTGTGTGTTTAACTGGACTGTGTGTTTAACTGGACTGTGTGTTTAACTGGACTGTGTGTTTAACTGGACTGTGTGTTCCTCCGTGCAGGTCAGCGGGCGTCTGGCCATGTTCTACGCGTCGGTCTACGCTCACTATGTGGACAAAGGAGACCCAGGGATGGCCGTCACGCTGACCATCTTCCACAATACGGTGAACGCACGCACACACACACACACTCACGCACGCGCACGCATTCACTCGCTTGCTCACACACACACACTCGCACACCCACGCACACACACCCACGCACGCACACACACACACGCACTCACGCACGCACTCGCACACTCGCACGCACTCACGCACGCACTCTCACGCACTCACTCTCACGCACTCACACACACACACACGCACTCTCACGCACTCACTCTCACGCACTCACACACACACACACTCGCACGCACTCACTCACTCACTCACTCACTCACTCACTCACTCACTCACTCACTCACTCACTCACGCAAGCACTCACTCACTGCCTGACATCTTCTGCCTCTCGTTTGCTCTCTCTCTCTCTCTTTCTCTCTCTCTCTCTCTCTCTCTCTCTTTCTCTCTCTCTCTTTCTCTCTCTCTTTCTCTCTCTTTTTCTCTCTCTTTCTCTCTCTCTATTTCTCTCTCTTTCTCTCTCTGTCTATCTCTCTCTCTTTCTCTCTCTCTCTTGCTCTCTCTCTCTATTTCTCTCTCTCTCTTTATCTCTCTCTTTATCTCTCTGTCTCTTGTCTTATAGCTGCGGTGCTGTGGACTGGTGGGTGCGTTGGACATCCTAGGGAAAAAGACGTGTCCTAACCATAGCTTTCTGGAGACCTTCACCATGCCTGTGAGTATACTAATATGACCTCACTATACCTGTGAGTATAATAATATAATAATATGACCTCACTTCACTATACCTGTGAGTATAATAATATAATAATATGACCTCACTTCACTATACCTGTGAGTATAATAATATAATAATATGACCTCACTTCACTATACCTGTGAGTATAATAATATGACCTCACTTCACTATACCTGTGAGTATAATAATATAAACTCACTTCACTATACCTGTGAGTATAATAATATAAACTCTCTTCACTGTACCTGTGAGTATAATAATATAAACTCTCTTCACTATACCTGTGAGTATAATAATATAAACTCTCTTCACTATACCTGTGAGTATAATAATATAAACTCACTTCACTATACCTGTGAGTATAATAATATAAACTCTCTTCACTATACCTGTGAGTATAGTAATATAAACTCACTTCACTATACCTGTGAGTATGATAATATAAACTCACTTCACTATACCTGTGAGTATAATAATATGAACTCTCTTCACTATACATGTGAGTATAATAATATAAACTCTCTTCACTATACCTGTGAGTATAATAATATAAACTCTCTTCACTATACCTGTGAGTATAATAATATAAACTCTCTTCACTATACCTGTGAGTATAATAATTTAAACTCTCTTCACTGTACCTGTGAGTATAATAATATGAACTCTCTTCACTGTACCTGTGAGTATAATAATATAAACTCTCTTCACTGTACCTGTGAGTATAATAATATGAACTGTCAGCCAACTACTCTCAAGGATTTATACTCAGAATGACTGTAGCTGTATTAGTCAAACTTAACTACAGTAGGTCTGTCTTCTCTATACCACATAAGACAACAAAATGGATGACCAAAGATGCCTTCAGTTGTGATTAAATATCTATTTCTCTAAATGGTTCACCAGATATAGATGAAAAAACTCAATTCTAACTCTCAGAGTAAACAGACTGCACCTTAATTATTATTATATCAATTAAAATTCAACATGGAAGATTACAGAATAACTGTCCTAATACTTTAACCTCCTCTCCTCTCCTCTCCTGTCCTGTCCTCTCCTCTCCTCTCCTCTCCTCTCCTCTCCTCTCCTCTCCTCTCCTCTCCTCTCCTCTCCTCTCCTCTCCTGTCCTGTCCTCTCCTCTCCTCTCCTCTCCTCTCCTCTCCTCTCCTCTCCTCTCCTCTCCTGTCCTCTCTCCTGTCCTGTCCTGTCCTGTCCTCTCCTCTCCTCTCCTCTCCTCTCCTCTCCTCTCCTCTCCTCTCCTCTCCTCTCCTCTCCTCTCCTCTCCTCTCCTCTCCTCTCCTCTAGGCCTGTCCCACGGTCATCATGAACCTGTTCCAGGAGAAAGCCCCCCTGGTGATGGGTCTGTTCCTGGGCACGGCTGCCCTGCTGGTGGGCCCACTTCCATACTATACACTACGCACTTCCATACTATACACTACGCACTATACTAGTGTAGTAGCACAATAGAACACACACACGCACACACGCGCACACACAAACACACAGTAGCTCAGGAGGTAGAGCAGCCGTCTGCTGAGTGGAAGGTTCCCGGTTCGATGGCAGCTCCCAGCAGCATGTCGGAGTGTCCTTGAGCGTGCCCACTTCTCCTAGCTTCCTTGAGCCTGCCCACTGCTCCTAGCTTCCTTGAGCCTGCCCACTGCTCCTAGCTTCCTTGAGCGTGCCCACTTCTCCTAGCTTCCTTGAGCCTGCCCACTGCTCCTAGCTTCCTTGAGCCTGCCCACTGCTCCTAGCTTCCTTGAGCGTGCCCACTGCTCCTAGCTTCCTTGAGCCCGCCCTCTGCTCCTAGCTTCCTTGAGCCCGCCCACTGCTCCTAGCTTCCTTGAGCCTGCCCACGGCTCCTAGCTTCCTTGAGCCCGCCCACTGCTCCTAGCATCCTTGAGCCCGCCCACTGCTCCTAGCTTCCTTGAGCCCGCCCACGGCTCCTAGCTTCCTTGAGCCTGCCCACGGCTCCTAGCTTCCTTGAGCCTGCCCACTGCTCCTAGCTCCTAGCTCCTTGAGCCTGCCCACTGCTCCTAGCTCCCTTGAGCCCGCCCACGGCTCCTAGCTTCCTTGAGCCTGCCCATGGCTCCTAGCTTCCTTGGGTCAATCACAGAGGACCCATTCGACCGGTGACACTGCTGTACTTTACTGCCCCCTGGTGGCAACCGAACACCCAGCACCGTACTGCACACTATAAACCACTCCACACTGTCTGTTAGAGCCACGGTACAACACACAGCTCTGAGAACTACTGACCTGTTCACTATGAACTACTGACCTGTTCACTATGGAGCAGATGGAGGAGAGAGGGAGAGAGAGAGATAGAGAGAGGGAGAGAGAGATGGAGGGAGGGAGAGTGAGGGAGAGAGAGATAGATGGAGGGAGGGAGAGAGAGGGAGAGAGAGAGATAGATAGATAGAGGGAGAGAAAGGGAGAGAGAGATAGAGGGAGGGAAAGAGAGAGACAGAGGGAGGGAGAGAGAGAGAGGGAGGAAGAGAGGGGGAAAGAGAGATAGAGGGAGGGAGAGAGAGAGATAGAGGGAGAGAGAGAGAGATAGAGGGAGGGAGAGAGAGAGATAGAGGGAGAGAGAGAGAGGGAGAGAGAGAAAGAGAGGGAAAGTCAGTTTGGAAGGCACCAGGTGGTTAAATAATGGTAAATGGTGTAAAGAACCAGTGAGGAGCAGAGCAGATGGAAATGCTAAATGGACGGCACTTTTACCCAAAGCGCTTTACAGCGAAGGCCTCTCATTCACCCACTCACACACATCAATGGCGGCAGCTGCAAGATGCAAGGTGCCAGCCTGCTCACTGGGAGCAATTTGGGGTTCAAAAGGGCACTTTGACATGTGGTCAGGAGGAGCCGGGATTCGAACCGCCGACCCTACGATCACCGGGTGACCCGCTCTACCTCCTGAGCTACAGACGCCCGGACGAGAGACATCAACTCCAAACCTCAAGATTGTTAACATCTCTTTGTTCCCCCTTCTCCTCTCCTCTGCTGTGTGCTGACCCCTACCTACCTGTGTGTGCTGACCCGTGACCCCTACCTACCTGTGTGTGATGACCCCTACCTACCTGTGTGTGCTGACCCCTACCTACCTGTGTGTGATGACCCGTGACCCCTACCTACCTGTGTGTGATGACCCGTGACCCCTACCTACCTGTGTGTGATGACCCCTACCTACCTGTGTGTGATGACCCGTGACCCCTACCTACCTGTGTGTGATGACCCGTGACCCCTACCTACCTGTGTGTGATGACCCCTACCTACCTGTGTGTGATGACCCCTACCTACCTGTGTGTGATGACCTGTGACCCCTACCTACCTGTGTGTGATGACCCCTACCTACCTGTGTGTGATGACCTGTGACCCCTACCTACCTGTGTGTGATGACCCCTACCTACCTGTGTGTCGCTTACATCTCACCTCCTCATCTAATGACTTTCTTCCCTCGCTCCCTTTCTGTCTCCCTCCTTGCCTCTTTCCCCCTCCATATCTCTCTCTCCATCTCTCTCTCTCTCCATCTCTCTCTCCCTCCATCTCTCTCTCTCCTTGCTCTTTCTGTCCGTCTCCTCCTCCTCCATTCTGTTCTCCCTCCATCTCTCTCCTCTCGCTCTCTCTGTCCATCACCTCTATCTCCTATCCGTTTGTCCTCTCTCCATCAATCAATCTCTCCTTGCTCTCTCTGTCTGTCACCTCCTCTTCCTCCTCCTCCCCCTTGCTCTCTGTCTGTCACCTCCTCCTCTTCCTCCTCCCCCCACCCCTCCTGTCCTCCTCCATGACCCTCCGTCTCTCCCCCCCCCCCCCATCCCTCCTCTCCTCCTCCATGACCCTCCGTCTCTCCCCCCCCCCCCATCCCTCCTCTCCTCCTCCATGACCCTCCGTCTCTCTCCCTCCCCCCCATCCCTCCTCTCCTCCTCCATGACCCTCCGTCTCTCTCCCTCCTCCCCCCATCCCTCCTCTCCTCCTCCATGACCCTCCGTCTCTCTCCCTCCCCCCCATCCCTCCTCTCCTCCTCCATGACCCTCCGTCTCTCTCCCTCCTCCCATCCCTCCTCTCCTACTCCATGACCCTCCGTCTCTCTCCCTCCCCCCCATCCCTCCTCTCCTCCTCCATGACCCTCCGTCTCTCTCCCTCCTCCCCCCATCCCTCCTCTCCTCCTCCATGACCCTCCGTCTCTCTCCCTCCTCCCATCCCTCCTCTCCTCCTCCATGACCCTCCGTCTCTCTCCCTCCTCCCCCCATCCCTCCTCTCCTCCTCCATGACCCTCTGTCTCTCTCCCTCCCCCCCCATCCCTCCTCTCCTCCTCCATGGCCCTCCGTCTCTCTCCCTCCCCCCCCACCCCTCCTCTCCTCCTCCATGACCCTCCGTCTCTCTCCCTCCCCCCCAGGTCGCAGCCATCGTGTTGAGCTCAATCCTCAGGAAAGAGATCTGGCGCTCCCACTCCTCCTCCTCCTCCTCCGCCACCTACGTGCTCCTCTCCCCCCCCGCCACCCCCTTCTCCTCCCCCGCCCCCTTCTCCCCCCCCCAGCCCGACCCTTACCAGGACCCCGTGGTCTTCACCCCTCTGACCGTCTCCATGACCACTGCCTCCGCTTGCATCTAACCCCTCTGTCTGCAGACCTGGGGGCAGTTTCATTAGTCTAGGGGCAGTTTCATTAGTCTAGGGGCAGTTTCATTAGTCTAGGGGCATTTCAGTAGTATTTGTAAATAATACAATACCCAGGTCTGATCTCCCATATCGCACACTACCTGCTTTGTTTGCCTCTGTGTTCAGCTCAATCCTCTGTGTTCAGCTCAATCCTCTGTGTTCAGCTCAATCCTCTGTGTTCAGCTCAATCCTCTGTGTTCAGCTCAATCCTCTGGCTTCTTTTCACTGTTTAGTGACTGGATAATGTTTTCATTCTGTCCTTGGCTTGGGTGAGGGTTTCAGACTGTAGTAGGCTAGGGTTAGGGTGAGGGTTAGGGTTAGGGTTAGGGTTATAGGGTTAGGGTTATAGGGTTAGGGTTATAGGGTTAGGGTTATAGGGTTAGGATTAGGGCTTGGGTGAGGGTTTCAGACTGTAGTAGGCTAGGGTTAGGGTTAGGGTTAGGGTTAGGGTTATAGGGTTAGGGTTATAGGGTTAGGGTTAGGGTTAGGGTTAGGGTTAGGGTTATAGGGTTAGGGTTAGGGTTATAGGGTTAGGGCTTGGGTGAGGGTTTCAGACTGTAGTAGGCTGAGCAACTACTCACACTCTCCTGCACCACCATGACCTTCACACCATGACCTTCACACCATGACCTTCACACCATGACCTTCACACCATGACCTTCACTCCAGAGAATCTCCATTACTTAACCCTCTCTCTGTCTCCTCCTAGTCCTGAAAGTGTTCAGGGTCAAAGTTCCCGCACCTCCTGGTCCCCTCCCACTCTGCTTAACCCCCCGACCTTGCCCCCCTCTCCTCCCCCTCCCCCTCCCGCAGGTCACAGCGTCGGCGTGCGCCGCCGTCCTCATGAAGGAGATAAAGAGGAGCGAGCAAGGGGTGCCGGTCCACTACAGCCAGCCCATCTGCTGAGGGGTGTGGAGGAGGACCAACCAGTGCAGCCACTGGCAACGTTTAATGCAAACTTGAATGGAGGTCCCCCGCCTGCGTTTCTTCTTCTCCTGCTGCTTTCACTGCTGCTTCACACAGGAAGTGTGGACCCACAAGGGATGTTTACTGTTAAGTAGTTGAGTGTGATTTGCATGGTCAGCTGGTGTGAACCAGAATAGTCTCAGGACTGTGTTCCATGTTCGTACCAGAAGGGCATCGTGTTTCTATGAATCCATTCCACAGGGTTCAGTAAATTGGCTGGCTTTGTGCATTTTACCTTCAATCATTTATTTTTGGTATAGCCTAGCATGCTAGCTTCACTATGACGTTGTCATAACAGCTTCTGATGGCCACATAAAGAAGTGAACCTAGTTGTATTATGCAAATAAAAATGCATTTATTTCGGCCTTCCGGGAGTCCGTTTATAAGAAGGGCCCGGCCATGTGTCTACTGAGACGGGCCCAGGTGTCGTTACACTGAGAGAATCCCCTTCCTGCTCGCCAGAATGGCTGTTGAGTGAAGCGACAGGCCGGCAGCCTGTGGTAATAATCAAGGCTTTGGCTGCACAAGCAGTTGATCCCGAGGACCTCGAGAGCAGACAGCTGCTTTTCTAGTGACCAAATGATGCCGAGAGACTCGCCAGTTTGTGTCATCTGACAAAAATAGCCGGTAGAGATTTTTCCAAATGCTTGTTTGTACGTTTGTTACACTGTAATCCAAGTATTTCCGTCCTGTTACAAATGGCTGTATTCTAATGTTGTTCTACTGAGTATCTTCGCCAGTTGTTGAAAAAATAAACATTCTTAAGTGCTTCTTTTCTTTAACGCCGGCTCCTGTCTGTCTGTGATTGAATGAGTGCTTGAGGATAAACATCACAGACCAATGTTGTGGATATACTTTATTTGTAATATTTATTTTTTTATTGTGCTCATGTATAGAAAAAAAGGCAAGGCAGATGGAGTATTATATGTACATTGATTAACCGAGTAACAAAAAGACGATCTGTACACCATGCAGTCCCAGGATGAGAAGGTCAGAGGTCAGGTGTGTGATGTAGCAGTGATGCAGTCCCAGGATGAGAAGGTCAGAGGTCAGGTGTGTGATGTAGCAGCGATGCAGTCCCAGGATGAGAAGGTCAGAGGTCAGGTGTGTGATGTAGCAGTGATGCAGTCCCAGGATGAGAAGGTCAGAGGTCAGGTGTGTGATGTAGCAGTGATGCAGTCCCAGGATGAGAAGTTCAGAGGTCAGGTGTGTGATGTAGCAGTGATGCAGTCCCTCTCGGCGGGAGAGCACAGGAAGTACACCTGAAGAACACAACACACTGTCCAGAGACCTCCTGATGAGATGCATCACTATACCATACAATAGTTGTTTTATAGATTAGGACTGAGATGTATTATCTGAGAGGGTGTTGGTTGGAACCCCGGCTCTTCAATGAGCTTTGAGTTGAAGACGAGAGCTCCACAGAGGGCAGTTTGGCCTGGCAGGATGGAAGGGTGTAGCCAAACCAAGCCCTCCTCTCCAGTCTACACCACCTGACAGTCCCCCTCACCAGTCTACACCACCTGGCAGTCCTCCTTCAGTCTACACCACCTGGCACCTCTGTGACAAGCTGACTGTTTTGAAAACAGTCTTTAATTGTGGCCTGTTCCCCACCATCTGATCAACTATAGAAGTTTGTGCCTAAAGCCTAGTTTTCTCAATCCATGCTCAAAACATGCATGGCTGGTATACTTCCATCCACTCCCGTCTCTTCCTGGGCGCAGCACAGCAGGAATGAGAAAGAGGGGGGAATGGGTGAATTAATTGGAGTGTGACGCCCTCTAGTGGTGAGAATTGTGAGTCACATACTGAGAACCTAGGTCAAGTACACACACTGTACATTTGACTTGAGGTGCATTAGATTTATCTCTGAGTTTGAGGCCCAAGTATGAGAGAGCTAACCGTCTTTTATCCATATCTGGGCAACATAACGCATGAAAGAAACATGAGACAACTTTAAAGGTTATGTACATTTATACAGTTTCACAAATACAGTACGTCATTAACAGTAATGTCACATGACACACAAACATTCAGATATGGAGCAACATAGAACCATTTGGGGGAGTCGATCGCCTCGTTGAGAGGGGTCAGGGAAGAATTTTTACAGCTCACTTATCTGGCCACCGGGTGATTACTGTTTTTTTGCTTCCCTATGGAATATGTAGAGGTGGGTCGTATGACCACCTCCCTTGTTCTCTGTAAAGCGCATTGTGTTGCATCTGGGTATGAAATGTGCTATACAGATAAAGCTTTGATGGAGCAAGCTCCTGGAGTATGTTTGTCTACCAGCTAAGAACATTTATAAAGCAATAAATTACATTTTCAGAGTAAGAGAAGCTAAAAACGACATAGGAGAGACATGGCAAATACTGGTGTGTGTTTGCTATGGCCCAGGCCTAAAGCCGGAAGTGGGCTGGTGTATGTCTGTGTGTATGTGTGTGTGACAGGAAGTCCAGGCAGCTCACTGAGCACAGTCGTGGGATACAGTGGAGATAGGACCCAAACACAGGCAGAGAATGTTCAGAGACTTTATTCATGAATGACATCAGTACAAGCACAAGACATAACAAGTAACCCCAAACTGAACAAACCAAATGTTGAGGCCAATGGGGTAGATGGTGATGGTCTAGATCAGTGATTTTCAACCAGTGTGCCGTGAGAGATCGTCAGGTGTGCCGTGGGAAATTATCTGTCATCGTGGGGTTATTTGTTATGTATTGTGTCTTGAACGTCTTGTTTCCGGCCAGGCTGTTAGCAGGATGTGACCTTGGATTTTTCCTGGTTCAGAGCCGGTAGCCCATGTTCAAAGATTGCAAGCTTTCTTTTGAACGCTTGAACAAAGGGGCAACTCGCTCTGACAAGCGGGTCTTGGACACAATCAGGTGACATGTGCTGACGGGACTCTTCACTGCGAGCCACCTCCTTCAGCCTGTCCGGCAGCAGCATCCCAATGATGCGGGCCATCAGGATGGCTCGTCTCCACAGCCCACGGATGCGCCTCCGACGGAGAGTCAGATCCGGACATGGCCTCCAGTGGGGCTTGGGTGATTGTGAAACGTCCGCGTCAGATTGTCCCTTTACCAGCACCCCACTAGACACCATGGGGGTGGTGATCGCGAATGGTGGTCTAACAGATGGAGCTGTGATAGAAGGGACTGGGTCCGATGGACCTGTGACAGACGGGGCTGTGTCAGGTGTCCTCTTCATCAGAGAGTCCGAAGTAGAAGTGGTCGCTCCTTCACAGACTTCTTCCCACTCCTTACAAATGAGCCTCCGACGCCGAGAGAGCTCCAGATCTCGTCTCCAGTGGGGCTCGGGTGATCGTGGAGTGTCCGGCTCAGATTGTCCCTTTAGCGCCACCCCACTAGATGCCATGGGGGTGGATAAGGCGCTAGTGGGGCTGTGTCCTCTTCTGGTCCTGGTCATGGAAAGTGGTGGACTGACAGATGGAGCTGTGTCAGATGGAGCTGTGTCAGGAGCCCTCTTAACCATAGAGTCCGAGGTGGAAATGGCCGCCCCTTGAAAGACTCCCTCCCACTTCTTGCGAAAGAGTCTCTGACGCAGAGAGAGCTCCAGATCTCGTCTCCAGTGGGGCTCGGGTGATCGTGGAACGTCCGGGTTAGATTGGTCCTTTACCAGCACACCACTACACACCTTGTTCGTGGATAGGTGGCTAGCGGGGCTGTGTCCTCTACTGGTCCTAGTCATGGAGAGTGGTGGACTGACAGATGGACCTGTTACAGACAGGGCTGTATCAGGTACCCTCTTCATAAGAGAGTCCGAGGTAGAAGTGGTCGCTCCTTCACAGACTTCTTCCCACTCCTTACAAATGAGCCTCTGACGCCGAGAGAGCTCCAGATCTCGTCTCCAGTGGGGCTCGGGTGATCGTGGAACGTTTAGCTCAGATTGGTCCTTTACCAGCACACCACTAGACGCCATGGGGGTGGATAAGGCGCTAGCGGGGCTGTCTCCTCTACTGGTCCTGGTCATGGAGAGTGTTGGACTGACAGATGGAGCTGTGACAGAAGGGACTGGGTCAGATGTGGCTTTGTCAGGTGCCCTCTTCATCAGAGAGTCGGAGGTGGAAATGGCCGCCCCTTGATAGACTCCCTCCCACTTCTTGCGAAAGAGCCTCCGACGCAGAGAGAACTTGGAGGAGGACGGGGCCGTGTCAAATGAACCGGTGACAGATGGGGCTGTTTCAAATGAGCCGGTGACAGACGAGGCCGTGTCAAATGAACCAGTGACAGACGGGGCTGTGTCAAATGAACCAGTGACAGACGGGGCTGTGACAAATGAACCGGTGACAGACGGGGCTGTGACAAATGAACCAGTGACAGACGGGGCCGTGTGAAATGAACTCATCTCAGACACCATGTCTTGTCCACAGCCCCCCGGATCATAGGAGTCAGAACCTGGATCGTCTTGTCCTGGACAGTCCAAATAGCTCGCATGCATCTTCGCATGCAGTCCCAATGGCTCGCATGCATGCATGCACCGGGCTGTCACACTGTCCCGCTGGGCCCTTTTGAGATACAATAAAATAAAATGACTTTTGATGATTTCAGTACACTTGTACAATCAAAATGCATCATACCACACATTTTACACATAAACACACACATCTCACACATGGATGCACACGCGCACGCACAAACAAACACACATACATACACACACACACATAGACACACACACACACACACACATACACACACACACACATGGTTGGATACACTGAAAAAAACATTATCAACTTACCAATCAATGTCTTCAAGGTTTTCATCCTAATTTATAAAGGAAATACAAGATGGATGTTGAGTTCATTAAGGCTTCATAAAGACAGAGCAGCTTCTGTAATTGTTTGAATTGTAAATTATTAAAGTACAATGAAACTTTGATTACCAACCTTAATGTTTCTTTGGCGATTTCTCAGTTTATATAATAGCCAAAGCAAGATCAGGATCACATAGAGCGCAATAAAAACTCCCGTGCAGAGGAGTTTCACATCAAGATCCAGGAACGGGGTCTGAAAGGGCGTCGCCTCAGGACCTTGGTTTACAGGTCTACTTGAAAATGGCACCCTCTCTCGGGTTCTAAAAAGATCAGTTATTACACTAGCGAACATATTGGCCAAGATAGATCTTTAGCAACATGTTCCTCTCATCGCAAACACCGCACTGAGGCTTGTCCACTTGTTACAGCAGGATATGTACCTTGCCGCTGTGACGTGTACACGTTACGCCGTAGTGCCCGTGATGTCACAGACCGGATAGAATTCTATCCGGTCTGTGACATCACGGGCACTACGGCGTAACGTGTACACGTCACAGCGGCAACACTGACTTGACGGCTAGTCCAGGCGGCCAGCTAATTGAAATAAATGTTAGACTGTAAGCTATTTTCTTTTTGCTTGAGACCCAACGATACCCCTTATTTAATACACCCAGAATTAAATAGGTGCGCTTAAAAGGCTGGTCGGAATCAGTCCGTTAAATCCAGTAGTTAATTGTCCACGTTTTCGATAGAGATGGATAGGCATTATTGGTGAAATTAAATAAAGGTAATCGCTCTCTATAATTAATTCATATTCAAGGGCATTTGTTATTTTGAAGACTACTCGTAGGCTAGCAGTAGGATTTGAAAGGAGCCCAAGACAGAGGCGCGCTGCGCTCCTGACCCCCGAGTGCACAGCCCATGATCCCATGAGAGAGAGCGGTGTCGTGTGGCCGATTAAAGCCCCCTGGGTCCTGTTATTCTGTTCATAAAGTAGCCTACTTTGAGACACAACCTCAAAGTGCTGACGAAACGGTTTGGCTTCTCGTTCCGTTAACATTAGGCCCACCTCAGTCCCTGAATAGAGAACCCAACCAAAACATAGTTTTGATGAAGACCGTTTGGAGACCAGTGCTATGGATGTAGGAGCACCCTACTGTATACTATTGAAAATTACCCATTTCTCATTCATGTTGTACTGTAAATAACCCTTAGTGAGGACTATTTATTAAGTAGTTACTTCCTGCAAGCCTTTATTTTTCTTAGTGCTGTTTTTTGGTTTGTTCATATTATGAGACCTTTATTTTGGTAAACTAACCTTCTGTATTTGCTCCCTGTCACATTGTTGTTACCTGTAACCCATTAAGCACCTAGCTGGAACGGGAACAAGGTATTGTTTGTTGTGTGATTTGTTTCGATCTAACTGTTAAGAAGTATTTAATTCAATTGATGCATTTCTACCTCAATGGCGCTGATGTTACTCCTGATGTTAGATGTAGTTGAATGAATGGCTGTAACGCGACGGTAATGCGAGCTTTCTTATACACCAATTGATATGGTCTGTTTAAGTTTGTATGTTGAGCTCATTTTATTTCCATCATCTCTCCTGTAGCTCGGTGTTTCTTGAGGAAACTGATAGGAAGCATTGTGTTCAATATAAGGACGGATGAACAATAAAAGGCTTCTGGAAACATCAGTGCGCTTCAGCGCATTATCTAGTAGGGTTCTACACTAAGAAGGATTTCTGAAGAGTATTTCACTCACAAAAGTATGGAACATGACTTGGAGAACACAATCCTGAGACATGCGGGCCTCGGTCGGTGGTGGAGCTACAGAATTCCGCTACCCCATGTCCAGCACATTATGGGGTGAGTTATGAGTTTTGTGATTTGGTTGAAGGTAAAGTTGAACGAGCAGCAGAATAATAACATTTGCCTCTAGACAGTTGAAAGTCTAGAAACCGCAAGGCCAACAAATTGTCCATGATCCCTCTGTCACTCTGCCTTTTCCACAGGGACATTTTCTCATTGGGCTTCAGGCCATTTCGCTGGGTGTGTACCTCTGGTGACCCGCTTCTTTTCAGCGTGCTTCTCTGACAAAGTGCTGCGTGTTTGTGCTTCCATATATCCTGGTGCCCGTGCAAATAGCCTACAACAATACATGTTAACTGTTAGTGTACCAAATACATTCACTTGATGGACAACAGTGGTTATATGTTTGAATTTTTAGATAAATAAAACATTTTATTCATGTCTTCTGCATGGCTCTGGGTGTGTGAGTCACAGGCAGACAGGTGACAGGCTGTTACTGTCCTTTGTCCAAGATGATGGCCCATTGTGACAGATCATGGGGTGTGGTAGGGGTGTGGTCTGGGTAATGAATATTCTGATTGGCTGCTAATTAGCCTGCTAAATTTGGGAACTGTTGTGACTAAACTTTTTTTTTTGGAGCTATTTAGATCTAGGATGTTCTAAATATTTTTTACATCATTGCATAACCAAGACTTTGATGAACAACTTTCATATTGACAAAACAATTCATCACTATCATTTAGGGGGTGTTTTAACAACATTTGTGAGGGCAAAAAAAAAACGTCTTTATAACTTTTGTGTTTGTAGATCTATTTATAAGCTGAATGGTAGTGACCAAACTATTGATGGCAAATGTAGCTGCGATTGTCCTTCAACTAAAAATATAAATCATTCGGAGTAAGTGTGCGTTAAGTTGAGGAAATTTAAATTAAGTGTAGTCCAGTTTAAAAATGCATTCAAGGCAAGGCAAGTTTATTTATATAGCACATTTCAGCCACAGGGCAATTCAAGGTGCTTTACATGAGACATTAAAAGCATTAAAACAAAAAGCAAGACATTATAGACATTTAAAACAAAAGGCAGGACAAATTAAAAGCATTAAAACAAAAAGCAAGACATTATAGACATTTAAAACAAAAGGCAGGACAAATTAAAAGCATTAAAACAAAAAGCAAGTCATTATAGACATTTAAAACAAAAAGCAGGACAAATAGAATACAGGAATAAAAGTTACAGTGCAGTATACTGATAAACATATTAAAACACATTAAAGAATTCATTTGCGCCATACTTTACAAATTTGACAAGGTACACACAAACGGCTGATGTGACTGTGAAGGACACTTGTTGTGTGTTTAACTGGACTGTGTGTTTAACTGGACTGTGTGTTTAACTGGACTGTGTGTTCCTCCGTGCAGGTCAGCGGGCGTCTGGCCATGTTCTACGCGTCGGTCTACGCTCACTATGTGGACAAAGGAGACCCGGCGATGGCCGTCACGCTGACCATCTTCCACAATACGGTGAACGCACTCACTCACTCACGCACGCCCTCACTCACTCACGCACTCGCTCGCTCGCACGCACGCACACACACACTCGCACACGCACACACACCCACGCACGCACTCACACGCACTCGCACGCACTCACGCACGCACGCACGCACTCGCACGCACTCACGCACGCACTCTCACGCACGCACTCACTCACTCACACACACACACACTCGCACGCACTCACTCACTCACTCACTCACTCACTCACTCACTCACTCACGCACGCACTCACGCACTCACTCACTCACTCACGCACGCACTCACTCACTGCCTGACATCTTCTGCCTCTCTCTTTCTCTCTCTCTCTTTTTCTCTCTCTTTCTCTCTCTCTCTTTCTCTCTCTCTTTCTATCTCTATTTCTCTCTCTCTTGCTCTCTCTCTCTGTCTGTCTCTCTCTTTATCTCTCTCTTTATCTCTCTGTCTCTTGTGTTATAGCTGCGGTGCTGTGGACTGGTGGGTGCGTTGGACATCCTAGTGAAAAAGACGTGTCCTAACCATAGCTTTCTGGAGACCTTCACCATGCCTGTGAGTATACTAATATGACCTCACTATACCTGTGAGTATACTAATATGACCTGTCTCTTCACCATGCCTGTGAGTATACTAATATGACCTCACTTCACTATACCTGTGAGTATAATAATATAATAATATGACCTCACTTCACTATACCTGTGAGTATAATAATATAATAATATGACCTCACTTCACTATACCTGTGAGTATAATAATATAATAATATGATCTCACTTCACTATACCTGTGAGTATAATAATATAATAATATGACCTCACTTCACTATACCTGTGAGTATAATAATATGACCTGTCTCTTCACCATGCCTGTGAGTATACTAATATGACCTCACTATACCTGTGAGTATAATAATATAATAATATGACCTCACTTCACTATACCTGTGAGTATAATAATATAATAATATGACCTCACTTCACTATACCTGTGAGTATAATAATATAATAATATGACCTCACTTCACTATACCTGTGAGTATAATAATATAATAATATGACCTCACTTCACTATACCTGTGAGTATAATAATATGAACTCTCTTCACTGTACCTGTGAGTATAATAATATAAACTCTCTTTACTATACCTGTGAGTATAATAATATAAACTCACTTCACTATACCTGTGAGTATAATAATATAAACTCTCTTCACTATACCTGTGAGTATAATAATATAAACTCTCTTCACTATACCTGTGAGTATAATAATATAATAATATGACCTCACTTCACTATACCTGTGAGTATAATAATATAATAATATGACCTCACTTCACTATACCTGTGAGTATAATAATATAAACTCTCTTCACTGTACCTGTGAGTATAATAATATAAACTCTCTTTACTATACCTGTGAGTATAATAATATAAACTCACTTCACTATACCTGTGAGTATAATAATATAAACTCTCTTCACTATACCTGTGAGTATAATAATATAAACTCACTTCACTACACCTGTGAGTATAATAATATAAACTCACTTCACTATACCTGTGAGTATAATAATATAAACTCACTTCACTATACCTGTGAGTATAATAATATAAACTCTCTTCACTATACCTGTGAGTATAATAATATAAACTCTCTTCACTATACCTGTGAGTATAATAATATAAACTCACTTCACTATACCCTTGAGTATAATAATATAAACTATCTTCACTATACCTGTGAGTATAATAATATAAACTCACTTCACTATACCTGTGAGTATAATAATATAAACTCACTTCACTATACCTGTGAGTATAATAATATAAACTCACTTCACTATACCTGTGAGTATAATAATATAAACTCAGTTCACTATACCTGTGAGTATAATAATATAAACTCAGTTCACTATACCTGTGAGTATAATAATATAAACTCAGTTCACTATACCTGTGAGTATAATAATATAAACTCTCTTCACTATACCTGTGAGTATAATAATATGACCTGTCAGCCAACTACTCTCAAGGATTTATACTCAGAGTGACTGTAGCTGTATTAGTCACACTTAACTACAGTAGGTCTGTCTTCTCTATACCACATAAGACAACAAAATGGATGACCAAAGATGCCTTCAGTTGTGATTAAATATCTATTTCTCTAAATGGTTCACCAGATATAGATGAAAAAACTCTCAATTCTAACTCTCAGAGTAAACAGACTGCACCTTAATTATTATTATATCAATTAAAATTCAACATGGAAGATTACAGAATAACTGTCCTAATACTTTAACCTCCTCTCCTCTCCTCTCCTCTCCTCTCCTCTCCTCTCCTCTCCTCTCCTCTCCTCTCCTCTCCTCTCCTCTCCTCTCCTCTCCTCTCCTCTCCTCTAGGCCTGTCCCACGGTCATCATGAACCTGTTTCAGGAGAAAGCCCCCCTGGTGATGGGTCTGTTCCTGGGCACCTCTGCCCTGCTGGTGGGCCCACTTCCATACTATACACTACGCACTTCCATACTATACACTACGCACTATACTAGTGTAGTAGCACAATAGAACACACACACACACGCGCACACACAGTAGCTCAGGAGGTAGAGCAGCCGTCTGCTGAGTGGAAGGTTCCCGGTTCGATGGCAGCTCCCAGCAGCATGTCGGAGTGTCCTTGGGCCTGCCCACTTCTCCTAGCTTCCTTGAGCCTGCCCACTGCTCCTAGCTTCCTTGAGCCTGCCCACTGCTCCTAGCTTCCTTGAGCCCGCCCACGGCTCCTAGCTTCCTTGAGCCTGCCCACGGCTCCTAGCTTCCTTGAGCCTGCCCACTGCTCCTAGCTTCCTTGAGCCCGCCCACGACTCCTAGCTTCCTTGAGCCTGCCCACGGCTCCTAGCTTCCTTGACCCTGCCCACGGCTCCTAGCTTCCTTGAGCCCGCCCACTGCTCCTAGCTTCCTTGAGCCTGCCCACGGCTCCTAGCTTCCTGGAGCCCGCCAACGGCTCCTAGCTTCCTTGAGCCCGCCCACGGCTCCTAGCTTCCTTGAGCCCGCCCACTGCTCCTAGCTTCCTTGAGCCTGCCCACGGCTCCTAGCTTCCTTGAGCCTGCCCACTGCTCCTAGCTTCCTTGAGCCCGCCCACTGCTCCTAGCTTCCTTGAGCCTGCCCACTGCTCCTAGCTTCCTTGAGCCTGCCCACTGCTCCTAGCTTCCTTGAGCCTGCCCACTGCTCCTAGCTTCAGAGGACCCATTCCACCGGTGACACTGCTGTACTTTACTGCCCCCTTGTGGCAGCCGAACACCCAGCACCGTACTGCACACTATAAACCACTCTACACTGTCTATTAGAGCCACGGTACAACACACAGCTCTGAGAACTACTGACCTGTTCACTATGGTGCAGATGGAGGAGAGAGAGACAGAGGGAGAGAGAGAGATAGAGGGAGGGAGAGAGAGGGAAAGAGAGATAGAGGGAGGGAGAGAGAGAGATAGTGGGAGGGAGAGAGAGATAGAGGGAGGGAGTGAGAGAGGGAGGGAGGGAGGGAGAGAGAGATAGAGGGAGGGAGAGAGAGATAGAGGGAGGGAGAGAGAGATATAGAGGGAGGGAGAGATAGAGGGAGGGAGAGAGAGATAGAGGGAGGGAGAGAGAGAGATAGAGGGAGAGATAGAGGGAGAGAGAGAGAGATAGAGGGAGGGAGAGAGAGATAGAGGGAGGGAGAGATAGAGGGAGGGAGAGAGATAGATAGAGAGAGGGAGAGATAGAGGGAGGGAGAGAGAGAGATAGAGGGAGGGAGAGATAGAGGGAGGGAGAGAGATAGAGAGAGATAGAGGGAGGGAGAGAGAGGGATAGAGAGATAGAGAGAGATAGAGGGAGGGAGAGAGAGGGATAGAGGGAGAGAGAGAGATAGAGGGAGGGAGATAGAGGGATAGAGGGAGGGAGAGAGATAGAGGGAGGGAAAGAGAGAGATAGTGGGAGGGAGAGATAGATAGTGGGAGGAAGAGAGAGATATAGGGAGGGAGAGAGTGATAGGGAGAGAGAGATAGAGGGAGGGAGAGATAGAGGGAGGGAGAGAGAGAGATAGAGGGAGGGAGAGAGAGAGGGAGAGGGAGGGAGGGAGAGATAGAGGGAGGGAGAGATAGAGGGAGGGAGAGAGAGATGGAGGGAGGGAGGGAGGGAGAGAGAAAGAGAGGGAAAGTCAGTTTGGAAGGCACCAGGTGGTTAAATAACGGTAAATGGTGTAAAGAACCAGTGAGGAGCAGAGCAGATGGAAATGCTAAATGGACGGCACTTTTACCCAAAGCGCTTTACAGCGAAGGCCTCTCATTCACCCACTCACACACACATCAATGGCGGCAGCTGCAAGATGCAAGGTGCCAGCCTGCTCACTGTGAGCAATTTGGGGTTCAAAAGGGCACTTTGACATGTGGTCAGGAGGAGCCGGGATTCGAACCGCCGACCCTACGATCACCGGGTGACCCGCTCTACCTCCTGAGCTACAGACGCCCGGAGGAGAGACATCAACTCCAAACCTCAAGATTGTTAACATCTCTCTGTTGCCCCTTCTCCTCTCCTCTGCTGTGTGCTGACCCCTACCTACCTGTGTGTGCTGACCCGTGACCCCTACCTACCTGTGTGTGATGACCCCTACCTACCTGTGTGTGATGACCCGTGACCCCTACCTACCTGTGTGTGCTGACCCGTGACCCCTACCTACCTGTGTGTGATGACCCCTACCTACCTGTGTGTGCTGACCCCTACCTACCTGTGTGTGCTGACCTGTGACCCCTACCTACCTGTGTGTGCTGACCCCTACCTACCTGTGTGTGCTGACCTGTGACCCCTACCTACCTGTGTGTGCTGACCCCTACCTACCTGTGTGTGATGACCCCTACCTACCTGTGTGTGATGATGACCCCTACCTACATCCCACCTCCTCATCTGATGACTTTCTTCCCTCGCTCCCTTTCTGTCTCCCTCCTTGCCTCTTTCTCCCTCCATCTCTCTCTCTCTCCCTCCATCTCTCTCTCTCTCCATCTCTCTCTCTCTCCTTGCTCTTTCTGTCCGTCTCCTCCTCCTCCGTTCTGTTCTCCCTCCCTCCCTCCCTTCATCTCTCCTCTCGCACTCTCTGTCCATCACCTCTATCTCCTATCCGTTTGTCCTCTCTCCATCAATCAATCTCTCCTTGCTCTCTCTGTCTGTCACCTACTCTTCCTCCTCCTCCTCCCCCCACCCCTCCTGTCCTCCTCCATGACCCTCCGTCTCTCTCCCTCCCCCCCCCCACCCCTCCTCTCCTCCTCCATGACCCTCCGTCTCTCTTCTCCCCCCCCCATCCCTCCTCTCCTCCTCCATGACCCTCCGTCTCTCTCCCCCCCCCATCCCTCCTCTCCTCCTCCATGACCCTCCGTCTCTCTCCCTCCTCCCCCCACCCCTCCTCTCCTCCTCCCTGACCCTCCGTCTCTCTCCCTCCCCCCCCCACCTCTCCTCTCCTCCTCCATGACCCTCCGTCTCTCTCCCTCCTCCCCCCACCCCTCCTCTCCTCCTCCATGACCCTCCGTCTCTCTCCCTCCCCCCCCACCCCTCCTCTCCTCCTCCATGACCCTCCGTCTCTCTCCCTCCCCCCCCCACCCCTCCTCTCCTCCTCCATGACCCTCCGTCTCTCTCCCTCCCCCCCCATCCCTCCTCTCCTCCTCCATGACCCTCCGTCTCTCTCCCTCCCCCCCCCACCCCTCCTCTCCTCCTCCATGACCCTCCGTCTCTCTCCCTCCCCCCCACCCCTCCTCTCCTCCTCCATGACCCTCCGTCTCTCTCCCTCCCCCCCACCCCTCCTCTCCTCCTCCATGACCCTCCGTCTCTCTCCCTCCCCCCCACCCCTCCTCTCCTCCTCCATGACCCTCCGTATCTCTCCCTCCCCCCCCCACCCCTCCTCTCCTCCTCCATGACCCTCCGTCTCTCTCCCTCCCCCCCCATCCCTCCTCTCCTCCTCCATGACCCTCCGTCTCTCTCCCTCCCCCCCCCACCCCTCCTCTCCTCCTCCATGACCCTCCGTCTCTCTCCCTCCCCCCCACCCCTCCTCTCCTCCTCCATGACCCTCCGTCTCTCTCCCTCCCCCCCACCCCTCCTCTCCTCCTCCATGACCCTCCGTCTCTCTCCCTCCCCCCCAGGTCGCAGCCATCGTGTTGAGCTCAATCCTCAGGAAGAAGATCTGGCGCTCCTCCTCCTCCTCCTCCTCCTTTGCCACCTACGTGCTCCTCTCTCCCCCCGCCACCCCCTTCTCCCCCCCCGCCACCCCCTTCTACCCTCCCCTCTGGTGACGGTTTCAGACTGTAGTAGGCTAGGGTTAGGGTTAGGGTTAGGGTTATAGGGTTAGGGCTTGGGTGAGGGTTTCAGACTGTAGTAGGCTGAGCAACTACTCACACTCTCCTGCACTCCATGACCTTCACACCATGACCTTCACACCATGACCTTCACACCATGACCTTCACACCATGACCTTCACACCATGACCTTCACACCATGACCTTTACACCATGACCTTCACACCATGACCTGCACACCAGAGAATCTCCATTACTTAACCCTCCCTCTGTCTCCTCCTAGTCCTGAAAGTGTTCAGGGTCAAAGTTCCCGCACCTCCTGGTCCCCTCCCACTCTGCTTAACCCCCCGACCTTGCCCCCCCTCCCCCTCCCGCAGGTCACAGCGTCGGCGTGCGCCGCCGTCCTCATGAAGGAGATAAAGAGGAGCGAGCGAGGGGTGCCGGTCCACTACAGCCAGCCCATCTGCTGAGGGGTGTGGAGGAGGGCCAACCAGTGCAGCCACTGGCAACGTTTAATGCAAACTTGAATGGAGGTCCCCCGCCCGCGTTTCTTCTTCTCCTGCTGCTTTCACTGCTGCTTCACACAGGAAGTATGGACCCAAAAGGGATGTTTACTGTTAAGTAGTTGAGTGTGATTTGCATGGTCAGCTGGTGTGAACCAGAATAGTCTCAGGACTGTGTTCCATGTTCGTACCAGAAGGGCATCGTGTTTCTATGAATCCATTCCACACGGGTCAGTAAATTGGCTGGCATTGTGCATTTTACCTTCAATCATTTATTTTTGTATTGTATAGCCTAGCATACCAGCTTCACTATGACGTTGGCATAACAGCTTCTGATGGCCACATAAAGAAGTGAACCTAGTTGTATTGCATTATAAATAAAAATGCATTTATTTCGGCCTTCCGGGAGTCCGTTTATAAGAAGGGCCCGGCCATGTGGCTACTGAGACGGGCCCAGGTGTCGTTACACTGAGAGAATCCCCTTCCTGCTCCCCAGAATGGCTGTTGAGTGAAGCGACAGGCCGGCAGCCTGTGGTAATAATCAAGGCTTTGGCTGCACAAGCAGTTGATCCCGAGGACCTCGAGTGCAGAAAGCTGCTTTTCTAGTGACCAAATGATGCCGAGAGACTCGCCAGTTTGCGTCATCTGACAAAAATAGCCGGTAGAGATTTTCCAAACGCTTGTTTGTACGTTTGTTACACTGTAATCCAAGTATTTCCGTCCTGTTACAAATGGCTGTATTCTAATGTTGTTCTACTGAGTATCTTGGCCAGTTGTTGAAAAAATAAACATTCTTAAGTGCTTCTTTTCCTTAACACCTCTTGTCTGTCTATGATTGAATGAGAGCTTGAGGACAAACATCACAGACCAATGTTGTGGATATACTTTATTTGTAATATTAATTTTTTATTGTGCTCATGTATAGAAAAAAAGGCAAGGCAGATGGAGTATTATATGTACATTGATTAACCGAGTAACAACTAGACGATGTGTACACCATGCAGTCCCAGGATGAGAAGGTCAGAGGTCAGGTGTGTGATGTAGCAGTGATGCAGTCCCAGGATGAGAAGGTCAGAGGTCAGGTGTGTGATGTAGCAGCGATGCAGTCCCAGGATGAGAAGGTCAGAGGTCAGGTGTGTGATGTAGCAGCAATGCAGTCCCTCTCGGCAGGAGAGCACAGGAAGTACACCTGGAGAACACAACACACTGTCCAGAGACCACCTGATGAGATGCATCACTATACCATACAATAGTTGTTTATAGATTAGGACTGAGATGTATTATCTGAGAGGGTGTTGGTTGGAACCCCGGCTCTTCAATGAGCTTTGAGTTGAAGATGAGAGCTCCACAGAGGGCAGTTTGGCCTGGCAGGATGGAAGGGTGTAGCCAAACCAAGCCCTCCTCTCCAGCCTACACAACCTGGCAGCCCCCCTCACCAGTCTACACCACCTGGCAGCCCCCCTCTCCAGCCTGGCAGTCCTCCTTCAGTCTACACCACCTGACACCTCTGTGACAAGCTGACTGCTTTGAAAACCGTCTTTAATTGTGGCCTGTTCCCCACCATCTGATCAACTATAGAAGTTTGTGCCTAAAGCCTAGTTTTCTCAATCCATGCTCAAAACATGCACGGCTGGTATACTTCCATCCACTCCCGTCTCTTCCTGGGCGCAGCACAACAGGAATGAGAAAGAGGGGGGAATGGGTGAATTAATTGGAGTGTGCCGCCCTCTAGTGGTGAGAATTGTGAGTCACATACTGAGAACCTAGGTCAAGTACACACACTGTACATTTGACTTGAGGTGCGTTAGATTTATCTCTGAGTTTGAGGCCCAAGTATGACAGAGCTAACCGTCTTCTATCCATATCTGGGCAACATAACGCATGAAAGAAACCTGAGACAACTTTAAAGGTTATGTACATTTATACAGTTTCACAAATACAGTACGTCATTAACAGTAATGTCACATGACACACAGACATTCAGATATGGAGCAACATAGAACCATTTGGGGGAGTCGATCGCCTTGTTGAGAGGGGTCAGGGAAGAATTTTTACAGCTCACTTATCTGGCCACCGGGTGATTACTGTTTTTTTGCTTCCCTCTGGAATATGTAGGGGTGGGTCATATGCCCACCTCCCTTGTTCTCTGTAAAGCGCATTGTGTTGCCTCTGGGTATGAAATGTGCTATACAGATAAAGCTTTGATGGAGCAAGCTCCTGGAGTATGTTTGTCTACCAGCTAAGAACATTTATAAAGCAATACATTACATTTTCAGAGTAAGAGAAGCTAAAAACGACATAGGAGAGACCAGTGTGCCGTGAGAGATCGTCAGGTGTGCCGTGGGAAATTATCTGTCATCGTGGGGTTATTTGTTATGTATTGTGTCTTGAACGTCTTATTTCCGGCCAGGCTGTTAGCAGGATGTGACCTTGGATTTTTCCTGGTTCAGAGCCGGTAGCCCATGTTCAAAGATTGCAAGCTTTCTTTTGAACGCTTGAACAAAGGGGCAACTCGCTCTGACAAGCGGGTCTTGGACACAATCAGGTGACATGTGCTGACGGGACTCTTCACTGCGAGCCACCTCCTTCAGCCTGTCCGGCAGCAGCATCCCAATGATGCGGGCCATCAGGATGGCTCGTCTCCACAGCCCACGGATGCGCCTCCGACGGAGAGTCAGATCCGGACCTCGCCTCCAGTGGGGCTTGGGTGATCGTGGAACGTCCGCGTCAGATTGTCCCTTTACCAGCACCCCACTAGACACCATGGGGGTGGTGATCGCGAATGGTGGTCTAACAGATGGAGCTGTGATAGAAGGGACTGGGTCCGATGGACCTGTGACAGACAGGGCTGTGTCAGGTGTCCTCTTCATAAGAGAGTCCGAGGTAGAAGTGGTCGCTCCTTCACAGACTTCTTCCCACTCCTTACAAATGAGCCTCCGACGCCGAGAGAGCTCCAGATCTCGTCTCCAGTGGGGCTCGGGTGATCGTGGAACGTCCGGGTTAGATTGGTCCTTTACCAGCACACCACTAGATGCCATGGAGGTGGATAAGTAGCTAGCGGGGCTGTCTCCTCTACTGGTCCTGGTCATGGAAAGTGGTGGACTGACAGATGGAGCTGTGTCAGATGGAGCTGTGTCAGGAGCCCTCTTAACCATAGAGTCCGAGGTGGAAATGGCCGCCCCTTGAAAGACTTCCCACTTCTTGCGAAAGAGTCTCTGACGCCGAGAGAGCTCCAGATCTCGCCTCCAGTGGGGCTCGGGTGATCGTGGAACGTCCGGGTTAGATTGGTCCTTTACCAGCACACCACTACACACCTTGTTCGTGGATAGGTATACCAGCACACCACTAGACGCCATGGGGGTGGATAAGGCGCTAGCGGGGCTGTCTCCTCTACTGGTCCTGGTCATGGAGAGTGTTGGACTGACAGATGGAGCTGTGACAGAAGGGACTGGGTCAGATGGGGCTTTGTCAGGTGCCCTCTTCATCAGAGAGTCGGAGGTGGAAATGGCCGCCCCTTGATAGACTCCCTCCCACTTCTTGCGAAAGAGCCTCCGACGCAGAGAGAACTTGGAGGAGGACGGGGCCGTGTCAAATGAACCGGTGACAGATGGGGCTGTTTCAAATGAGCCGGTGACAGACGAGGCCGTATCAAATGAACCAGTGACAGATGGGGCTGTGTCAAATGAACCAGTGACAGACGGGGCCGTGTCAAATGAACCGGTGACAGATGGGGCTGTTTCAAATGAGCCGGTGACAGACGGGGCCGTGTCAAATGAACCGGTGACAGACGAGGCCGTGTCAAATGAACCGGTGACAGACGGGGCCGTGTGAAATGAACTCATCTCAGACACCATGTCTTGTCCACAGCCCCCCGGATCATAGGAGTCAGAACCTCGATCATCTTGTCCTGGACAGTCCCAATGGTTCGCATGCATTTTCGCATGCAGTCCCAATGGCTCGCATGCACGCATGCACCGGGCTGTCACTCTGTCCAGCCTGGCCCTTTTGGGATAGAAAAAAATAAAATGACTTTTGATGATTGCTAATATCCAAAGCGCGATCAGGGTCACATAGAGCACAATCAAAACTCCCGTGAAGAGGTGTGTCACCTCAAGTTCCAGGAACCGGGTCTGAAAGTGCGTCGCCTCAGGACCTTGGTTTACAGGTCTACTTGAAACTGGCACCCTCTCTCGGGTTCTAAAAAGATCAATTATTCCACTAGCGAACATATTGGCAAAGATAGATCTTTAGCAACATGTTCCTCTCATCGCAAACACCGCACTGAGGCTTGTCCACTTGTTACAGCAGGATATGTACCTTGCCGCTGTGACGTGTACACGTTACGCCGTAGTGCCCGTGATGTCACAGAGCGGATATAATTCTATCCGGTCTGTGACATCACGGGCACTACGACGTAACGTGTACACGTCACAGCGGCAACACTGACTTGACGGCTAGTCCAGGCGGCCAGCTAATTGAAATAAATGTATACTAGATTTAAATAGATTTAAGCTATTTTCTTTTTGCTTGAGACCCAACGATACCCCTTATTTAATACAGTCCGTTAAATCCAGTCGTTAATTGTCCACGTTTTCGATAGAGATGGATAGGCATTATTGGCGAAATTAAATAAAGGTAATCGCTCTCTATGAATCATTCATATTCAAGGGCGTTTTGTTATTTTGAAGACTACTCGTAGGCTAGCAGTAGGATTTGAAAGGAGCCCAAGACAGAGGCGCGCTGCGCTCCTGACCCCCGAGTGCACAGCCCATGATCCGATGAGAGAGAGCGGTGTCGTGTGGCCGATTAAAGCCCCCTGGGTCCTGTTATTCTGTTCATAAAGTAGCCTACTTTGAGACACAACCTCAAAGTGCTGACGAAACGGTTTGGCTACTCGTTCCGTTAACATTAGGCCCAACTCAGTCCCTGAATAGCCGCGAACCCAACCAAAACATAGTTTTGATGAAGACCGTTTAGTCTAGCAGGAGGGGCCCTCAGATTTTGAGGTACCCCTACCCGAGTTAGAACAAAACACAACCATGCTTTTTCATATCCCCTATGTGTCCCATTAATGAGATGGATGGTTGTGGAACTTTAGTTTTGTGGGAAATACGTTTTTTGGGCTATTCTTTAGACCTACCCTAATATCTGAAAAAGAGCCAAATTAGGCCTGTGTGGATAGGAGTGAGGTGAAAAAATTTCATAATGCTCACTCAAATTTGCATCAACTTTGCTGTGGTTTGACCCAAGTAACGGTCCAACAACACCAAAGAGTTAAAATGTAATTTCCCCAAAGAAATACTAGAATATAGTCCTGCAAACATGAGTTTAGTGTAGGCGGAAATTGTTAGTCTAGCAGGAGGGGCCCTCAGATTTTGAGGTACTGTACCCCTACTCAAGTTAGAACAAAACACAACAATGTTTTTTTTTTTTTTTTTATCTTCAGGGTTTCCCATTCAAGAAATGCATTGTTGTGGAACTTTATTTTTGTGGGATATTAGTGAAATCAACTGATGAAGTGATGCACCACACAGAGCCAATACAGATCTTTCTGGGGGGTGCAATGGTTACATTGCACAGTCTAGTTTTCCAAAGGAAGCTCTGATCCACTTAAAGTTTTGTTTGAGAGTAGTCAGGTACCTTGTGCACATGGATTACCTGAATTTATGTTGATAATTTGTTTTAATTATGTACTGTTGACCTCTAAACACAGTGATGAATAGGCGGAAAGCATATACAGTACAGTAAATAATTTTTCATGGTGAAATAAGAGAAAACTTTTTTATTTGAACAAAATCAAAATGTTTTGTAAGTCAATATCCTTTTCATTTAGCCTACCATAAGCTAGCCCTTCCTGAAAAAGGTATATTCATTGTTTAGTGTTAATTTGGGAAATGCAATCCATATCACCCTCTGAAGTCAATATAGCACCACATTCCATTCACGCATTCCATTCCATCCAGGAGTGTGCCTCCTTGTTTTTTCCCTTGTTTTTTTTTTAAATTTGAACTGCCATTTTTAAACTGCCACATCCAGAGGATTGTCATAATGTTATGTGGCAGAAATAAAAATAAAAAAAACAAAGAAGAAGCTACCAGTCTAATGACAGAACAGACAGGTAACACAAATGTCTAAATATGATTCATTAATTTTTATATATTCTTAAATTGAGTATTGAAATTGAAATGTTTTGTGTTGAAAGAATTATTATTATTTTAGCTAGCTTAGCCAGTTTACTATTCCTTTAGCTAGCTAGCATACCATTGTACAATGCTTATTGCAGAAATTACGAGGTTCACAAGAGACTCTCTCCCCACTCAAGTGACCTACTCTCCTTCAAAGTGAAAGTGTCATACCACAAGTCATGCAGAGCAAATTACTCCAGCACAACCGACCTGGCCTATTGCACTAGGCTACTTCCACCGTGACTGTGCAAGACCCAGACAAGGATCAGTCCCTAATCAAAAAACCAAGACTGAGCAGAGGCACCGAATTTGACATCCGCAATCAGTGTTTCATTTGTGACAAAAAAGCCCACTATAACCAGGCCAGGTCCAGCCTGGCTTATATGCGTGGCTGGCTTGTTTCTGTTCAGGACTGGTAGGACGGAAGCTAGTCATGCCACTGAAATAGCTGTGAATTGAAATGACATGAAATAATGTCTGATAAATTAAGATACAGATGTGGGAACATAAGAATGTAACTTGACCCGCGGTATTCTAACAGGCGCTTTACGTCATTCCGCACCACCGCTCGCCTGCCCATAGGGGCGCAGTAATACCACTCATTGACCCATTGCTGTAGCTCATCTCGCACATTAAATGAGCCTACCGTTCTCAAACTCCTTGTTCTCTGTCTGGTTGTAATTTAATTATTACGAACAAAGCCTATCTATTTATAGTTTATATCTCTGTAACTGTCGCGGGGTCTATATCTGTTAACTGTCGGGACAAGTAGAAGTTTAATACATTAGGCTGACTGAGTGTTCTCATATGGAACATGGCATCAGGACGAGTAAGATGGCTAACGGAGATGACCAGAGATGTGTTTGAAATGGTTCACTCACTCCCTCCCTATTACCATGGATGTATTGAATGCGACTCATAGTGAACTACATGGGGAATGATTTAACAGTTTTGGGACACTACATGGAATGTAACTGCGTAAGATATTCATGACTCAAACAAGCAGACGCTCCGATCACTGATGGCAGCAGGTTGAAATATCAGGTAGTATTCAGGTTCCATGTTTAGTTGAATGATAAATCCCATATAAATGGTTGGAATTCTAATGATGTGCAAGTGTGATTTTGTCAACATTAGTGCTGTCTGCTAATAGCAGCCTGTGAAGCTGCACGATAAGACCGTGAAAGCAAGTTACCTCACGACAGCAGCTTCCATAATATTAACGGTAGCTGTCGGTGGCTAAAAAGCAGATAGCTAACTTTACAACGATGATTCCTGTAGCTATTTTGATTTTGATGCTATTAGTTCAACTTCTGTTTCTCGGGCAGGAACGGAGACGATCTCGCATTAGCAGCAAAGCAGCTAGAGGAATGATCTTAACATTAGCTAACTGCTTTAGCTACTGCTAGCTACCGTCTTCTTCACTTCTCCTTCGGTAAAACATGACACCGTTGTGTTGTGGTATTGTGGAGGGCTTAGGCAGAAGCAGGAAGAGAAACCACTTTTGCCCCATATAAGTAAAATAATGGTCTCATAAGCATTTTTCGATCTTAAAATTGTGTTCACTTGTTTTAGTTTGCAAACATATGCAATTTTCTTAGCATTCCCAGCGTTGTATGTAGTTTTAATGTGAAAGATACATCTTGCAGTCAAGACACATTATTTTGCCTCTTAACTTTTGTCAAACCCCCTGGTTCCAGTCAATTGGATTATAGGCTATAGGCTACTTTCGTTTACAATGACGTTACCTTATGAACACAAATAGCTTAACCTATAGGCCTACATAAAAACAATAGCCTAAAACCATGTTTATTTACAATGTATTTTCTTTCATTGATAGCATGCCAATAGTTAGGGTGAGGAACGACGCGCGGTCTCTTTAGCCCTGAGACCATCAGGCAGGCAGCTCGGAGGTCGTTGAAGGCTATATATATTATGATATTATGTCTAATAATACATTCGTTGAAAGTACACAGGCTGATCTACTATACGGAATTGGACCGAGGAGTGTTCTCATATGGAACTAGGCTGCACACGCCCGCCCGCGACAAGAGCTGAATTGTAGTCAGCTTTCCCCGCTGCGCGCAGGACGCGTGCGTCTCCCGCTGATCCGAGCGAGAACGCAGGCGGAATGTCGCTCCCCGTCTGAAACGGCCTTGACTCCTGGAATCCCAAGGTCTTTCATATTGAAATTCTCTTGATGGTCTGGGGATGCGAGACGTGTTAAGGGAGTGCATCAGTCGTGAGCCTTGACAGTAGGCTACCAGCCTGCGCTGCGCTCAGAACAAAGTTGGATGAATGGATGGACTTTTTGGAATCCTGGAAAATGTTTATTGCGCTCTAAAATCATGAAAGCATAAATGTAAAAATGCAGCAACAGAAGTAGTCTAGATGAGATGGTGGTTTAAATGAATGGCAACACATAAATTGAGACATAAATTGAGACTGGTGATAATGCTGATAATCTACAGTAGGGCCTACCTCTGGCTGAGTTCATGGTTACAGCCATTCATCTCTTACACATGGGCCTATAAAATACTTGCACAATCTACTTTGGACGTTAATCCATCCATCTATCAATCAAACTAGCGAATTCAATGGCCGGTCATGGCAAAGCACCCGCTAACGCAGGCTACCCCCCTCCCCACGATCCAGGGCTAGGAAACCGGTTCATCCAGTTTATTTGAATATAAAAGCATTTGGGGGGGGGGGTTACAATAGTCTAGTCCAGGTTCGCTGGCGAGTGACGAGCTAGTCAGATGGCGCATGCATGTGTGGACATTGATCATCGATCAATGCAATGACTCTCCATGTTTTTCAGTTTTAGCTTTTCATCAATAAAACATCATTTTTACAACCATGTCTCATTGATTGGGAAGGCATTTAGAGCTGCCGGTCTATTAGCCTACATTCGGACTCAGAGGATGACATAACCGTTTATTGAGAAACAATTGGCTATATAAAGAAATACCACAATGCATGTAGTCTAGATATATTACATTATGGTTATACACTTTATGGTAGACTGCCCTCTCGCTCGCTTAAGCAGGCTACATTGTGGCTGTTTTGTTCATCGCAAAAGCCTATAGGCTACACATTAAAAAAATGTTTTTTTTATATAGACCTAGAAGGAATCAGAATATGTGGAAATTTAATTTTAGCCTATTTTAATACAATTCAAATTCTGCTTGAGGGAATTATTTTCAACGGACATTATGACCTGAGCATAATTAATAATTAGGCCTATCTAAGTTAATATAGGCCTATGAGAACGCAACTTTTTTTACGATAGGCTAGGCCTATGCGTCTTGTGATTTTACTGTAGCCTAGGCTACAACTTAAGGCTTGCCCTATTGAATTCATTTTATAGCCTACTAGGCTACTCATTATTATCGAATTATCTAGTTGATATATGAATAAAACAATAAGCCGTTTTAATGGCTATGGGCTACTAGTTGTAGCTATATAATGCGCTCTGCTCTTATACGCACGGTTGAGGCGGCAGCTCAAATACACTTCGCACATATCCTCTGCTATAGCCTCTCACAGACAGCTAGGTGCACTTCATGCATTGGTAGACAGTTCTGTTCTTGCTGCAGCTTGTCTTCACCATGCAAGTATTTTTTGGGGGGTATCCTTCTGTGGACACTGCGAGGGGCGCCGCAGGTGGCTGTTTGGACGCCAGAGCGCGCAGCTCTTCAGCCAACTGGAGGATGTTGCGTCTGGGGAGGCTCTGCGTCTCTCCACCAGTCCCCAGCGAGTCCAAGCTCCCCCAATGAATAATACTTATTTATAATAGCCTACATAGCGCGAAACTGTGCATATAATAGGCTGTAGCCAGCGCGAAACTGCGCATTCCCTATAGCCGTTCATTGAACAGCTGGCGGCCGGTATAAATAAATAAAAACATACAAGATATTTTGTTATTTGAATGATCTTGAATATATATATATTCAAGATCATTCAAATAACAAAATATTGTGTATGTTTTTTTCATTTATAATTTAACAATAGGGGGTGCAACAGAACACAATTTTAGGGAAAGTCATTGACAGGCGGACTTCAATGTTTTATTAAAATATAGTTATGTGCAAATGAAAACCCACAATCGTCCTATGGACCTTACCCTGATTTTGGAAATCAGATAAAGGCGTTCACAAGACCATTTCAATAATCGCATTATTACAATTATCGGTTGATGTCTCACTGTCAAACCTGCCGCTATGCACAAGATAGTTAATGTCCGGATATGATTGGCAATGAGTGATCTTTACTCATGGCGACTATTTCAATTTTGTATGGATCCACACCTCCGATCAAGCTTATTTTTTCTTTGTATCGTGCTGAAGCCATATAGCCTACTGCGCTCAGACTTGGCTACATTAGCTGGTGCCCTGTCTTCAAATTTACTTCCGGGGTTTACGAGTAGCTTCCAGTTGAATGCGTTCCAGAAACAAAACACAAACCGTCACGTTCACCACATCTTTACTAACAAATATATTTACAATACTGTTATTTTGCGCATTTGACTTAACAGACACCACGTCTTGACCCGACGTCAGTTGCCGAGATAGATAGGCTACTGTAGGCCTAGATATATTATAGGTGTTAGTAATAATTAAATTACATCGAGATGGAGAAAACATGTGTTTTAGAACAAGGTAATAATAACAATTAAACGTTATTTGTATAGCCCTTTTCATACAGATAAATTCAGCTCAAAGTGCTTTACAACAGAGCATTTAAATTAAAGAATGTGAAATTTAATGATGCTTCATTCGTAGACTATAGGAGAAAAACACTGAGCCCAGCCTGCTAAATCTACTCAAAGACGCCACCTGGCGGTGGTGCATCACTAAAACGAAATAACACCCGTCTGAAATCCCACGAGATTTCCAAAGGGATTTCCCTGCCAAATACCGTGAGGTGAAATGCTGCAATATGTGACATTTCTAACTTCCCACATCTGTACAACACATTACACATCAATGTTTCATCAACTTGAGGCAACATCCAAGTGTCCTCAAACCCATGGTCTTGGCTTAAAAAAGATGTTGATGCGGTACAGAGCAAGTTATCATGAGGGCTGAGTGGAGCATCGTAGCTATAACATGTCCGTACTTTTGAAAACAACTTTTCTAAATGTTGTGATGTATGAGTGTTACAATCAACATACCAATTATAAGACCAATCGGTAGGCACGTCGTTGTACATGGTTGTCACCTCCGGAGGTGTCATTGTTGATGATCTGAGTATGGTGACACCTTCTGAGGAACAGGTCATCTGGAAACCTAGCTTACATAACAAGTCACGCCCACAAAGATTCACTGGACAACATTCACTCAAAATGAACTGGTGTGTCAGCTGACAATCATCTACTTCCACTTTTAATGGAACAGTCACTCTTTCAGATTTCACAATGCCTGCAGCACCAACAGTTTTAGCAAGCTCCTCAGTCACTTGAGGACGCTGTGTCATGCTAGCAGTACTAATTACAGAAGAATGAGCACCTGTGTCAGCCAAAAAAAACAATTTTTCCCCATTAACAGTCATAGTTACAGTTGGATTATCAGATGGTTTGGTATGCAAATTAAGGTATTGATGAATATGAATGATTCTCCCCTCCTCACGTACACACTCACTATCCCTAGCTTTCCCTACTGCACTGTCTACCTGTCCTACATCTAGTCAGGAACCACCTCCCTGTGGAGAACTGACAGAGACTCCAGGAGGGGGTGCAGATCCCCATTGGTTAGGAGAAGACTTTTGCTGTCTAGCGTATTCTCTACATGTTCTCTGGAAATGTCCTCTGCGGTTGCAGTAATAGCAACGGTCATCTGAACTGTTAAACCTGCTGTTTTGTTGTGAATTACCCTGAGTCCCTCTATTCTCCCTTGATTGTTGACGCTGTCCATTTCTCTGCTGTGGCTCTGTGCGAGCATTGGTGTTGAAGTACCTAACCTGTGCAGCCTGCAGCTTCATGTCAGAGTCCTTCTTTTCAGCAGCCTCCCGTTGTTCCTTTAGTAGAGTGAAACGTTCTGCAAATCTGAACACACCCACGACCTGTTCTATCGGTTGGGTCTCCCAGTTTACACACGAAGTCCTGACTTGGTCACTGAGGGCAGGGAGAGCATTGTTCATTAATTGTTGTTTCAACACAGTTTTGTAGTCATTGGCACGTTTGTTCATGCCCGAGTGGAGAGAAAAGGTTTTCTCCAGGCGTTCATAAAAATCATCAAAAGATTCATTCAGTTTCTGTTTACAGGAGGAGATGAGGTCCCAGTTAGTTTGCGGAGGGAATCGGAGCCTGATTCTTTGCAGCATCTGTAGCAACTGAGCAGAAAATCCAGGATCATCAAAAGTCAACTTATCATCAAAATTACCCCTCAGATCAGCCCATTTGAGACGTAGCGCAAGCCTCATTACAGCCTCAAGTTCCTCAGAATGCAGCCTGTACATCTGAACGGCAGCATTCACATCTCTCTCAAAACTGTCAATGTCCTTAGCAGGATCAGGTAATGAGGAAGCAAGCTCCCGCAGCTCATCACAACGGAAAGGTCTGTAGACATCAGAAAAAGGGCTCCATGTGGCGTGACCTGGTTGGCCCAGAGGTGGTTGAGGTACAGGATTAATGCATCTAATCATTACAGAGATACAAGATAGGTAGCTTGGAGCAGAACCAAAAGAACAAAGGCTGAGCACAGAGTGCCGTAAAAACCCAAAACAACCCCAAAACTTAACACAAAACAAAGCCAGCACAACAACAAACACTTAAATGCAAAACCAAACCGTAGCTAACATGTACAGAAGTTCAACACTAAACAAAAACCCAGAAAACAGGATCTGAAATCCCAAGACAAGACTCAAACAAAATGAAACAAAACAAGGCCTTCACGACTTACTTAGCAAAATCACCCGGGGCGTCAAATAACCTCTCGAACTATCACAGCCATCCCCGTTGTTGTGCCCACACAACTGGAGTAAATAAAAAAAACACGTTGAGTCGCGCAACCCCACGACACAGAACCAGGCTTATCCGAGGTAACAGAAACGCCTGAAAACCTGCTGGTTTTCGTAAACAGTCATGCGGCCAACAGCCTACGTAACCTCCTTGTATAATGCAGAACAAAACAACCCGATGTAGAACAGAATCATATAACTGGTACCTGGTTAGAAGATAGGAGGGAGAGAGAGAGGCACTAGGGAGAGGGAAGGCAGGGGAAGGCAGAGCAGGGTTAGTAGCACATAGAGCCATACAGACCACACAGATATTGAAACAGGCAACCTGGGGCGAGCTCCTGGAATATATTTGTCTAATGGCTAAGAACATTTAAAGAACAATAAATAACATTAAATTAAATTTTCGGAGCAAGAAAGGCTAAGAGCATCAGGTCCAGGCCTAAGCCGGATGTGGACTGATGTGTGTCTGTGTGTACGTGTGTGTGTGTGTACTAAATACTACGATATCCACAGCTCCGCAGCTGACACTGGACCTGGTTAGAGGATAGGAGGGAGAGAGAGAGGCACTAGGGGAGACAGAAAACGGTTAGTAGCACACTGAGTCATTGAAGCAACACTGCAGTCAGAACAGAACAAGCCTGTTTCAGGATAACCAGCTTCTGTACACTACTTGATATACATACATTGCATAGCAGGATAAATGCCAATGTATACAGAGGATTCACAGGTAGGTTTGAGGCTGCCTTTCTGTGTCTCAAGGTCCTAGCTAGTGATTGTAGGCTAGGTCGAAAAGGTACGTCTTGAGGTCTCGCTTGAAGACCTCCGTTGTTTTGGCCCTTCTTAGGCACTCCGGTAGGGTGTTCCACAGGTTGGGGGCATAGAAACGAAACGCTGCCTCTCCGTGTTTCTTGGTCCTGGCTTTTGGAACTGTTAAAAGTTCAGTGCCTGAGGACCTAAGTGGTCTGTTGGGCATGTACTTAACAAGCATGTCTGAAATATATTCTGGTGAGTGACTGTGGAGAGATTTATAGACTAGTAATAGTATTTTAAAGTCTATTCTAGAGTTGACTGGTAACCAGTGTAGTGATTTTAATTGTGCAGCTTGTTTCTCTCTTTCAGCTTTTTCTCCAATGATCAGTACTTCTGTTTTGTCCTGGTTTAGTTGGAGGAAATTATGTGACATCCATACATTTATATCTGTAATACACTTGACAAGGCAGTCAACCAAGCTGTAGTTACTGGGTGTTACGGAAATATAGAGTTGGGTATCATCTGCGTAGCTATGGTAGCTAATATTGTGCCTCCTGATGACACTGCCAAGGGGCAGCATGTACAGGCTGAAGAGTAGAGGTCCTAGGATCGATCCTTAGGGCACCCCACAGGTCATAGGGATCTTTCCTGAGCTATATTCACCGAGGGCAACGAAGAAATCACGACCGGTTAGATAGGACTTAAGCCAATTTAGGACTGGACCAGAGAGGCCAACCCACTTTTCCAGTCTTTCGATGAAGATTGCATGATCTATAGTATCAAAGGCTGCACTCAGGTCCAGGAGGACGAGAACAGAAAGCTCTTTGGAGTCAGCATTAATTCTGAGGTCATTTACAACTTTGACTAATGCCGTCTCTGTGCTATGGTGGGCGCGAAAGCCGGACTGGAAAAGGTCAAGGGTACAACTTGTAGCTAGGAAATCATTAATCTGTTTGAAAACAATTTTTTCCAGAATTTTACTCAAAAAGGGAAGGTTGGAGATTGGTCTAAAATTGCTAAAAACTGAAGTGTCTAAGTTGTTTTTCTTCAGTACGGGTCTCACCAGAGCAGTTTTAAGTATTGGTGGGAAGACACCTGTAGATAGGGAGTCATTAACAATGGATAAAATGTCATAGGATACAGAGTCAAAAATAGTTTTGAAAAAATCGGTGGGGATGGGATCCAGCAGGTATGTGGAGGTTTTGAGTTTGGATACTACTTTTCTCAACATTTCTGTGTCCATCAGTGTAAACAGGCTCATATGTCCATTACATGGAGGGACAGGATCTGTGAACGGGATGCATGGCCTTTCCTGAGTGATATTCCTCCTAATATTCATAATCTTATCTCTGAAGTAAGATGCAAATTCCTCACATTTGGAGGTAGAGAGCAGGTTATCAGGTGTTTTTACGGCAGGGTTTATTAGGCTATCAATTGTTGAGAAGAGCACTCTTGAATTATTTCGGTTGATAGATATCAATTTTGAGAAGTGGTCTTTCCTTGCATTTCTTATTGCTTTATTAAAAGCAGAGAGATGTTCTTTGAGAATATCATGGTGGACCTGTAGCTTGGTTTTTCACCATATACGCTCAGAACTTCTGCAGGTTCTCTTTAGTTGATACGTTTCCTCATTTCGCCATGGAGCTTTATTATTGGTTGTGATCCTTTTCAGTTTAATAGGTGCTACAGAATCCAAGGCTGCCCTCACTCCAGTGTTAAAGGTGGTTGCCAGGTCTTCAATAGTTCCTAAGGGCCCCACTTCTGGAGTTGATAAATTGTTTGTGGTCATTATTTCTCTAAAACTATCGGCTACTGCGGAGGTAAGATAACGTTTCTTGATAAAGCGCTCAGTACTACTTTTGACTTTAGGAACCAATGCGGTGAAGAAGATACAGAAATGGTCGGAGAGGGCGAGGTCACTAATAGAGGAAACAGTGATAGTCAGGCCCTTAGTAATAACTAGATCAAGGGTGTGGCCGCGGTTGTGGGTTGGCTCAGAGATATGTTGGGTAAAATCCATGGAGTTTAGGAGGTTGATAAAGTCCCTAGCTTTCGAGTCCGCCTCAGTGTCTACGTGTATGTTGAAATCTCCAATGATGATAATCTTATCATAATTTGCATGGATGATGGACAGGAGTTCTGAAAATTCTGTAGAGAAGGCAGGGCATTGTTTGGGAGGCCTATACACGGTTACTGCCAGAACTGGGGGCTGGCATTTTAGGACAATAGCGTGGTATTCAAAAGAGGCGAAATCATCAAGGGAGATGGTCCTGCAGCTGAGGGCATCTGTAGCTATGGTGGCTGTTCCTCCACCTTTTTTCCCACTTCTGATAGATTGAAAAAAGCTGTAGTTAGGAGGAGAGGCTTCAATGAGGGCTGCTGGTCCATTTATATTTAGCCAGGTTTCAGTTAGGAACATACAGTCTAATTTACGTTCACATATAAGATCATTAATGAGAAAAGTTTTGCTTGGTAGGGACCTGACATTTAGAATCGCCATTGAAATAGCTTCCGGAGAAAAGGGCTGGCTCGCCTGACTAGTAGGCCTGGATGGTATATTCACTGGAACGGATATCAGGTTTTTTTATATTAGATCCACCTGACTGTTTCATTATGGTAATAGGGGTGCGGTGGGAGATAATTCGCTGAATGGCATATTCAGGTGGGCAGAATTAGTTTATAGAAATATAAACGTCGCTATGCCAGGTCTCAGTGAGGGGCAGGGAATCAAGGTCTATGGTGATGGGGCGCTGGTGAGATGGAGCTGGTGTAGCCCGACCCGCGGGTACAGGAGGTTTATGTTTGGCAGTAGGGTGGTTGAGACGGGTCGGGCTAACCCCACATCAGAAGCTGGAAGATCTCAGCGTCCGGTCCATATTCATACTGAGCAGACGGGCACCTGACCTACTAGGATGAAGGCCGTCCCTAGCGAAGAGGTCCGAGCGGTTCAAGAAAGTGGTGAAATTATCTATGAAGGGAAGCTTCAACTGGCAGCAGTAGCCTTTCAGCCAGATGTGGAGCTGACGGATCCTACTATATTTGGCATCACCATACCGGGGGGAGGAGAACGGGCCAGAGATGATGCAGGTCTTTCCTGACGCCTGAGCAGTGGAGATCAGGGCCTTGAAATCCTCCTTCAGCCGCTCAGACTGCTGGAGCTTGATGTCATTTGTTCCGACATGGATGATAATGGATGAGGCCAGGGGATAATCTGCGAGGAGTGATGGGACAACAGTCCTGATGTTTGAAAGTGAACCCACAGATGGATATCTCCAACATAATAAAGAGAGCAGGGGAATGGAGGTAAAGAGGTCATGTGCTAATTTGGACGTTCAGCCCTATATGTGGTCTGTCTACCATGAACCTGAAACATAGAGATCATAATTTCACTGATCGTTTGAGTATTGATCTAGCTGCAGTTTTTCTGCAGGCTCTCACTGGGCTACAAGGGAAGTCAATGGCGCACCTGTAAATGTGTTGGAAAAACGATCATAATGTGAGACAGGAAGCACAGGGTGTAATCTTATGGCCTCAATATGCTCTCCTGTGAAATGTAGCCTATCACAATCCGAATATTTTTGCATGTTAGATTTTGGAGCGGATCTGAATTATCGGGTGGATCAACTTAAAACAAAACTCAAGCAAACTCTTGCAAAGCCAGCTCCCCATGTGGGGGCTCTAGAGGACAGGGGGGTTCGAACCCCTGATCTCTCATATGGCCGTTTAATCCACTACACTACGGAGGAACATGAAAGTGCGGGATGTCATAGTGTATTTATTTTGGTGTGCTGGGATTACTGCCTCTTGTGGTGGCAGCATAGAAATGCAGGTCAACATCCGATGGAGTAAGGGAGGGAAGGAAGGAGGGAGTGACAACCTGACAAATGCTATCTATGGTGCAGTGGCTTCCAGCCACGCACAAAAAAGGGTCAATGAGTTAAAAGTTTATCGTTTTTAGATTGGTCTCTGATGTTGAATGATACCCAGAAAAAATGTGTTTTCCACTACTAGCACTATCTATTATAATCTACAGTAGGACCCCACTTATCCGAACCCAACGGGACCGAAGGTCGTTCGTATCTCTGAAATGTCCGGATGACTGAAACTTATGTTAAAATGCACCAAATTCAATAAGTGGTATACTTGTTTCATATAGACTCATAATAGACCAATAAATACCCTTAATTACTTGTGAAAATGCATCAAAATTGCAATCAAATAGCCAACTAAACTCATAGCCTAGCCTATAATAAAATAACCGAATTTCCACTTGTGGTAAGTGCGTGCTTTGATCAAATACAGTAGCCTACTTTATTCTCAAATGAGGCGTACGCTGCATCGATAGGCTACTGTATTCGCATAACAAAATGGTATAGCCTAAAAACAACCCAACATTAGAACAATTAGAGCAAATGATAATCAAGAAATAAATAAATGAAATGACAGACAAGTTCTCATGTCTCTAAGTCAACCGATGTAGGCTAACGTGGGCTGTAGGCTATTATTTAACAAATACAGTAGGTCTAGTAGGCTAATCTACATGCCCACAACACGTCTGTGTTCCTGAAGTCCATTAACTGGGAACGAAAAATGACTCGATGCTGCTTCAGGTTGCTGACGCGCTTTCTGGCTACCAAGGAATGCAGCTCTCGCGCAGCAGACTCGTTTGCTTTCTGCGCTCGACATTAGAGTAACAAAGAAACAAAATGTGACAGTAGGCTACAGCCCTACTAACACACGCAGGTTGCGCAAACGTTCTACATACGGCCGCTATAGGTGACGATTCATCTGCGCCGCGTGCGGAAATTACGCGGCCATTTACGGAAACGCGAGATCTGCCGATTAGTAGACGCTACGTAAGAACGACACGTCATTCAGAAGTTGCGGCCGCGTGCAAAGAACGCACGTGATCACGTGGGCAGGAACCTCCGTTATAAACTCACTTGGCTGACACTAGATTAACAGGTATTTATATGACTTGGTCTGCACGTCTTTTTCGCACGGTGCAAATATGGTGCGGCCGCGTGCAAAAAACGTGGGCAGGAACTTCCGTAATAAACTCACTTGGCTGACACTAGATTTACAGGTATTTATATGACTTGGTCTGCACGTCTTTTTCGCACGGTGCAAATATGGTCACTTACTGACCACTGGCTATATTTAGCATTTGCAGTACCACTGGCTATATTTAGCATTTACCAGTACAAAAACGAATTAATGCTATATGGGGATATAGCAGCAAGCATTATGATACAAACCAATATAAGACTGAACACCATTAACAGTTTAGAACATTTTATTACACAAAGTACATTACAAATGAAAAGTATACATATTTACAAGGATGAGGTTTACGGTCTGTCACATTACGCATAGCCAGAAAAGCAAAAAAAAGCATGTACAAGCTCTGGCTAGCAACCCATTATCTGACAATTGCAAAAGTTCTAAAAACAAAAATGAAACAGTGCGCATCCTGTGGCAGGCAGACGGGGAACAGACCGTTGTATCCCACAAAAAAAAGGTTAAAATTTACAAAAACTATTTACAAAAAAGGCATCCATCCTGGCAGGCTGGAAAGGCAGGTTTAGGGAGACGGGCTGGGGGTCACCCACATCTGAATCGAGGGTCTGGGCAGAAGAGGTCATCCTCATCTGAATACTCCACTGTGGTCAGGGCTGGAGCTGCGGTCAGGGGCTGGGCTGGGGAGGTCAGCTGGGCTGGAGCAGATGCCTAAGGACATAATGAAATGGCTGTAAAAGCAAGTCGCATACGTTCATTGGAAGCGTGCCATGTCACTGGATACGAGAAAATTAACTGCCTGACATCACATACCTTTTTGCATCGAGCAGGGGCATGTTTCAGCATCTCCTGCAGCTGGGCAGACACCTCCGTCACAGTGGTGCTTGGCTTACAGGCCATAACTGCACCTTTTAACCAAAAAGGGAATGGTTTCAATGCACATGGCATGAAGCAAAGACAATGTATTATTTTGCGAAAATATGAACAATCCCTTACGTAATATGACATTGTAGAGGGCCATATTCTTCAGAGGCTTCTTCCCCCTCTTCCCATGGACGCTGTAGACACACCACACTCTGTGTATGGCAATGGCTGACAGCACCCGCCGGACCACATCTGGCAGATCTTTGCCGCCAATGGAACTCAGATATCGTGTCTGCAAAACATAAAGACAATCATTTACTTTTACATTTCCTTAACACTTCCCTGCAAAAATAAGGAGCAAAGTTCTGCCCTGAAGTTACTCACCATCTTCCTTTGATGATCCTTGTCCTTCAGCTGCTCCTCCAAGACCAGCAGCTCCTCCTCCGTTTTAGCAGGGTGCAGGTCATCCAGTACTGCTCCCCGATAGCTGTCTGCAGACTCGCCGGACAGTCTCTGCTCCAGCCTCATCATTGTCTGTGCCATCTCCCTCAGACTCTGCATGACGCTGGAGAACTGCTGACACATCATCCTCTGGAAGTCTGGATATTAAACACAGATGTGGCTATAAGTAATTGTACGGTCCCATAATGGATATTCAGCTCAAAGTATATCCCTACATGCAGCATGAAGTAGTTCACAAAATTCAGCATACCAGCATCTGCAGAGCTTGATGGCAACACTGCTGGAGCTGTTGGTCTCACAGGCGATGGCATCAGAGAACTACCTGAAAACCAGAGGATAAAGGGATGAGCAGGAAACTATGGTGCTGGCGGCGTAGTGATTCTGGCATAAGGGGAAGAATCAACTCGACATGAGACATGTCAGACCCTGACCTGGTCTGGCCGGGGTGCTAATCGCTGATGCATGCTGCTCGTGCCTGGACGTCTGAAGGGCTGAAGGGCCTGGGCTCACAGCGCCTTGGCTCAAAGGACCCGGGCGATGAATATCTACTGCCGAGTAGTGAGATGTGAGATGAGCGAATTAGTGAACTGAGTACATGAGTCTTCAGAAAGTCCTGAGTTAACTGTAAGTGTGCAAATATGCATAGACATTTCACCAACACAAACATGCATGGATACCTGCATTGATAACTGGCAGAGCAGGCCTTCCGGCTCTGGCACCTGGCATAGCTGGTCTGGTCTGAGTTCTGCCGACCGGCTGCCTGGGCACTGGAACATATAGTAGAGGTAAATTAGCTCAGATTAGTCAACTCAAGTAGTACTCTTTTGGGACTGTTGAATGCACTTTATTATATAACCTTCGTCACTGGAGTCATAGCGTGTGTTGCGCTGTCTCTTCCTTGTGTCTTGGGAGTTAATCCATTGATGACTGCTGCTCAAACACCTTCGCCAAGGCACTGGCTACTTCATAATGCTCTGTGTGTTCCTCAGCAGAGACAGAGGTTGTCATGGCTCCTCTTGATGTGCTTGTGGAGGTAGATCTGGGAGGTATAGGAGAATGGGCACTCAGAGCAGGAGAACACCCAAGTCTTGCACAACTCTAACATCACAGCTAGGAGAGCGAATGAGAGAGACCATTAAAAAGGATTATCTCACCTGTAGTACAAGTTCAAATATAGAGTGATTATACGTCATTGTAAATGAGAGCTTACTCTCAATTGATTCACGAGGTTAAATAAAGATTGAATGAATATGTAGCTAGTGGGGGGTTACAACCACACAACTGTGGAGAGAGAATGAGACACTTGGTTCCCTCCTCTACTGGTGTTCATGGCCATGGCCACACACCTGGAATACTCCAACCCTGATTTAAAGGCATAAAAGTGGGGAACACATTCTTGAGACGGTTCCTAAAACTGGAGGGAAAAAAAACGGGAAAATGATCTTCCCTCTCCTCATCACTCACTTCTGCATGGGGCTGAGCTCTACCCTGTCAGCAGTGGCAATACATGGGATAGCGGCTCAGCACACAGGAGAACTGCACAGAGAGGAAGGAGGAGAGAGAAAACCAAGAACAAAAAAGGCAAGAAGGGTTAATAACTGAGCGAATCTTGCAAGTTTGCACTACAGGGAAGCAATTGCTCAATTTCCCTGATATTGTGGCGTCACTGGCGTCAGTGATGCGTCTTATGAATCTCACATGTCTACCGCTAACATTAACTCAATATCAATATCCCCATTTGTTTATCCCGTCTATGGAAACGTATGTGCATTTGTACTTACGTGTGCCTGCCTTTATTGATGATCAGGTGTTTCTCCACCTAAGGGCTGGCCAGACAGAACCATCAGAGACCATTCGGCTGAGCTGAGGAGAGAGCGACATGTTAGAGTGTATGTGTGCATATGTATATGGTGCTCTTCTGTTAATACTCATGAGGGCATTCAACTGAACAAGACTCACAGAGCCTGTGGTGCTGTCCCAGGACTGCCCCTGGCCACGCCTGTCCCCGTCTTAGCGCCTCTTCCTGTCGCCACCTGCTTCTTGCTCAGTTCAAACAAGAACTGGGAGGTTGGCAACTGAGAGCATGGGAGGGGAGAGAGGGAGAGAGAGAGTGGGTGGGTGACCCTCTCATAGGCTGACATGCACACTCCACAGGACCACGTGATTTCTGACACGTTTAGAGGAACAGGGCAACATGTCTACCACCCTTCACACTCAGTAATTAAATAGATTTTGCAAGACACTATATTAGTAGTCCACATCATGAGTACCTAATGCAAAATTTGGATTTGTATGTGAGTGAAAACGTAGTACACTTACCCGTTTGACAGAATGAGCAACCATTTCAACAGTTAAGAGTAACATGAAATCCACCAAGATGGCTGCTGTAACCAAATGAGCCAAGATGGCTGCTATAACAAATCCTGCTAGCTAGCCTAGCTCCGTTGTTGGGGCTTCTAGTATTCTGTTAACGTTTACTTCGGAAAAATGAATGCCTAAAAACAAACACATACTAACGGTGTCGTGGGTTAATGCGAAATCAATGAGTAAGCTAATTATCGCATTTTATTCCAAGCGATGAAACAGTACGAACGTGCAGGAGCTCGCGCGAGCCTGCTAGACTCCAGAAGACTCCACCATTGCCCGTAATTAGGAAACAATGGCCCACGACAACACTTCACAAAAGTTATAGTGTACACAACTGAAATATTCTCAAGTTGCCAAGCCAACATTATAATTTAAGCTACAATTACACAAAAGCTAGTTATAACAATAATTGCGAGAGTAATTTTACGTAGGCTACTTAGCTAGCCATGATGTACAGAAAAAGGCTAATCACGTTGGCTGGCTAGCTAGTTAGCTAACATTGGAAAGAGAGCATCTCCATATAGATAATCATTACAAAAGGGTAGCTTGCACATAACGTTGGTGTTTTATCTGGGACGATACCAAAATACATAGTATGTATGTATACATACTAATGTATACATTGAAATTGAGATACTTACAGGATCTGTGTTGTCGCGGGGACAAAGACAGCGTGTTGGTCTTTCTCAATCGTTTGTTTCAAAAGGAGCGGAAGTTTACCCGTCCTCGTTCTTCTTCTTCTTCGCTGGGTTTAGTGGCGGATCGCAAACAACTTTAATGTGCATACAGCCACCTACTGACACAGAGTGTGTAACTTGTTTGTCTAGTTCTTCAATTGTGTCACCTAAGAAAGTAGCCCAATGCCTTGCATTCTACGTTCACTGCTCAGCGTTCATTGCTCACATTTAGGTTGCAAAATTAGGAGTTTATTCATAGGAATATTTTTGATCATTATTTTTATTAGGCCTAGACTGCAAATCTTTAGTGTTAATATTAACTGTAAATGAGAAATTACACACAAAACAGACATGCAGGATTTCTCCTCATTATTACAATTCTGTAACTGTATGACTTCAAAATTTATTTTAAAACCTAAGTAATTTACAAATGTTCTGACCCACTGTGACACATTTCCAATAAAGTCAGATTGGGAATGTGATGTAACCACATTGTCACGTTATTTAATTACATCGTAGTTACGGATTTAAGCAGCAGTGGCGGCTACGTTCCCTTACAGTGTCCTTGAGGACGGCTATTTTGGTTATTTTGTGACTGAAAAGGCAAGTGTCAGCTAGGTGTCAGCTAGGTCCGCTGCTGGTGACGTCGCAAAGTTACCACAATTACACCAATGTGTCCCGTCAGTTTTACGTACTGTGTTTGTAGGGAGCCTACAGGCAACATGTAGGTCTACATAAAGTTATGTTTTTTTTTTTCACAGTAGGATACCGTGCTGTAATGAAAATCCCACCAGTAACCAGATAGCAGGCAAAAAAACAAGTTTTTTAAGCCTGTCCGGTAGATCAGGAGGTTCGGATCTCTGAAGTTCGGATGAGTGGGGTCCTACTGTATTTCTACTAGAAATAAGCCTATTGGGCCACATGCCGTCACATGACATGCAATAGGCCCTGTGCACCAGCTCCACTACTTCCTGAAAGTCACTTGGCATCTAGATTTCCTGTCCTATATGATTGGATTAAGTAATTAATCAGGTGTGCGGCAGACCCAGTGCACACCTGATTAATCACTTAATCCAATCATATAGGACAGGAAATAAAGATGCCAAGTGACTTTCAGGAAGTAGTGGAGCTGGTGCACAGGGCCTATACTGAGCTTTGGCCACTACGTCAAATGGCTTCAGGCGCCAGTGAGCAACTTTAATTGAAATGAATAGGCAGCCATTTTCAATGCCTTCTCCAGTTATATTATACCTCCATGGTTGTGGCCAGCATTCACAGCGCTCGCTATCGGCCACTGCTGGTCAGAAGCTGTACTGCAACAAATAACAATTAAAAGCGATTAAAAAAAATACAAAATTTAAAAAAGAATTCCCTGTTCAGTTATTCCTGTATGATCATTTATTGTTCTTCTTTCTTTAGTGATCTACAATGGCCAACTATGGTAAAGGACAGCTGTTGGCCATTCTGGATGACCTGTCAGCTCAGGACCTGAAGAAGTTTCACTGGTACCTGAAGGATAAAGTTCTGGATGGCTTCGCGCCCATCCCAAACAGCAAGTTGGAGAATGCTGAAAGACACGACACTGTGGATAAGATGGTGGAGACCTACAGCTTCGATGGAGCTCTGAAGATCTCAGTGAAGATCCTCGGGGAGATGAGACGGAACGATCTAGTTGTGAAGATGGAAGCAGAATGGAAAGCAGGTCATTCTTATTTCTTATCTTATCTCTTTTAACATAACATCAAATGAGTCAAAAGCCTTGCTGATATGTTCATAATAACATTGAGTTTTATACTTTCTTAGGTCTATCTGATGAATATAAACACAGACTCAAGGTAAAGTTTAAGAAAATATCTGAGGGGATCAAAAGCAGGGTAAGACTCTCAATGACATTTACACAGAGCTCTACATCACAGAGGCTGGGAGAGGAGAGGTCAATCAAGAACATGAGGGAAGATTGAGACTCGCCCGGAATCCAGACAGAAAAAATCCCTGGAGAGCAGAATGTTAGCTCACATGATCAGGATGGTGACACCAGGCTAGATTGAGACAGCATCCAGGAAATTAGCAAGACCAGAGAGACTAATCACATGCAATGACATCTTTAAATCTGCACCTGAGAACCTAGGACAAATCCATCAGAACTTGCTCCAATTAACAATCACAGATCTATCTATCTATCTATCTATCTATCTATCTATCTATCTATCTAAAATGTAGACAACATTTAAAGTTAGTTATTTTTTGACGCTAATTAATGCCAATCAGAAGAACTTGAGAATAACCGTCATAAATTGAAAAGACAGTTACCTAGTTTATACATTGGAGATACTCCCCTTCGCCAATGTGATCAGGACCAAAACCTGAATGAATGCATTTATTTATTCAACCGATGTTAAAATACACAGGTTTAATCAGTGGATTGGCCACAACCATCACATATCACATTGTTGAAGTGTGAAGTGCTGTGGTCCTCGTCGGTTACAGCAACAGTCTGCACAAGCAGGCTTCAAAGTACCAAACACTATAAAACTCATACATATAAACACGTAAGACACTAACTTACAGTATTAGGTATTGCAGTATTACACTTAAGACACATCAACATACATACAGTACAAAATATACTGCTTCCCTTAGTATATGGTTGACCAGCTCAGCAGACATCCCTTCACTGCTCACCTCACACCACAAAAGCAGCTTCTTCCTGACTGCTACAGTACCAGCAGTAATTTGTATTTTGTACTTTGCTCTATCCTGTCTTTGCACTGTCCTGTCTAGTTGCACCTTGTCTAATCCATCAGTGTTATCCACCAAGTTTATCACAGAACCTTTATTGAACTAAAGATCAAAGTTGATGGTGGGCTCATTTATGTTTTGCTCCACTAATGCCTCGAGGACCTGACTTATCTATACAGTCACCATATCATTCATTGCCCAGCAGATGTCACCAGGGAGAGGTGTCGAATGCTTAGAAAAAGTGAACCTTTTTCAGTCAGCATTTTGGTCAACTGCTGTCGTTTTAAACACGCTCTATAAATACATTTTGATTTGATTTGATTTTCGACACAATTGGTTCTAATGGTTCACTGCTGCAGAAATGTTGTCTCCCCCCATGTAGCTAAACTGGCATTAGCTGACTAAACTACTGTCCAGCTAGCTAACCAATTACATTTTAAGAAGCTTTATTTATTGATTTATTTACAAGAAATATTTTTGTCCACCATTGTCTGCTTGTTGACTGTACTGGTACAGTGATCATGCTGTCTGTAAATATATATTCAGATTGTAAAAGTGTTGAGCTTCTGTCTTTGCAGGAGGAACGTCAGACTATTCTGAAGCTTTTAGAAGAGAAGGTGAAGATATTTAAAGAACTGAAACAAACCTATCTTCAACCCACAGATCACATCAAGGTACAGTATGTGCTAGGAGAGATCACGTTTTCTCACCTTCTTATTGTAACTTGTGACTATGTGTTTTTATTAAGCCTGGAAGCCAGACTTCCTCACACACCAAAAAGTTTTTGTGATACAATCTGGACTTCCAGGGGCCTCATTTATCATTGTGGATACACCCTTTTTCATTTACACCTGGTTTTTGTACTTGCTTTTCTCCACAAATAATGTGATGTATCATGACAAAACTCGATGGGAAATATTGTGTATATATCTCACAATATTTCCCATTGAGTTTTGGCATGATACATCACATTATTTGCGGAGAAAAGCAAGTACAAAAATCAGGTGTAAATGAAAAAGGGTGTGTGCACAATGATAAATGAGGCCCCAGAACGTTTTCATTGGGCGGGAGTAACGCTACTTGCCTTGGCAAAGTCCTTCAGCCAGCGTAAACTTGCCAAATCCAATTGGAAGAACGGCGAAAACAACTTTTACATCTAGAAACTCCTCTAGTTCATCTCTTGTTCTTGTTTACTTGTTATTGTGTTTATTTCTGAAATAACTGCATTCATGGCTGTTTATAATACCTACCGCGCGTTGCTTCGGGAGACTGTTTTGCCAGCGGCATGCATTTAATTTCCCTGCTTCAACTACGGGACCAATCAGGGGCTGCATTCCCTCTTGGGGGCTGAACAGCAGTTCAAACGCAGTCCCTGATTGGTGCCCCATTTCCTATGAAAACTGAAATCGTTCTAGGTGGCTAGAAGTCCAGACTGTACCGCATCAGACTTGTTTTTGCGAGGAAGTCTGGCTTCCAGGCTTGTTTGTATTGACCTTGACAAATAAACTAATAAATAAACCAGGCCAGGTCCAGCCTGGCTTATGGCTGATGGGCAGGGACGGCGCTACACCGGAGCTAGGCGGGGCTATCCCGTCCCAAATCTGCTTAGCCCCGGTTAAGCCCCCTCAAACATTTTGGTATATTTTTTATTTTAAAATAAAAAGTCAAAGTTCATAATCAGCCATTCTCTCTTCATAATCAGGTCCCATGGTTGCGTGCTCGTGCTACAGGTACCCTGTGATTTACATGCGCGTTGTGGGGTCTGGTCTGGTTACTATGCCTACGAGCTTAACAGCTCGCCTCGCCAGACGAGTCGCGCTGAGTGTGCTCGTACATTAGCCAGTCGTTCTTAATGGATCGTTTTGTAATTCGAATGAAAATAGACTTAAGTCTAGACATATTAATACATCCATGGTCTAGACGAGGGGGCCAAGAAGTAGATAGGCGCGAGGGACGAGGGTAGCTCGTTTTGACAGTGTTTGAATATTGGCCAATCACCACCAACTTCACTTTCACTTGTGGAGCATTAATGTGACCCTTTCTCCCGCTGTGAGTTTGAGGACGATTGCATTTGGATGAGGTAAATGTCTCTCAGTCATGAGGGTTGTAGAATGGGAATTTGTGTGTAGGCTAGTTCAGGATGTGGATGGTTGCATTTGCCCTTGGCTGTCTATTAGAACAGTGGTATCCAATTATTACGATTTGGGTCCAAGATCCCTGGTTTTATTGTTGGCACTTGGCTCTTTTCTTTTAGTTGTCTTTAATCCAGATGTTATATGTTCTAAAATAAACAATCAAACATTGCAGTACCAGCAATACAATGACTAAACAATACAGTCTCATGACAAATTAAATCACACTGGTGACAACACAATTATGGCGCATGTCGCCATCTACTGGCTGTACACATGAACGTCTCCTGCACGTCTCCGGGAAACTAGACTATACTTACCATGGATGTATTAATAGAACTGGATACAGCCACTCCATTCACTGACCGCTATCAACAATGAAGCCCTATTGAACCGCGCCATCTTGGCAAATTTGTAGTCATTTGACTATTTCCGGTGACTTTTGTACTTGCGCAGTTGAGCTTTTCTGTCCGACGCGCGTCCACGAAAAAGTTCACCTTTATGTGAAATGTAGACGCACGTTCCCGGCTCTCTTGGCTCTCCCCGCTTTGATTTAGCAATGAAAACCGGCTTGCATATTAACCTGTTTTTGTCAAATATATCCATTGGAGAAATTATTTTTTCATCCAGGCATTTTAGTTTTAACAGGTTAAATATAACTGAACATGTTTTGTTTGCTAGTAGATGGTATTCATTCCGTTCGCGATAACGTTATTGCAGCCAGGCTAAATTCCTCCAGGGAGCGTGACCGGCGAGTTGAAGAGCTTCACTCCCCGCCAGCAGGAGCTTTGGCCGCTGCCGCATCTCGGATAACCCGCTGAGTTCGTGGCTGCTATTTCACATTCGCCCTTGATCAATCGAATCTTATCTCCGTATAAATACACATTAAGCCTATATTGCCTTATTCACCACAAAATATGTTTCAATCTGAGGTTATTTTCATAGATAGATTTTGCCTCATTTTTGATAATTTACTGCCATGCAGGCCGTCTGCGCTGTCCCCAGCACCACCTTAACAGGAAGTTTGAAATGTTTAATTATTCCCAAGCATGTATTTCCATTCGTAAATCACATTAGCTGACCTGCCCGGACAACTGCATCTCATCCGATAAACATAGCCTATGAACAATACATCCATGATGGCAAGCCAGAAACGCAGACACAAGTTCAAGTACCACAAATAAAGGTAGCCTATTAATTCTAACATCAACGGGGTCCCGGCTAAAGTCTTTTAATACCATCCATCGTCATCCGCTTATCCGGGGTCGGGTCGCGGAGGCAGCAGTTCCAGCAGGGGGCCCCAGACATCCCTTTCCCTAGCAGCATCAACCAGTTCTGCCTGGGGAATCTTTAGCCGTTCATAGGCCATTGCGGATGTTTAATCAAATGTGTTAATGAAAATGACCACAAAAAAGGAGAGTAGTCAAAGCACATCGCTCAAAAAGGGCTTAATACATACAACAAACTGATCAGGCTAATCATTTTTTAATGAAAATGACCACAAGACAACCTCCTGTGCATAGTTGAAATGGTAGTGGGATACTGTGATAAACTGGAGTGATCATTTGACAGCAATTATTAGCCTTTTCCAGGAATGGACAGAAATGGGATATTTTTAGAATAACAGGAATTTATTCACATACAATGGAAAGGAGTTGATGTGTAGGTATAAAGATGAAACGATACACTGAGTTTGGGTGTTTTCAGTCAACGTTGGCGTTGACCGCTTCTAGCTATCGAATGGCCGACTGGTGTAAGATGGATAGCCTAACGTTAGAGAGATAAATGTAGGCTATGGTTATGTTAATAAATCTAACAATGATGTTGTAACATGCATGCAGCACTGCCGATCTGAACGATTGATTCATTATTACCATGGATCGGTATTGGGATTCATCAAGGGCGAATGTGAAATAGCAGCCACGAACTCAGCGGGTTATCCGAGATGCGGTAGCAGCGGCCAAAGCTCCTGCTGGCGGGGAGTGAAGCTCTTCAACTCGCTTGTCACTGGCTCCCTGGAGGAATTTAGCCTGGCTGCAATAACGTTATCGTGAACGGAATGAATACCATCTACTAGCAAACAAAACATGTTCAGTTATATTTAACCTGTTAAAACTAAGATGCCTGGATGAAAAAATAATTTCTCCAATGGATATATTTGACAAAAACAGGTTAATATGCAAGCCGGTATTCATTGCTAAATCAAAGCGGGGAGAGCCGAGAACGTGCGTCTACATTTCACATAAAGGTGAACCTTTTCGTGGACGCGCGTCGGACAGAAAAGCTCAACTGCGCAACTACAAAAGTCACCGGAAATAGCCAAATGACTACAAATCTAGCCAAGAGGGCGCAGTTCAATAGGCCTTCACTTTAGATTTCGAAGCCTGGGGGCTTGATACTTACTGACTAACTGAATATACTTACATAGGCTAACCACGATAGCTAGCATAACTCAGCTTGCCGACTGCAAACACACACGACATGAGTAACAATTACATGGCTAAGGTACACAATCACATGAGATGCACTTAACTAGAGAAACCGGAGGCTAATCCAAACACACCGGCTAACTGTAGCTAACTAGCATAAACGCTAGTCGACATCATTCATAAATCTCAGTACGTTAATAGTCTCTATCACGGAGCAACGAACTAAACAGAAATATAATCTAGTAACATACGGCAGCATACTCACGTTTCTTCATGTACATACAAGGGGAAAGTATAAGGAAAAAAGGCAGAAAAGATCTGTTCGTCGGCGAAACTAGGTAAGTCATCTCAGAAGCGGGACCACTACCGCTCATCATACAGGTGCCCAGGATGTAGCCAATCAGCGGCCAGATAACAAAACCCATCTTTCAAACTAAGAGTATTGAAATAAACAAATAAAGGCTACAAACTTAGGGGCCTTTTGTACAAGGGTAAACTAGCAAACTTTATGAAATTAGACATTGGATATAATTAAATCAACAAATGAGTTTTGAATCAGAACGTTTGATGGCTTGCGACTGATTTTTAGCCTACTAGCACGAGCATAGTAACTTACGTCTAACTTTAGCTAACTTAACTGGCCAAGCTGGCTGACAAGCAACAACGGCTTATTATAGCTATGAAAACGGCGTGTTTATATGGCTTGTTTAATGTCAAAATCATTCCTACGCCCTTGTCATGAAAATCAACTTTTTTTCTTAGCACCCCCATGTATTGGTCAAGCCCCTTAGCCCCTGGAGAGAAAAAATCCTGGCGCCGTCCATGCTGATGGGCGTTCATATAGCTGTTCTTTTTTTATTTTTTAAACAATATATTTATTCACATTTTCTCACAATTTAACACACATACAAATTAAATATAAACAAACACAAACCAAAAACACGAACGACAACTTCTCAGACATTTGACCAACTGTAATACATACATTAGATAGGGTATGAATAAAAATCAAAGGTGTTCCATTATTTTACAAAAAAAATAAACCAGTATAAAATATATATATACAGTATATATACGTATATATGATTAACCATACAGTGAGGTTTCATCATAGAGTTCTCAAGCTTCTTCTTCATCTGCTAGATCCACGCTTTTCACAAAGACAGTAAATTGTCCCCAAATATTTTCTAACTTATTTAATTTCCCTTTCCTTATATACGTTAGACTTTCTAATGGTAGAGTTATTAACATTTGTTTGAGCCAATGTGTAACACTTGGTGCGTTAGTCTTCTTCCAATATAGTGCAATGGATCTTTTAGCGTGGAGGAGACACATATCTATCATTGTCTGTTCACTTCTGGTGTACTTGTGACCATCTGGATACAGCCCTAAAACGAAAAAACCAGGGTCCAGTGGGATGCCCTTTAAAATAATCTTTTCCATTGCTTTTCTAACCCCCTCCCAAAAAAGTCTGACCTTACTACATTGCCACATGCAATGAAATAATGTTCCCTTCTCCCCCATACATTTTGTGCATAAATCTGGAATATTATCGTTGTATTTGTTTAATTTAACTGGAGTTATATATGTTCTCATCAGCCATTTGTATTGTAATAGTCTTAATCGAGTATTAATTGTTTGAGTGTGAACCTCCCCACATATCGATTCCCAGTCTTCCATTGATATATCCCTTTCCAGGTCTGCTTTCCATGATTTCCATTTATCATCAGAATTTTCAGCGGAATATGACAATAAGAAATGATATAGCTCTGATACAGCACCTTTACTCAAACTATCTTTAGAAACCAGTACCTCTAAGTTAGATTTGGAGGGCTTAGTTAACACATTGTTTTGACTTGTTCTAATGAAGTTTCTTAGTTGGAGATATTTGTAAAAGTATTTTTTATCTATATCATACTTGCGCCCAATTTCTTCAAATGACATCATGTTGGCTGAATCGTGTGTATACAAATCTAGAATTGTTCCCATTCCTTTTGATGCCCATGCTTTAAACACGGCATCTGCTCTTCCTGATTTGAAACACTGGTTTCTCCATATGGGGCTGTTGTTACGGCTCGCATGCCCTCGCCTCCACAACCGTCTCCCTCTCTCCCCTCTGGGCCCGCTGCGCGCTCGGGGCGTCCTACGCGCTCTACCGCACGTCGCATCAGCCCGGGCATACAACGCTCTGGCTCTCCGGAGTTTCCCCCCACTGCCGGGCGTTCCCCGTCTCCGGCCAGCTCCGCGGACTCGGCAGTCTCCTCCCTCTCCGGTGACGAAGAATCGGATTCCGACATGCCCAGCACATCGGCCCGTGCGCAAAGACAAGAACGGCGCGCTCGTCTCCGACGATGACGCTGGCGCGGCTCTACTCACCGGTTTCCAATTATCATCACCACACCTGTCCCTCGTTCTGCAATCACCTTCAACCTCTACAAGAACCTGGTCTACACTCCACTCATCGCCAGATCTTACCATAATACTCTTGTGGTAAAGTATAGCCTAGCCTACAATCTCCTTACCCGTATTTTGTAGTGTCTTTTCCCGTTCCCCGTTTGTGATTACTCTCACTCACCCTGCCTCCCCTCCTCATCTCTCCAGTTCCTGCCTGACCCACGTCTGTACGATTACCCCGCTCCTGCCTGACCACCGCCTGTACGACCCCGCTCCTGCCTGACCATCGCCTGTACGACAACCCCGCTCCTGCCTGAACATCGCCTGTACGACAACGCTCCTGCCTGACCATCGCCTGTACGACAACCCCGCCCCTGCCTGAACATCGCCTGTACGACAACCCCGCTCCTGCCTGACCATCGCCTGTACGACAACCCCGCTCCTGCCTGACCATCGCCTGTACGACAACCCCGCTCCTGCCTGACCATCGCCTGTACGACTACCACGCTCCTGCCTGACCATCGGCTGTACGACTACCACATCCCCCTTTTTGATCTTATTAAATCGCCCCTCCGGGCTTTACCGTTCCTTGCCTCCTCCTTTCCTGTTGCGCCTGGGTCCCAAAACCAAACCCTCACAGCTGTACTGTGATAATAAATTGGTCTCCTTGATAAACCTTTTCACATCAAACCACACCTTGATCATATTTCTAACAATTGGGTTAGTAGTTTGACTCATCAAATTTGACCTTGTATCTGAGTATAAATACAATGGTAAAGGCAGACCCAAACCCTCTGATTCCATTTCTTTCCACTGTGGAACATCTCTTGTTGCAAAATAAAACTTAATAGTCCTAAGCTGCACTGCCCAATAGTACCACATGATATTTGGACATTTCAAACCACCTTTACTATAAGGTAAATGTAGCAGGGACAAACGAATTCTAGCACGATTGTTTTGCCATATGAAAGCAGTAAATAACTTTTTGAGTTTCTGAAAAAAATCAGCAGGCGGGGACAATGGAACGTTCTGAAATAGATATAATATTTTGGGAAGCGTGTTCATCTTTAGGATGTTAATTCTGCCAATCATGGATATAGGCAATGCCATCCATCTATCAATTGACTCTGTTATTCCTTTCAATAAAGGTTCATAGTTGGATTCAACAATCATATCTAAATTGGACACAATTTGTATTCCCAAGTAAGTAAACTGATCTACCACTTTAAATTCGGAGGCCTCTCTAAGTGGATTTTTCCTTTCCCTCTCATCAAGCATCAAGATAGAAGATTTAGTAATATTAACTGCGTACCCTGACACGTCACCATATATTTTGATTAACTCCATCAAAGCCGGAATAGATTTACTAAGTTGCGAGATGAACAATATAACATCGTCCGCATATAACGAAAGCCTATGTTCTACTTGTCCAATTGTTATCCCAGTGATATCCAAATGCGCCCTTACCGCTATTGCAAATGGTTCAATTGCTAAAGTAAACATTAAAGGTGATAAAGGGCATCCTTGACGGCATCCTCTTTTGATCGCAAACGGCTTTGATATATTTTTGTTTGTTAGTATTTCTGCTGTAGGATTTAAATATAGCAATTTGATCCATTTTAGGAATGTAGCCCCGCATCCAAATCTTTCCAAAACATTAAAAAGATAAGACCACTCCACCCTATCAAACGCTTTTTCGGCATCTAAGGAAAGGAGGGCCTTATCTGAGGTATCCTTCAAACCATGAATAACATTGAGCACCCTCCTAACATTATGAAATCCTTGTCGACCCAGTATGAACCCATTCTGATCTCCATGTATTACATTAGGCAGTGATCCCTGCAAACGTAGTGCTAACATTTTACACAGGATTTTAAGATCAGAATTCAATAGTCTTATAGGTCTCATGTTACCACACCTATTACTAGGTCGTCCTGGCTTTGGTAACAATGTGATTAATGCACCCATCATTGATTTTGGTAGACTACCTTCACTAAGCGCTTCCAGGAACATCTCAAGTAATGGTTTCAATAACTTGGTTTTAAATTTTTTATACAAGTCTATCGGTAGCCCGTCTGGACCTGCCGATTTACCAGATTTCATGCCGTCAATAGCTATGCCTATTTCCTCCCCTTTAAGTTCTGCCTCCATCTCCATTTTGTATTCATCTGGGATAGTTGGGATATTCAGTTGGTCCAAGAATATGTGTTGGGTCTGCAGATCAGATTTAACTTCAGATTCATATAAATTTTCATAATATTTCCTAAATTCCTCGTTTATTTCAATGGGGTCTACTATTGTTTCGCCGTTATTGCCTATAATCGAAGATATGGTCCTTCTTGCTTCTAGCTGTTTAATCTGCCATGCTAGAAGTTTTCCGGGCTTTTCTCCTTGATCATAGAATGATTGATTGAGCCTAAGTATATCAGAGGCTGCCCTAGCTGCAGATATTTTATTATATTCGGCCCTTAAGAGCAATAATTCCTTTTCTCCTGCTGGCGTGCTATTCCTAAAAACCTGTTCTTGGAGGCTTCGTATTCTGGATTCTAATTGCTGTCTTTTCTGGCGTGAGTCCCTAGATTTGGATGCAGTATAACTAATTATGTGCCCTCGTAAATAGGCCTTGAAAGCATCCCATTTAATACCTGCCGACGTTTGGGTTGTGTTAATATCAAAATAGTTGTCAATTTCCTTCCCCACATAATCAACAAATTGTTCATCCTGCAACCATTTGTGATTCAGATACCATCTAGGAGGATCCTTTACAAGGTTCTTATCTATGTACACCAGACAACACGGTCCATGATCCGATATTAGTATACTGCCATAATCGCAATCCTTTACTTTTGAAACCAATCCAGCTGAAATTAAAAAGTAATCTATACGTGAGTATGTCTGAAAAGTTCCAGAGTGACAGGAGTAAGCTACATCCTTAGGGTTCAAAAGTCTCCAAATGTCTAATAAGTCTAGCTCCTTCATAAAATGGTGAATAGTAGTTCTACTCCTGTTATGTGTTTTATCAATACCTGTCGATCTATCTCTAGTTGGGTCCAGTGTACAGTTCCAGTCCCCTGCTATTATATGTTCTCCTGGGAGGGCTGCAAGTGTGAGAAACAAATTAGTGAAAAAATTAGGTTCATCTAAATTAGGACCATAAATATTTACCAAGTTTAGGTTTACTGAGATAAGAAATCCCTGAATGATCAAATACCTACCAAATCTATCTTTAATTATATTAGTGACTTGAAAGGGCACTGATTGGTGAATAAGAGTTATGACTCCTCTAGCTTGTGATGTAAATGAAGCTGCGTAAACACTCCCCTGCCATCTCCTACTAATCTTTATATTGTCCTCTTCTAACATGTGAGTCTCCTGTAGAAAAACTATTTTTGAACCCATATCTTTCAGCTTGTTCATAACCTGCTTGATCTTTTTTGTCTTTTTTAAACCTCTACAATTCCAGGAGGTACATTTAAGTTCTACCCTTTATGACATTCAAAATGTTGTACCATAGAGTCCCCTTAACATAAAGAACATGTCTGAGAAGATTAACACATTTAAACACACTGACACATATTGAACTGTGTGAACAAAATAACCCCATTCTCTCAACTAAATGAGAAACCCCCCTTAGCTTATGTGGCTTCCAGCTACAATGTGGACAGATCCTAGATCAATCCCCGGCCCACCTTTAAGTTACAAAAAACAAAAACATCCTGTCCTGCTCCAAGCTACTTTGTGCAGAAATAAGCACACCAAACATAAACGGTGTATCAGTGCAGGCTTAGCAAATTATCAGCATCCATAATACTGATAGCCGCTGCCTTTAGTCTCTGCTGAAACATGGTTCAATGTTGCATCCCCCTCGGCACTGAAATTATGGATGAACATTGCATTTCCGTCTAGCTCTTCAGGATAAAATGTCCGAAGTAGAGAAAAGAAAATTGCTCCGTGCCTTTCCTTCCAGGATTCCAAAATAAAATGTCCGAAACAGAAAAGAAAAAAATCGCTCCATTCTATCAATGACAGAGCAGCACGAAGCAGTAGTAACAGCCCATTAATAACTTAAACGACTTTTAGTACCGGCAGCGTTGTCGTCTGAACGACCTGTACATAACATTAGGCAGTAGGCTATAGGAGAAAAAAATGAGGAAAAAATGACTCAGTTCAGTTGGTGCTTAAAATACAATAGTTGCTACCGTCTTGTCACCTGTTACTCATCCACGTTCTTCCTTGATCTTGTCCACAAACTTCTGTGCTTCCTTTGGACTGTCGAAAGTGCGCGTTTGTTCTCTGTGTGTTAGTATCAGTCTGGCCGGTGGTATTATTCCATGTCTGATTCCCAAGCTCCGCAGCTGCTGACGCACCGAGTCGTACTGCTTACGTTGTTTGTGCACTTCTGTGGCGAGGTCGTTGTAGAATCTCACTCGCTGGTTCTTGTAGTGGATCTCCTTCTTCATCCTGGCAGCCTTGGTCACAAGCATTTTGTGTTTATAGTTCAGAAACTTCATTATCAAAGTTCTCGGTGATGCTTCGGTTCCTCCTCTCGGCCCGATGCGGTGCGCTCTCTCCATCACTATGGGGCTCCGCATAGCTCCCAGGTCCAACACCTCCGGTAGCCAGCTTTCCAAAAACGAGCACGGATCTTCGCCCTCCGCACCCTCGGGTTGGTTCACCAACCTCAGGTTATTCAGTCGAGATCTCGTCTCCAGGTCGACAACTTTATCCTCCAAAGCTTTATTTTTCCTCTGCAAGTTCTGAACCGTTTCTTGCAACCCGGCCTGCTCATCTTCCACTGTTGACAGACGCACCTCCGCATGCGTCATTCTTTCGGTACACTCAGCTAAATCCTTCCTTGTTTCTCCGATAGCAGTCAAAATCCCATCGAGTCTGGTCGAAAACTCTGACTTTAGATTGTTGATTGCTGTCAGTATTTCATCTTTAGCCCCGGTTAGCTCGCCTTCACTTTCCGTTGGTTTTGAAGCTTCCCCGCTAACGTTAGCATTAGCCTCCTTGCTAGCCTTAGAGTTCGAAGCCGCTCCACCAAAGTCAGTCATTCTGGATTGTGTTTGTGCCGCTTTTCCACGGGTCTTTGCGCTCGTATTCACCTTATCTGTCATCTTTCATCAAAATTGAAGCTTGCCCACACTTTACAAGATCAGGTCCGCTAAATATATCAGAATTTATTCAGAATCGTAGAGGAGCAGTGTGAAACGTGACTCTCTAGCTCGTGGCCATAACCGGAAGTCTATAGCTGTTCTTTTGACAGTTCTGGGCAAATTTCATTGCCTGCCCTATGCACTTCCCTGTAGGTGGTGAAGTAAGGCTTATCTGGACATGTGCGCATATTTGATTGAGTCAGCAGGTAGTTATTGACCCATATGGAACATGCATATTAAGTAGAATGTCAAAGGGATGATGTGTTAAGCAATGAGAACTTCCTACTGTATTTGCGTGGTGTTGCGTTGACTCTGAGTGGCGACTGTAATGGCAGATTTCTGTTTCAATTCTTAAGCCACTTCAATTTCAATGCGGGCTGTAGAAAAGTTCTGACTCGTGTCCAAGGCTAGCACAGTTATCCACAATTATGATGTAGCTACTCACACGGACTCCAGGAGTAATGTTGATTTTCTTCTTTAATCTCTACTCGGCAGGATCAGTTACAGCAGGCAACATCATTCTATATTTCAAATTTATAACTTGCTAATCTAACAGGACTATGTAGAATAGCTTATGTTGGACGATGATGGACAACAGTCAAACGCTGTATGCTTCCAAACTGCACACGCATTGTCTTTCAACTGATTAACTGAACAATTCACGGTCTAACTGTAAGATCTAGCACATGCGCAATAATGCATTTACATTGAATTATCAACATAGCCTGCAGCATACAGCACAAATTCAATTATCTGTTCTTTTTCTATTATGCAAAAATACTAAATTATACAAAATACGAAATCTATTCAAATCATAACTTTCCACGATTTGGCTCTCACAGCGACCATGTTAAATTATGCCCATTCAGCCTCATGGAGTATGCATATTAAGTAGAAATGTCAAAGGAATGATGCGTTAAGCAATTAGACCTCACTTCCTGTTTACGCTGTGTTGCGTTGGTATTGGGTGAGCCATGTTCATTTGTGCCCGCTGACTCACTTGCCTCTCTACGAGTGAGTGGGAGCAGTCTCTTTCTGTCATGAGTGACATCTGACACCGCTGCTCTCTGTGCTGCCTGCCACTCACTCTGCCTGCAGTCAACAACGCACAGAGTGAGGGACAGAGTACTCACAGAGTGAGGGACAGAGAAGGGACAGAATGAGGGACAGAGGACACACAGAGTGAGGGACAGAGTGAGGGACAGAGTGAAGGACAGAGAATGGACAGAATGAGGGATAGAGAACGCACAGAGTGAGGGACAGAGGGAGAAAGAGACAAACCCTATTATAGGGCTGTCGGGCTCTGCCCATCAGCCAGAAATAGAGTTTGTGACGATATGAAATGTTCTTCTGACTCCTACAGACCCAGGCAGAGAACACAGAGTGGAACATCAAGGAGCAGTTCAAGAAGCTTCACCAGTTTCTACAAGAGGAAGAGGAAGCCAGGATTGCAGCCGTGAGGAAAGAAGAGAAGCAGATGAGCGAGAAAATGAAAGAGAAAATGAAAGAGATGGATAGAGAAATAGCTTCACTTTCAGACACAATGAAAGCCATAGAGGAGGAGCTGAGAGCAGGAGACATCTCCCTCCTGCAGGTCAGTATTTGTTCAAACTTCACACATTTACAGAATTGAAAATGAATTGAAATGTATAACATGCTATTGACGGTCATATTATTATTCTCTTCTGTTTATCTCCAGAACCTCAAAACCACTGAACAAAGGTAAGTACTGACTATGACAGTACAGTCAGTACAAATCTTATTGTACTTATTGTCTTAATGACGACTTAAGAAGTTTTTTATAAAAGTGTCCACTAAGGGACCGTTAGAAATTCATGAGAGGAAAACAGGGGAGGGTCATCCTTTTTTAATTTGGGTCCAGGGGAGGGTCATACAAATTTGAATCTATCAGAATAAAAAATAGTTTCTCAGCTTTTCAGAACTCAGCGAGCTGTTTTGTATGACCTGGTGTAGGCTATCGTTTCTCTTGGGCTGCCCTATCAGTCGATCTTGTGCTTGGCCTATCCAGACAGGTGGTGTGGAGCGAACAGACACTGACTTGCCATCTGTTTCTTTCCTACTAGGCTCGGAAAGTGCAGTGCATTTCGCTGTTTCTTATTTTGAGTAACACCATATTAAAATTCATATTGCTTATTTGGTGGGGGAGGGTCAACATTTTTATTCCTGAACACTCTAAAGTCCTCCAGTAACCCCCTCCCATAAATTTACAACGGTCCCTAAATGATTAAAATGTAAGCTGCTGTATGCAAGCTGATCTTGTCTCCTCTTGTTTTTGAATCCAACCCATCCTCAACACGGACTGACTGTTCTTCCAGAGCCCAGTGCACACTGCCGGATCCACAGCTGGTCTCAGGAGCGCTGATAGACGTGGCCAAACACCTGGGCAACCTGACCTTCAGAGTCTGGGAGAAGATGAAGGGGGTGGTCAAGTTCACTCCTGTCATTTTGGACCCCAACACTGCTAGTGGCTGGCTCTCTCTGTCTGATGATCTGACTATTGTGAGATGCACAAACACATATCAGCAGCTCCCTGACAACCCAGAGAGGTTCACCAGGTACCCTTCCGTTCAGGGCTCTGAGGGGTTCAGCTCAGGGACGCACAGCTGGGAGGTGGAGGTGGGGGACCATCCTAACTTGGTTATAGGTGTGGCCAGAGAGTCAGTTGACAGGAAGGGGGTGTCACTTGCAAACCCAAACTATGGAGTGTGGAGTTTATGTTTTCGGAGTGGTGAGTATACCAATGGTTTGAATGAGACTCTCCCTCTAAAGAGGAGACTCCAGAGGATCAGAGTTCAGCTGGACTGTGACAGTGGGGAGGTGTCCTTCTACGACCCTGAAGACATGACTCACATCTACACTCATAGAGACACCTTCACTGAGAAACTCTACCCATACTTTAGTATCTCACTGCCTCGCGATGCTAAACACCCTGATGTAGCAATCCTCCCATCATAGTAGTCTGTGTTGGTGGTCATCCTAGTGAAGTGTGTGTGTAGTTGTAGTCCCACTCCACAGAACTACAGAGTGATTTGGTCTCATGTGAACTACATTACTGATCACTGTGATCATGAATACGATTGTTTGTAGATTCTTCTTCATATTCAGGTGATAGATCCTCACTATAGACTCTGTTAGTCACATGAATACTGTTGAGATCAGCCTTGCTTCATGGTTGTCGTTGTTTTGGTTGGTACCACACCTCCATCACTGTCTTGTTTGGTATTGATACTGTTCACTGGGATCAGGTATCTGATTGTTGATGATGTTACAGTATCTAAACCAGATTCCTGCTTCTTAAACAGTCCACTCAGGTAATAGATGATGTTAGTTATAATACGGGTAACTCAAATCAAGCAATCCGATTGGTTCATAGCCGTGATACATTTACCATATACCACGGCTATGATGTCTAATTCCTTTGCACAGTTCAGTATCTCTCGGAGTTCAGCTCTCATGTTGGACCTGTGGTACTGCAGGGTCTCTGACAGCTCATGGTTGTCATGGGGATTTCAGCAGAAGTGCCGTATGAATGGGGGTTCGGGAGTAATGTAGGGATGTACCCTATGGTGGGTAAGATAATCATGTGTATGTATGGTAGTGAGATGGTGTCATATCTAAATAGGTGAGATTAGGGGGGTGTTTATAATCTCAGGGATTACTGGTGCTCTAGCAGACTCCTGTCAGTAGCAGCACCTTCTGGGGATTTGATGGTTGACTTTACCTGCTCTCATACTGTGTAAATCACCTGTACTGATCTGTGGTACAGATTAGTACTGGAGGGGTTTGATGTCTCCATGGGGTTGAAGGTGTTATTTCATTAGCATCTGGTGATTGGATGAATGTTCATGATGTCATTTGAAATTGTCTTAATGCAGAGTTCAAGTCAATCGATTTTCTTTTCATGCAATTTAATTTTACATCTTTGTACTGTATCATTAGTGAACTGTCCTGATCTGAATTCATCTGATCTTCATATTCTATCAACATAAATAAAACTTGTTGAACTGAGAGGAAGTGAGAGAGATTGAGGATGTTTGTTATTTAAATTCTCATTTTATTGATAACACCTTGACACATTTCCTTAAGGTAGAGAAACACAGGTAGCACATTGGAGAGACCAGAGTAGTAATCAGAGAAATTTAGGATTATTAATAATATTCTATAGAACAAACCAAAAATGACAGAAAGAGACCAGGAGAATAAAGACCCAACTGTTGAGAAATGATTGAAGGTTTTAAACAGAGGGACCAGGAAAAGAGAGCAGAAATCCTACAAAGACGAGCAGCTCAGTGTTGTCAGTGCAGGTGGTATCATCACTGGGTGGAAGGAGATACAGGAAAGACCAGGTTCTCTCTTTCTACTGACGAGGTCGTCCGTGACAACACACTGGTGAGGGAGCTAGGAGAGAAGACTGGTTGAGTTGTGTCAGTTATTAAGATGAGCAGAAGAGCTTGCAGTTCCCTTCAAAACCTAGAGAAAGTCAAACATGTCAGATAAAGTACAGTTTTACTATTTTAACAGCTGGCTATTTTCATCAGTAGGAAAAAGCTTAGGGGCAGTAGGCTTATGCTGCTCCATATGGGATATCATCAACATTATCTATATAGTGCACCATGTCACATTTAAAGGTTAAACATGTCATATTTTAATCAACATACTGTTATCCACTGATTACTACATTCTAGAGTCTATAGGTAAAACAGTTGATTTATTGGGCACATTTAACACTTTGTGGTTACAGCGCCTAACAATTGTAGGTACATCTACCAGTATGTAGCACTGTGTGCCCTCTAGTGGATTGTTAGTGGAACTGCAGGTAACCCTGCTGTCTCCAGCCAAGCGAGTACATAGTTCTGTTCCTCTCAGTGATGAGCACATGCAAGGTAGGTGAAGCACACATCACTGGAGCTGGTGATACTAAACAGGATCTCCTTACTTCCTCAACAATATATAAAGTCAGCCAGTCTGCATTGACAACGTTGAGCCCCATAGAAAAGCATGCTAAAGAATCATCATTATCATTATCATCATCATCATCATCATCATCATCACCACCACCACCAGCATCATAATCACCCTTGCTACCTTTATCATCATAGAAATCATCACCACCACCATCATCATCATATTATCTTGAGACAAATGTTGTTTTATGCACTTAAAAGGCTGAGAAAATAGAGAAAAGTTTAGTATTTCGGCATTCAGTAGAAAATGGAAAAAACTAAAGGATTAGATAACTGCCTGTCATGCTAAGAAAATGCCAGATAAGACGAATATTGTAGTTTTGTGATACTATACACCCCCTCTTTTGAAAGATGAATGTTATATCAAGGTATGATAAAGACACTGAGAACAGTACAGTGTGAGTGAGTACTTTCTTTTTGTGGAAGGGTTCATGTGTCTAGTTAGCACGATCACTCAACATCATCTGATAACCTTGGACCTTCTCAATACTGGGACCAGTCACTGAGGGGAATCTATAAACATCCAGTGGATGTGCAATGAAGAGCCAATATTGACCAACTAGAAAACATTCAACCCCTCCTGGTAAAAAAAAGAAACACTGTTGAGAGTGAGTGAGATAGAGTTCTTATCAAAACTAGTTAAAATACATACAATAAGCTTGAAAGGTTCACATGAAAAAAGAAATCCTAACGATTGTTGTGTTATTTTGGTTATATTCAGGTATGTAGGACCCTCTGGCTAGACTTATCCTTCTCAGAACAAGAAGGAATGTAAGCAAATATAGCCAACATGAGTAGCATGCTCAAAAAGCATGAAAATGTTCACCAGATAGTTATAAAGCTCCATGGACGTTAGCTAATCATTCTCTAACTGAACGTATTCTCCGTCAGTCTGCAGTAAAACCTCAGTAGGCTAATGCTAACCAGGGGACATGGCTACATAACAACAAAGCACCTTTAATACTGTGTTAAGTTAATCATGATGTTTGTATATTCCATGAGCTATCCCTTTAATTTACTTTAATCTAACTTAACTTCTGAATTGAGGAATCTCACTTTGAAGAGCAAAACTCAGTTCTTGCACATGTGCAGGAGCTGTACATCGTGAAAACATAGAAAGAAAAAATCAAATAAAAAATATTCTAATAAAATAAATAAATAAATAACCAAAATAAATATAAACCTGAGGACTAACCCAACTGGCAGACCGCCTGACTGCCCAATGAGACGTCTTCACTTCAATTGTCCCTCCCCAAATCATCTATATTTGTCCAATAGCAACTGGACATCCCCAAAGGCAATCATTGATGGACAGGAAAAGGACCAATGCCAGGCTAGGAACAACCCCACTGGCTGGGGTCAGCTCTCTGAAAGCCAGATATCTATCTTTCCAACACCGTTATCCCTGGCAAAAATATAAAGAGTAACTCATAGTAAAAGCAGATTAGAACACTTGAACACAGAGGATGATATTAAAAACATGAAAAACAGACCAACCATAAGAACAGTTAGTCCTGGATAGAAGGCAGAGGGTAGATATGTCCTCCAAATAAAGCCTTTTCTCTCTCTATCTCTGTCTCTCTATGCCCTATGGCCCACATAAAAGTCCATACAGGTGGTGATTCCCCTCACACAAACACTCCCTAACGATGTTCCCTCACACACGCCCTTCCTAACACAGTATCAGAACTCAGGCGCATATCGTTGCTCTAAAATGAGCAACAGCAATCAGAACAGAGATAAGTGCCAAAGTGTGTGAAAAAGTTCCAACACACAGACGCACGTCCGTGACTTCACAGGTAAAAAGCCACCTCTCTGAGAGGCCCTGGTTATCATCCCCCGGCGTACACCACATGATCCAGCCATCCACAACCCTGTCCTCCAGCTCCCACTCAATAACCTCCTGCATGATTTCAGACAGGCACCGGAGAGAACAGTCCAAACTCACAGATCTAATGAGCACAGCTGGACCCCTCGGTGGCGCGTCCTAACACATCCACGGGTGCTTCTGTGATCAGCCGGTTCTGAGAGCAGCTAGCTCTGGTGATGAGTCTGATGACTGATGATTGTGGCAGCGTCTCATGTAGGACGGCTTCAGACGTGAGGAACGCTGCAAAGCTGCTCGCTGTGGCTTCCAGAGAGCAGCCCTGACAGGACAGAGCAGGCAGAAGTGTTTGGGTTCAGAGGGTAGAAATGGGTAGCTGGAGGAGATGTGTGTTCATTCTATATCACTGGCTGAGCCACAGGCCTCATCTGCATGTGGAGTTTGGAGGGTAGATGTTGCTGCTGCACCTCATCTAACCACAGGGAGCGCTAGAGAACAGAGCAATAACTTCGTACACAGGATCGCCCAACACTAGAGTGAAAGTCTATCCTCAGATGGGTTTCAAGTCAACACAAAAAGGCAAATAAAGATTAAAATAGATTATTAAAGATGAACATAGCCTTTATACGTTTAAGCTCCTTGTCTCAGACATGTAGATAAATGATCATGATTTGACAGAGGAAGACACGAAACCAAGCCAGCCACATCTCTAGTCAATTCACACACTGCAACCAGGAACACTCAGACTGGCTCCTCAAAATGTACACCGTCCATCCCTGGACTATCACATGTCATAAACCTGTGATTACACAGTCTTACACACACTCGTTCATATGTTCACACACACCTATTCATACACAGCCCCACCCCCCACCCCAAAAAGTATGACTTGAACAAGATGGGCATAGTATAGCATACAAGAAGCAAATACAAAACTGCCAATTCCATTTTTCACTTAATAGCCACAATAAAAAAAAACAGCCACTGTGAATATTGAAAAAAAAAATCATGCGCCGTTAAAGAGAGAAAAAACAAAATAATCTCCTTCAACTCCAGAAACCACTGGCATCAAGAACTCTGAATGATACAAATTACATATACAATTGCAAATGTGTAATAATAAGTATTATATCAATAACAGTAATAATAATAATAATAAAAATAGTAATAATAATAACAATAATAGATTTCACCTAAAACTTGACATACTGTATTTCCTGTGCAGTGTTAACACGACACTCAAGTGTTGATTGAGGAGAGGACAGGAGGGTGTGGAGGGAAAGACCACACGAGGAGTCAAAACACTGCAACACCCCCAGCACACCCTCATTACACCCCCAAGAATTCTCCCTTATCAGCCACACCATCCAGCCTGGCCATGCAGGTTACTGTATCAGTGAGGAGGAGACAGTGGGCTGGGGGAAGGGCGGTGGGTGTTGCTGTTGGCATGACTACACTGTTTTTGAGTGCTGTATTGAGGGTGACAGACAGGGGGCGATAGCTGTAAAAGAAGAGATGCATGCTGGGGGTGAGGCCGGGTGCCCGGTGAGGGAGGCTGGAGAGCAGTGGACACAGAGCCACCCCGACACCTAACTTGTTTTCCAATTCCTTCCTTCCTCTCTTTCTCTCTCTCTCTCTCTCTCTCTCCAGCAGAGCACTCTTATGGGACGGGACTCTGGCATTCTCTCCTGAAACACAAAATGAAGAGAGATTCACACACGTTTCAATACCTGCATACTGTACATCACTACTAGGAAACGCAATATCGGTTGTGTGTCTGTTTAAGGTTCCTATATAAACAGCCAGACGGGGTCCTTTAGCCCCTTTCCCGTTTCACCTACAGTAAAGCCTTTAGCAGCAACAGTTAGAACCCTACTGAGGTAATCGGCATAGATAGTAAATCCCTCTACGCAGACGACATGTTCCTGTACCTTTTTGACCTCAAACTTCACTGACATCATTGAGGCGGGATTTCACTCTATTTTCAGGTAAACCATCAAAGGCAAAAACCTGAAAGTATTCTGCTAGTCTGTGCCTCCCGGCCTACCTCATTGGAGGGGGGCAGCGGGGGCGCCCGAGCAGTGGAAGTGGACGTTCTGCCACTTGCTGTCGCGGCGGTGCCAGACACGCGTCTCCTCGGACTGGCTGGAGCGCGGCCGGCCCTGGCCGTCCACGTACTGGGTGAGGCGGATGTAGGCGATGCAGGCGGCGTCCTCGCCAATCAGGTGGACATGGGGGTTCAGGATGGTGGTGTGGATGGGCTTGCTGTTTTTAGCTAGGACTGAGAAGTGGAGAGAGAGGGAGGGAGAGAGAGAGATAGAGGGGGGGGGGGGGGGAGAGAGGAAAAGAGAGAGAAAGGAGAAAGAAAGACAGAGAGGATGTCTGAGTTTGATAATTGTCATTCTGACAGATTCTGACTGGCATCTAAGCACAGCTGAGATTTGGTCGCAGTCTCCACTCACGTCCAAGTGGCGTGGAAATGATGGTACGCAGTTTTCTGTCCTACGATCGCCTAGTAAATGAGGGCCATTATGTGTCTGTGTATGTGTAAGATGTGTGTGTATGTGCGTGTGTGTATGTGTGAGATGTGTGTGTGTGTAATTTGAGTGCTGCTCTTACGGTTCTCGAAGTAGAAGCGGTGGAAGTCCATGCCCTCCACCAGGTTCCCCAGGGCCTCCGGCTCAAACGAGGTCAGGCCAGGGTCACAAATCTTACTGTGGAGAGGGAACATACCGTCACACACACACACACACACACACACACACACACACACACACACACACACACACACACACACACACACACACACGCACACACGTAGGCACATAACTGGACCACTGATCACACACATACATACATGTACCACACACACATCACTGGATCACTGATCACACACATACACCTCCTAATCTGAACCATAATGTCCACTATGGTTAGGCCCGACACACACACACGCACGCACACACTCATGAACTCACGCGTATGCCTCAAAGTCCCCGTTGTTGACAGCCTCGATCAGCTGTTCAGTGATCTTGATGATCTCCTGCTTGCGTGCTGTAGGAAGGAGCGAGTGCAGTCAAAACTCACAGTCAAAACACACTTAATAACTCAGTCAACACACACTTAAAAACTCAGTCAACACAAACTTAAAAACTCAGTCAACACACACTTAAAAACTCATACATCAAAACTCGCTCTTAAAAACGTACGATCAAAACTCACACAAAAACCCACACATAAAGCCGGCCAGCAATGTGCAGTTGAAGTGCACTCTGTCTCTTCCATGTACGGTACAGTACATGTAAGACGATATCATGCAAATACATTCTCACACACACACACACACACACACACACACACACACACACCCTCTTCGATATCCCAGTCAGTGAACGTTAGTTGGCTCAATAAACAGCTACACTTGTCATCTGTCCTCTCCTCTACCAGTTCAACCAGCAAGGACACCATGTAGTACCAGGCAAGTTAGGACCAATCTACCTGCCCTCGCTGGCGACCGATTGGCTAAGCACTCTGGGGTCAAGACGGGGTAATGGCGTGGCGTACTCACTCTGGGAGGAGAGGGAGGGGCTGGGGGGACTGGAGGGGGGAGGAGGGGGGGAGGTGGGGTGTGCAGGAGGGGGGGTGGGCCTGGCGGGGGCCGCCTCTGTCTCTGGCACCGGGGGGGGCGGGACCCGACGCACACTGCTCACCAGGTCTGTTAGACGAGACACTGGACACCCAGAGAGAGGGATGGAGAGATGGAGGGATGGACAGAGGAGAGATGGAGTTGTAGACATGAAAAGAGAGATGGAGGGATAGAGGAATGGAGGGGTGGGGCAGACGAGACACAGGGAGAGGAAGATAAAAAAAACAAAGAAAAAATGAAAGTATGGCAGCAGAAACGATTCTGATGGAGACAGGTGGTGAATGAAAGATATATATATAGATAGATAGATAGATTAGATAGATAGATAGACAGACAGACAGACAGACAGACAGACAGACAGATAGATAGATAGATAGATAGATAGATAGATAGATAGATAGATAGATAGATAGATAGACAGACAGGTGGTGAATGAAAGATAGGGATAGATAGATAGATAGATAGATAGATAGGTGGTGAATGAAAGATAGAGACAGTTAGATAGATAGATAGATAGATAGATAGATAGATAGATAGATAGATAGATAGATAGATAGATAGATGGATAGGTAGATAGATAGTTTAGATAGATAGATAGTTTATTTAAAGGAAGGACCCCTGTGACTGCTCTACTTACTCTGCATGGGGACGGTGGGGGCGTGCTGGGGGGAAGGGACGGAGCGGACAGCTGGAGGAGTGGGGGTGCTGGCTCCGCCCTCCCCCTCAGACACGGGCCCCGCCCCCCGGCGGACACAGCCCAGCAGGTCTGAGAACTTGGCGGCTGGGGGGGGGGGGGGGGGGGAGATTGAAGACAGGGGACACGAATGAGAAGCAGAGGTAGGCCTGGTGCTGCTCCCGCAAAGGAGCTCACAGCTTCTATTGTCCTTTGTTTATTCGGTATCGTCCAGTCATCCTGCTCCACGAATCCCACGCTAGTGGTCGGTGTTCCAGGGTCACAGCGTTAAGGTCGGTGTTCTGCACTGTGCCAGGCTCACAGCGTTAAGGTCGGTGTTCTCTGAGTGAGTGAGTGAGTGAGTGAGTGAGTGAGTGAGTGAGCCAGAGTAAGACCGTGTGTGTGTTTGTGTGCGTGTGCGCGCGCCCGTGTGTGTGTGTGTGGGGGGGGGGGGGGTGGTATGCTGACTTACAGTAGACAGCAGGGGAAGGCTGTGGTGTGTCGGGTTGGGAGCTGGTGCTGGACTGGCTCTGAACTGAACTGCCGTCTAAACTCTTCCCTGATCACACACACACACACACACACACACACACACACTCCGCACATAACTCACACACCAAACACACACACACACACCAAACACTCACACACACACACACACACACACACACACAACAAACACACAACAGACAGATGGAAGGGAAGAGAGGAAGACATGGAGGAAGTGAAGCGCGAGAAACACATTTACAGTAACGTTAGTTAACCTATCACAGCTGTGATACTGAAGATGGTAACATTAGTTAACCAATCACAGCTGTGAGAGATGAAGAGCAGTAACATTAATTAACCAATCACAGCTGTGAGAGATGAAGAGCAGTAACATTAGTTAACCAATCACAGCTGTGAGAGGCTGAAGAGCAGTAACGTTAATTAACCAATCACAGCTGTGATACTGAAGACAGTAACATTAGTTAACCAATCACAGCTGTGATACTGAAGACAGTAACGTTAGTTAACCAATCACAGCTGTGATACTGAAGACAGTAACATTAGTTAACCAATCACAGCTGTGACACTGAAGACAGTAACGTTAGTTAACCAATCACAGCTGTGATACTGAAGACAGTAACGTTAGTTAACCAATCACAGCTGTGATACTGAAGACAGTAACATTAGTTAACCAATCACAGCTGTGATACTTAAGACAGTAACGTTAGTTAACCAATCACAGCTGTGATACTAAAGACAGTAACATTAGTTAACCAATCACAGCTGTGATACTGAAGAGAGTAACGTTAGTTAACCAATCACAGCTGTGATACTGAAGAGCAGTAACGTTAACCAATCACAGCTGTGATACTGAAGAGCAGTTTGGTTTTCTGTTCTGCAGTAAAACTCCTCCTTCCTTCACTCTCCAAGGACAACAACAATGAAAATGGCTTTGTTTAGTTTTGATTGGATTTCAATCAAGAGTCTAATTGTCTCTACAGTTTACTGAAACCACAGCACTGATCAGGGACGTGCTGGGACGAAAAAAAGTCTGACCCAGCCACCTGTTTTCATTTTGTTGAGCGAGGGGGGGGGGGGGGGGGGGTTCTGTGATTCTCCAAAACCCACAGATGGCCAGCATACCCCTGGCACATTGGCTGCAGAGAACTATCACCATGGGAATCACAAGAATGATGATGATGATGAAGATGCATTATCATTCCCTTGTCTAGTCGGAACATCTACAGTAGCTGTACTGAGGAGCAACAGACAGCAACAGCATCAAAGATCAGAGTCTAAAACCCTCAACCCCCTAATCCTATCTCTATATGTATAACCCTCAACCCCCTAATCCTATCCCTATATGTAAAACCCTCAACCCCCTAATCCTATCCCTATATGTAAAACCCTCAACCCCCTAATCCCATCCCTATATGTAAAACCCTCAACCCCCTAATCCTATCCCTATATGTAAAACTCTCAACCCCCTAATCCCATCCCTATATGTAAAACCCTCAACCCCCTAATCCCATCCTTATATGTAAAACCCTCAACCCCCTAATCCTATCCCTATATGTAAAACCCTCAACCCCCTAATCCCATCCTTATATGTAAAACCCTCAACCCCCTAATCCTATCCCTATATGTAAAACCCTCAACCCCCTAATCCCATCCCTATATGTAAAACCCTCAACCCCCTAATCCCATCCTTATATGTAAAACCCTCAACCCCCTAATCCCATCCTTATATGTAAAACCCTCAACCCCCTAATCCCATCCTTATATGTAAAACCCTCAACCCCCTAATCCTATCCCTATATGTAAAACCCTCAACCCCCTAATCCCATCCTTATATGTAAAACCCTCAACCCCCTAATCCCATCCCCATATGTAAAACCCTCAACTGAGATGCTGAGATGTGATAATAAGACACTTATTATTATAATAAGATAATAATAGGTGGAATTTATGTAATGTTTTTCTAGAACTCAAAGCCACTTTAAATGGGGGGTGGGGGGTGGGAGGGGGGGTGAGACGAACAACAGATAATTGTACCACAAACACTGCATAACATAACACACACACAAGAATGGATGGAGGGGGGCCAGGAGAAGGCAGTGGACAAAGGAGAGGTCTTGAGGAGGGATTGGAAAGACTCCAGCTACGGCGTCTAACAGAACCGTTCTGAGGAGCTCAACGGCTAAATATAACCCCCCAACAAACACCAGAAACAGGGGAAACGCATCTAAAACCCAGCTGTCACACACAGCGTCAAGAAAACCTTAGCTAGCTACGACCTAAACAACCAGGAGGGTGATCTAACCACACAAACCAGCACACACACTCCCACGCCCTCACTAACTCTCACCTGGTCCTTGCAGTCTCTGGTGTGGGTTTTCGCAGGCTGGTTAACGACTGAGCTTAACCCTTATGGCTGTAGCTAGCCTAGCTACAGAGCAGTAACGTACCGTAGGCACACTCTGTTCTGTGGCTAGCTACAGTACGGAGC
>NC_140239.1:8962263-8964763 GCF_949987555.1 Borostomias antarcticus | reverse complement strand
ACATCAAATGCAGCAGAGGAGATCAGAGGATTGGCCAATCACCTGCCAATCACCGGGCTTCAAGCCCCAACTCCATCACTCTGTTCTTCTAGCCCTGCTGGCCTCCTAGTACTGTACCATCACCTCTACCAGAACCACCTAGTACCATCACCTCTACCAGAACCACCTAGTACCATCACCTCTACCAGAACCACCTAGTACCATCACCTCTACCAGAACCACCTAGTACCATCACCTCTACCAGAACCACCTAGTACCATCACCTCTACCAGAACCACCTAGTACTAGGGCTGTAACGATTATGAATTTTGCTTAACGATTAATTGTCAGAAAAATAATCGCGATTATTACAATAATTGTCAGAGTTGTTGACCGGGGGGGGTGCTCGCATCACACCACTAGGGCCCCTTGCCCATCACACCACTAGGGCCCCTTGCCCATCACACCACTAGGGCCCCTTGCCCATCACACCACTAGGGCCCCTTGCCCATCACACCACTAGGGCCCCTTGCCGATCTGGCACCCTAGGCAGCCGCCTACTTCGCCTATGCCACGGGCTGGCACTGGCACTGATGCTCATGTCCGCATGATTTGAGTGAGAGAGTGTGTGTTTGAGAGAGAGAGAGAGAGAGAGAGAGAGAGAGAGAGAAAGAGAAAGACAGACAGACACAGAGGGAGTAAGTGAGTGAGTGAGTGAGGGTGGGTGGGTTCCGGGTTCTGACTCATTTTTAGCCTAATAACACAAGTACTCAGCCTATGAAGTAAACCTGTGGTTTAAAACCACGCCTCTTTAATATCATGAATGTTAACATTTACATAGAACATATATCCTCCTCAATAAAAAAAAGCATTGAAAAATTAAAATTAAGAAAATTTGGAGTATACAAATAGCACATGAAGTGGACAATGCATCAGTGCTTCTTTACTTCTTTAATACAGTGTCTCTTGTCATTATTTTCTATGAACGTATAGGACAAGTGCCAACAAGTTGAAGAATTCCATTGAACTGGGTTGCTACCATATTAACTCTGCAACATATTTGTATTTTATAAAAACAAAAACAAAAAAACATTTTTTTCATAACCACGGTTACAAAAAACAATCGCGGTCAGAAAAAATAATCGCGGTTTGACAATTATGTAATAATCGTTACAGCCCTACCTAGTACCATCACCTCTACCAGAACCACCTAGTACCATCACCTCTAACAGAACCACCTAGTACCATCACCTCTACCAGCACCACCTAGTACCATCACCTCTACCAGCACCACCTAGTACACCTCTACCAGCACCACCTAGTACCATCACCTCTACCAGCACCACCTAGTACACCTCTACCAGCACCACCTAGTACCATCACCTCTACCAGCACCACCTAGTACACCTCTACCAGCACCACCTAGTACACCTCTACCAGCACCACCTAGTACCATCACCTCTACCAGCACCACCTAGTACCATCACCTCTACCAGCACCACCTAGTACCATCACCTCTACCAGCACCACCTAGTACCACCACCTCTACCAGCACCACCTAGTACCATCACCTCTACCAGCACCACCTAGTACCATCACCCCTACCAAAACCACCTAGTACCATCACCTCTACCAGCACCACCTAGTACCATCACCCCTACCAGAACCACCTAGTACCATCACCCCTACCAGCACCACCTAGTACCATCACCTCTACCAGGACGCAGGGCTTCAGCTCATCTCAGTCTTCTCTGATGTGGTGCCTCAACGGTGGAATCAGCTTGTCTCTATACTGTCAGGACGGCCGAGTCGCTACCCCTCTTTCACAGCCTGAAGACCCATCTTCTTAGAGAACACCTGATCTCTCCACCAAGTGTTTACCTGTTACCCAACTTCAACCGTTGGTACATGTAAAAACCTCTTCCTTTCTCTACCGATGTGACTGCTGGTGGTTCTTATTAAAGGCTTTACTGACCATGAAAGCCACTTCGGATAAAAGTGTTGGTTAAATGACTAAAATGTATAAAAAGAAAAAAAGAGAAAGGTGAATAAATATGAATGCAGACTGTGCACAGCCATGTTGCACACACACACACACACAATTTTACATTATCAGCATTGCATCATTATCACATTATTTTATGCACTAACATCTCACTAATCCTAAGGGTTAGTCCATGAAAAAGCACATCAATACACCCACACACACATACACCCACACAGACACGCACACACAGACACGCACACAAACACACACATTAATGGAATCAGCTATCATATTGTTCTGTTTATTTAAGCAGGGTTCAATTACAGTTCCAGTAGACATGGCAGCGGTAGCTAGTGACTCCTCCCTGCTGTTATGACAGAGCTGCTATCAGCTCCACTAGCAGGAACTGACTGGCTAGAAACCTCAAGCTATTTGAGTCTCACAATGTCTACAATCATGTGCCTCTTTGCTGCATCTGTGGGTGCGCTGTGTTGTCACATCCAGAGCTGCAGCGACTCTGAAACGCCAGATGGT
>NC_140239.1:8859763-8957263 GCF_949987555.1 Borostomias antarcticus | reverse complement strand
ACATGTCCAGGGTAGGTCCTGACTGGCCGGTCAGGAACAGAACATGTCCAGGGTAGGTCCTGACCTGGCCGAAGCAGTGACTAGTACTGAGGGTCAGAGGTCAGGGTTCTGGGTCTGGTCCTGGCAGGCCGGGTGATATAGTACCGTTCGGCTGAGCAGTAGAACACTGTGACCCCTGCATCAGAGGTTATCAGGGCACGGTCAATCACACCGGTAGGATGAGGTCATAACCTCTCCCAACCGCTGTTCTTCACTGGACCAATGACAAGAAATGCTGTTCTTCACTGGACCAATGACAAGAACCCTTGGTCTTCACTGGACCAATGACAAGAAACGCTGTTCTTCACTGGACCAATGACAAGAACCCTTGTTCTTCACTGGACCAATGACAAGGAGCCCTGTTCTCCACTGGACCAATGACAAGAACCCCTGTTCTCCAGTGGACCAATGACAAGACAGGGAAAGCTACCAGGTGGAGAGAAAGAGAAGTTCCAAGAGGCTCTCTAGGTGGAGTAGAGAGGAGAAGGGAGGAGAAGAGATTGTAAATGGCATGCTCACCATGTACTGGACAGTGGAGCTGGACTTGCGTTTCTGTCCCGGGGCGACGGAGAGATGGTCAAGAGGGAGAGAGAACGGATGACAACAGGTGAACAGGCTGACCTGACAGAAGAGGCTGGACCACCGCAGGGCTTAGCGTACAGAACCAGCATCAGCAGGAGGAGGAGACTCTCCCAGGGGAGGAGGACAGAAGAGGGCGCACAAGCCGAGGAACAGGAAGCAGCAGTCGTCAGGGAGGAAGAGGAGGAAACGCCAGGCGGAAGAGTGAGGGAGTCGCACTGACCCTAAAGTCTTCTGTTCTTAGAGTTGTCAGATCAGGAAAAGCAGACCAGTCTTTCCGGGGAAGAGGCAGGACAGGGAGGCAGTAGAAAGCAGAAGGGACCGTTGTCTGTTGAGAGACGTCTACATGTCTCATCTTGAGAGATATCTACACGTACCGTCTTGAGAGATATCTACACCTCCCGTCCATTGGTTAGAACTAGACAAGTGTGGTGTTATGTGGATAGATTATCAGAGACAGAGAGTCAGAGAGAGAGAGAGTCAGAGTCATAGTCAGAGTCAGAGTCAGAGTCAGAGTCAAAGAGTCAGAGTCAAAGAATCAGAGAGTCAGAGTCAAAGAGTCAGAGTCAAAGAATCAGAGAGTCAGAGTCAAAGAGTCAGAGAGTCAAGAGTCAGGGCCCAGTAGGGTCCAGCAGGTGCTGGGGTGGAAAATGTCAGGTGCCACTAAGCATTACTGAGGCGCTGGGAAAAGGGCGAGCGAGAAGGAACAGCCAATCACACCACCAGAGAGAGAAGGAAGGCCCAATCACAGCCGCCAGAGAGAGAAGGAAGACCCAATCACAGCTGCCAGAGAGATGAAGGAGGGAGGGGAACAGAAAACAAATTTAAAAATCTTTGGCAAACTGTTGGAGGGAGTGTGTGGAGAGCCTGTTGCTAGGCGATGCGCATGGCACTGGGGAAGTGTGTGTGTATTTCAGTCGACTGCGTTTCCAGGGTTCAGACTCATGGCTATTCCTGGAGCTGGAGTCACATTCCCTGCTGCTCAGGGTCTCCGAGGGCTTACACACACACACACACACACACACACAAACGCACACACACACATATGCGCACACACACAGACACACACACATGAACACACATACGCACGCGCACACACACACACACACATACACGCACGCACACAGGCAGGCACTCATTCGCCCACGCTTACACACTCACACTCTTGCCATCTGACAGCCAAATATGTAATTATTCACACACACACACACACACACACACAACTACCTCCCAACCCCACGCACGCATACGCACACACACACACACACACATACACACCGTACTTGCATGAGCACAAACTCACACACTAACATAGAATAACACACTTTCACACACACACACACACACACACACACACACACACACACACACACACAGACACACACAGTGCGTGGGATGGTGGGATCCGTAGGTGAGAAGAGGAGTGATGATGCTGACTCATTAGGGATGGCCAGGAGACGGAGGGAGAGAGGAGGTAGAGAGATGGAGGGATGAGGAGAGAGCAGGAACAGAGATGGAGGGATGAGGAGAGAGCAGGAACAGAGATGGAGGGATGAGGAGAGAGGAGGTAGAGTAAAGAATAGAGTAGTAGAGAAACGGAGGGATGAAGGCTGAAAGATGGCTAAAATGAACAACAAATATTGAGATGGCAATGATCTGGATAAGCAGAATTTAGCATACAGCTGGGCGTGCACAAACTCACACTCTCAGACACACACACACACACAAACGAACGCACGCACGCATACACACAAACACGCACGCACTCGCAAGCACGCACACACACACAACTCAAAAATGCTCAGACGAAAGACAAGACAGCCCAAAGTGACTGAGCAAGAGACAAGTACACAGAAGAGGCAAAAGCTGAGGAAGAGGGAGAGGAGAGAGAGAGAGAGAGGGGGGGCGGGGTAGAAAGGGAGGGGGAGAGAGAGCTAGAGAGAGGGGGGAAAGAGAGGGGGGGTTAGAGAGAGGGGGTAGAAAGGGAGGGGGAGAGAGAGCTAGAGAGAGGGGGGAGAGAGAGGGGGGGTTAGAGAGAGGGGGTAGAAAGGGAGGGGGAGAGAGGGGGGGGGTTAGAGAGAGGGGGTAGAAAGGGAGGGGGAGAGAGCTAGAGAGAGGGGGGGTTAGAGAGAGGGGGTAGAAAGGGAGGGGGAGAGAGAGCTAGAGAGAGGGGGGTTAGAGAGAGGGGGTAGAAAGGGAGGGGGAGAGAGAGCTAGAGAGAGGGGGGGGTTAGAGAGAGGGGGTAGAAAGGGAGGGGGAGAGAGAGCTAGAGAGAGGGGGGAGAGAGAGGGGGGGTTAGAGGGGTAGAAAGGGAGGGGGAGAGAGGGGGGGGGTTAGAGAGAGGGGGTAGAAAGGGAGGGAGAGAGAGCTAGAGAGAGGGGGGAGAGAGAGGGGGGGTTAGAGAGAGGGGTAGAAAGGGAGGGGGAGAGAGGGGGGGGGTTAGAGAGAGGGGGTAGAAAGGGAGGGAGAGAGAGCTAGAGAGAGGGGGGTTAGAGAGAGGGGGTAGAAAGGGAGGGGGAGAGAGAGCTAGAGAGAGGGGGGTGGTTAGAGAGAGGGAGTGGGAGGGAGAGGGAGGGAGTGGAGGAGAGTGTTGGGCAGGGCCCTCACCTTGACGTCGGCCTTCTTGTTGAGCAGACTCTTGGCTGCTGTAACAGAGAACACAGGGAGAGAGGACAGGTCAGGGGTCATAGGTCAGCTGCAGCAGAGAACACTGGGAGGAGAGGACAGGTCAGGGGTCATTGGTCAGCTGCAGCAGAGAACACAGGGAGGAGAGGACAGAAGAAAACAACAGGACCACAGCTACGACCTTGATTCTATTCACTGAACTGAACACGCTAGCCGTCTTCAGCTGACAGCTGTCACTAGACCTCCCCTGTACAGGCCAGGGGGACGTCTGTGTCCCCTGGTCATACCAGGTGTATTTACAGTGATGGGGGTGTCTGTGTCCCCTGGTCATACCAGGTGTATCAACAGTGAAGGTGATCTGTGTGAATTGCCCCGGGTAGAAACAGTACCATTGGAAAAAAAAGTGGAAGTGTTGTCAGTGGGAAGTGAGTCCTGGAGAGATTTTGTTCTTGATGTGTTTAGAGAGAGAGAAAGAGAGAGAGAGAGAGAGAGACTAGCCTTCTCTCTCTCATACAGTAGTTGTGTGAATTGCTATAGCGTGTCGTCCTGACTTGTGCATATTCAGCATTCGGTAACATACTTCTATCTCTCTAGGGTGGGGGGGGGGTCAAGATGAGGGGGAGGAGGGGTGATGGACCAATGTTTTTCAAACTAAATAAATCCGATTGGTGATCATTATTTTGAGACAACAGACCAGAGCCAGAGGCTTCTAAAGTGATTCAACATATGTAGCTCTGGGTGAGATGGAATGCACTTCAGATAGCTAGCTAGTGCACTTCAGATAGGAAGCTAGAGTACTTCAGATATGCAGCTAGTGCACTTCGTAGAGGTACTGTAGCTAGTGCACTTCAGAGAGGAAGCTAGTGCACTTCCTAGAGTTGGTAGTGCACTTCAGAGAGGTAGCAAGTGCACTTCGGAGACAGGAAGACAGAGATGATGACTCCATGGTCACTGAGGTCTCTCCCAGCTGACCTGATCAAGGTTAAAGGTTAGAGGTCACGATGTTTCAAACCCAGGGAGGAAGCCAGGCTCCTTACCTTGCCACACATTACACATGAAGCAAGAAGATAGAGAGAGAGGAGGAAGAGCAGGAGAGGAGGAAGACAGAGAATAACAGTGGTCAATACCTATAAAGTTTGTTACTATAGAAGCAGCAGGGGGAGGCAGGGACAAGGGCTTCAGATGAAGACACTCAGCCCTCTGATTGGCTCTCTAGTGTGACTCAGCCCTCTGATTGGCTCTCTGATGTGACTCTCTGATGTGACTCAGCCCTCTGATTGGCTCTCTGATGTGACTCAACCATGATTGGCTCTCTGATGTGACTCAACCCTGATTAGCTCTCTGATGTGATTGAGACCTTTGATTAGCTTTCTAATTGGCTTTAAGCACAGAGATAGAGGTATTTTAAAGTGACAGCCTGTCATTATTTTGTTTACAGGAAAAACAAGTATTTTGGAATTGAGTATCGTGGCTGGGAAAGAGATTCACATTACTTTTATTTTGGCCAGTGGTTGAAATACACTGAAATTAGTTTTTCTAGAAAACAAAACCATTAGACACAACATTGTCTATTGTCCCTTAGTTTTGTTAATGATAAAAAGAACTTGCTCTCCCCAACAATGATATTGATACATGGTTTAGTAACAGAAAACAGAGCATTTCCTGATATACAGGATGCTGTACATGACAAAGTTGTAAGCCGCTACACTACAGTAGGTCTTTGGGTGGGTTTACTAAGCATCAGTTATCAGAAGGCTTTAGTTGGACTTTCATCAGAGCCTGGCCAACCTTGCATCCTGCACAGTGTTAACCATGCAGCATCACACCCCCCTGTGTTAGAGCACATGCACCAGTCCAGTGCCCCATGCAGCATTCACCGTCAGCACGCGGGCAGTTCCATCCTTAAAGTGAGAGGGGTGAACATTCCAGTGTCATTCAAGAAAGAGAAAAACAGAGAGAGGAGGAGATTATGAGGTGATGAAAGAGAGAAGGGGGTAGAATAGTGAATGGAAAGAGAGAGAAAAGAGGGCAGGGAGAATGTGGTATGACTGAAGAGGCGGAAAAGAGTGAGGAAAATGAAAGAGAAGTGGTGTGTGTGAGAGAGAAAGAGAGGAATGGAGAGAAAGAGGGAGAGAGAGCAGGGAAGAGGGAGACAGAGAGTGGGATATAGGGGGAAAGAGAGAGAGAGAGAGAGCAGGTGGGGGAGACAGAGAGTGGGGGAGAGAGGGAGAGAGAGAGAGAGAGAGAGAGAGAGAGAGGACAGGGTGTGGGTGGAGAGCAGGTCTCTCTAGGTCACATGTTCCTCAGCCGAGCTGTGAGGAGATGAGGGAGGCAGAGTCAGTGGATAACGGCAGATCAATGGCAGGCACTGCAGCCGGCCCGTCAGAATCAAGAGAAAAAGAGGCCGGGGGCGGGGCCAAATGAGGCACGACACGATGAGGCTGCGCTGGGCCAATGAGCGATGGAGGATGAAGTCGGCCATGACGGGGCATGCTCTGAGCCCCCATGCTGGGCAGAGGGAGGGAGGGAGGGAGGAGAGAGAGATGGAGGGAGGGAGGGAGGAAGGAGAGGAGGGTAGCATCCGGGGGGCGGGGGGGGACCAGGCTACCTTGTTCCACCAGGCCTGCGGTCATGCCCGCTGCCGAGGCAACGGTCGCCACGGCCGCAGTGACAGCGGCCGGAGCGGTGGTCTGTCGACCCACTGGTAGAGTCCAGTCACAGTCACATGACAGAGAGAGAGAGAGGGAGGAGAGAGGCAGAGGAAGAGAGGGAGAGGAAGAGGAGAGGAAGTGAAAGAGAAGAGGAAACAAATATGATTCATTATTGTGGAAAAAAAAAGGAAGTACAGTAACACACACACACACACCTCCACAAACACACAGAAAGACACATGCACGCACACACACACCTCCACATCCTCATAGTGACAGAGACTAGATGGAGGCCACGCGGCTGAAACAGTCTCTTCCTGTAGAACATTGAGTGAGATACACTGACCTTCCACAGGTCACACACACACACGGTCACACACACACACGGTCACACACAGGGGTCACACATATAGAGACACACACACGGGACACACACAGGTCACACACACCACAGTCCACAACTGTATAAATCGCACCAAGACCTCCTCCTTCCCTTAAGTCTAATGTTACCCCATTCTGTTCCTCTCTGTCTCACCCCCCTCTCGCTTCTTCCCACAATCCATCTGGCTCCTGAATGACTCTACCGAACACCCCCCACCCCCTGGGATTTTATTTATTATGGCTATAGTATGAACATAACTCACCCATAACCCAGGTTATTTATTTGTTCATTCAAATCCATATAGCATGTACATATTCCATCCAGACCCTTATCGATGCCATCCCATCTAATTCTGATACTTATAGAAAGGGTACCTACTGTGTATTTTGTATTATTTGTAAAATTGTAATTTTGTAAAATTTTGTATTTTGTAAATTTGTAACTTGGAATTGAGTATTAGTTTATCTGTAGCATAATCTTGGAGCTGGCAGCAACATTTCACTGTGACTGTACACCGTACATTACATGTGACGAATAAAAGAATCTTGAATCCATCTATCTCTCCATCTATCTCTCCATCTATTTCTCTCTCATCCCTCCCTCCTTTCTGTGATTCATCCTGGAATTACATCACTCTGATAATGGAGACACTTGCTGAGGAGAAGAGGGAAAAAGGTGAGGAGGCTAGCAGACCGGCATATATACCTGAGTGTGTGTGTGTGTGTGTGTGTGTGCGTGCGAGTCTGTGTGTGTGTGTGTGTGTGTGTGTGTGTGTGAGAGAGAAAGTGTGTGTGTGTGTGTGTGTGTGTGTGTGAGAGAGAGAGAGAGAGAGAGAAAGTGTGTGTGTGTGTGTGAGAGAGAGCGAGAGAGTGTGTGTGTGTGTGTGTGTGTGAGAGAGAGAGAGAGAGAGAGGTGATGTGGGAGGGTTGAGTAGATGTTCACCTCAGGTCATTTCGCAATCTAGGCCTGTTGATACGACCAACCTGACTCATGTTCTGTCAACAAACGTCTCAGACAAGCACACACGTGCGCATACAAAAACTCACACACACACACACACACACACACACACACACACACACACACACACGCAAACACACACACACACACACACACAAACTGACACACACACACTGCTGGTTGTGAGGCAAATACCACACGTCAGGATTAGAAGGTTACATCAGGATAACTAAGAACTAATACAACCTTCAAAACAGACAGTTCTGTTCAATTCAACCCTGAATAAAATAGTCCACCAGCTCAGGATCACATGAGACTCCATCGCAGAGTAGAGCATGTGTGTGTGTGTGTGTGTGTGTGTGTGTGTGTGTGTGTGTGTGTGTGTGTGTGCGCGTGTGTGTGTGTGTGTGTGTGAGTGTGTGTGTGTGTGTGTGTGTGTGTGTGAGTGTGTGTGTGTGCTGCCACTCACCGGAGAAGTTCCGTGAAACCAGCATGGTTGTGAGAATGGCTCCCTAGGGAGAGGAGAAGAGGTGGTCAACCCTTACTCTACACACACACACACACACACACACACACACGCACACACGCACACACACACACTCTCTCACACAAACACACTCTTTCACAAACACACACACTCACAAAAACATACACACATACACACACCCTCACACACACGCTTGCTTGGAGATCGTTCTCACCCACCTTGAGTTTCCTCCTGGCGTTGAACTTCTTCAGACACTCGACGGTCTCCTGCCTGTGCATCATGGACGCCACGGTGGAACGTTGCTATGGGGCAGGAGAAGTGAGCGAGAGGATAGAACAAAAAGTATTGATTAATGATTGATTGATTGATTGATTGATTGGTTGGTTAATTAAAGTTATATTTAAGTTACATGTGTCCATATTTATGCTTGTGTATGTACAGTATGTGTATGTGTGTGTCTGTGTGTGTATTTGTGCGTGGTTGTGTGTATGTGTGTGTGGTGTGTGAGAATGAGTGAGTGTGTGTGTGTGTGTGTGTGTGTGTGTGTGTGTGTGTGAGGTGCGGGGGGTGGGGGGTTACTCACGCAGACCCAGGGGTGTCTGAGTGCCTCCTGGGCAATGATCCTCTTGGCCGGGTTGATGGTCAGCATCTGGTTGATGAGGTTCTTGGCCTCCGGGGTGACAGTGTCCCACTCTGGAGACGGGAACTGGAGGAGGAGAAAGAGGACGAGAGAGGGAGGAGGTGAGGAGGAGAGAGAGGAGATGAGGAGGAGGAGAGGAGGTGAGGAGGAGAAAGGGGAGAGGAGAGAGGGAGGAGGAGAGGAGGAGAGAGAGAGGAGCAGAGAGGGAGGTGGTGAGGAGAGAGGAGGTGAGGAGGAGAAAGGGAGGAGGACAGGAGGAGAGAGGGGGTGAGGAGGAGAAACAGGAGAAGAGGAGGAGAGAGAGAGGAGCAGAGAGGGAGGAGGTGAGGAGGAGAGAGAGGAGGAGGAGAGAGGGAGGAGGAGAGATGGCGGGGGAGAAGAGGAGGAGAGGAGGAGAGAGGGAGGAGAGGAGGAGAAAGGGAGTAGGTGAAGAGGAGAAGAGGTAAATAGGAGATAGAGAGGAGGTGAAGAGGAGGTGATGAGGAGGAGAGAGAGGAGAAGACGAGAGGGAAGGCCAAACGGACAACTGATGGTTCTGTGAGACCGGCGTCGTACGACACGTGACGGCAGACAGAAATAGACGTCAAAGCGGCTAAATTTTCTTTCTTTTTTAACCAGCCTCAAAAGATTTTTGATGGTACACTGCCTTGTAACAGGCATAATGTTCTCTTTCGTTCCCACCCCTCCCCCAGAACGCTTCTTCTTGAAATAATTAGTTTGGTGTAGCGGGCCGCTATTTTCGCGGCAAAATCCATAACGCTTTACAGCATTACGTCACACACCAACTTCCGCTGGCTATTGCTATTATAATAATAGCACAAATTCTCAAATCACAGTACTATACACGTCATGGTGGAGGCAAAAAGACCAAAGAGGAACATTACAGAAAAAGACAAGAAAATGAGAAAGAGACCAAGCCAGACTAGAGTTAATATTGGACTGGCTTTTACTTGCTGACAGGAGCTTCACACAGTGAAAGGCCGCAGGACTGACACAGACCCTGGCCTCTTTGCTGTTGAGTACTGTACTTGTGTTAGCTAGCCTAATATTAGCTGGATTGCTTTGTCTTATGTTGAGATTGCTTGATGTTTGGCTGTGTTACAGTAGCTGTGAATGTACGAGGATGCATGTAATCTAGCTATTTTGGGATATTCCCTAGCTAAGCTGCTGGTAGTGTAGTAACTCTTAAGACTGATTGCTTGCGAGTTTGCGAGCTGATGAAGTGTAATGCAAGGCTACAAGACTGACGCTGACCTGGCCTCATTTGTAACATAGCTAGCCTAATGTTAGCTGGCTAGTTACTGTATCTATTATGTTAGAATTGCTTGATGGTTGGCTGTGTCTACTGTGAATGTACAAGGATGCATGTAATCTTGTTAGCGAATTAGCAAGATGACGAAGTGTACTGAAAGGCTACGAGACTGAAGCCTCTTTAGTAATGTACTGTAGCTAGCCTAATGTTAGCAGGCTAGCTATGTCATATGTTAGGATTACTTGATGTTAGGGCTGTCAAATAAATATTCGAAATTCTATTAAAAATCGATTTTAGAAATTGTACATTCAATCTTAGGCTAACAACGCTCGCGTTAAATGTTTATTTTATTCCTTTTTTGGACCAATTAAAGCAGCACACATCACACAGCTTCTAATCAAGCCAAAACACATTTCAGGCGCTATAATACTTTCCACATGGCCGAAAAAGAAGAAGAACTCGCTTCCACACCACCGACGCAGGACAAAGTCCTCACAACACCTGATAATTTCAAAAGTTTTGTGTGGAGATTTTTTTTTTTTGGGCAGTTGGGGGCAAAATCCTTTCTAAAGAAAAGATAATTTGCAAGCTATGTGATGGGGAATTAGCCTACCACTCATCCACTTCAACGTTGCGACTGCATCTTCAGAGCTAAGCTCTGAAGCTCAAGCTAAGTATGAGCGAATGGATTCAGTTGGAAAAGGTGAGAACTGGGCCTACCATCCTAACATTAATAGCCTAGCTATATAACAGTTTGTCATAAATTCAGTAAAGCGACTAGGCTACGCTATTTTACTTATTATTATTATTATTTTATTTTATTTATTATTATTTCATTTGCAGGTCAAGGACGTTCTCAAGCCATTCAAAGTTGCTCCGGAGGCATTATCCACAGATAATTATCCGACAGCTGTTCTCCCGTTGAAGCATGTACTCCTACAAAGATAGCTGCCGATCTCGAGACCTGCTACCCAGAAGACAAGGAAGTGTCCATGCTTCTGAACACCGGCAGCTATCTTGATCCTCGCTTCCACCGCCTAAGTAATTTGGTGGAGGGAAAGCGACAAGAGGTCCACGATAAAGTGCATGCAGAGATGTTGGCCGCAATGGAGTCAGGAGTCGAGAGCACGGAATTATCTGTGCCAAACGAACCCGAAAAGAAAACTGCCCTCTCCGCAATGGGCGAGCTCTTTTCTGAAGTCAGTCAGCAACCCAGTGCAATCATGGAGGAATACGTTCTGCACAAAGAACTGACCATGTATGAAAGAGAGCCACTGCTACCAGCCGGCGAAGATCCTCTGCTATGGTGGAAAACCAAAGGCCGTGAGAGGTATCCCCACATCGCACAGGTAGGCCTATGGCATGTAATTAATTACTCTATCTGGACTGTTTTTTTAATACTGCTTTTTGTATTTTTCCCCGGGGGATGAATTAATTAGGCCTATTGTCTTGCATGCTAGTGACTACATCGCATGTGTTAGGCTGACATTTGCTAGCTAGTGTAACTTAGTTGAGTTAGAGTTGGCGATCTGACAAAGGACAGTTGTGAGATTTTGTGGAATTGAGTTAATTTTGTTAGCTAACTCATTATTGCAGCACTAGTTGGCTAGTCACACGATAGGACTGTCAGGAGCCATCAAATGCAGCATTGTGCTGTATGACTAGTTGGCTCGCCTCACGATAGGATTGTCAGGAGCCAATGAGCCATTAAGTGCAGGATTGTATGACTAGTTGGCTAGCCTCACGGTAGGATTGTCAGGAGCCATGAAGTGCAGCATTGTATGATTTGTAGCCACCACATTTGGAGATGGATGCGTGCGTGCGTGCGTGCGTGCGTGTGTGTGTGTGTGTACTGTTGCAAGTTGGGCTAACGAGGCTGTCAGAAGACCAACATTAGTTCTGGCTATCATGTACATTATATCTGGGAATAGCTATATACTGTAGGAGCCACATTTATGTTTGTCTTTTTAACAGTTGTGTTTGTGAGTGTGCACCCTCTACAGGTGGTGAGGGGCTCCTATAAGCTCCCATAAATTGGTGCGCATTGCGCATGGCGGGGAGAAGGCATGGCGCCAGCAGATACCGTCAAATACCGTCAAATAATAGGATGTTGAAAGAAGGGTTAATGGAAAAACACACTTCAAGTTTTGTTTCACATAGAGTATATATATATATATATAAATATATATATATATAGTATATATATAGCAGTGTTTCCCATTAATTACCTAGACTATGGCGGGCCGTAATAGTCTAATTTGTCCCGCCATACTCTCATAAATCAGTATTATTATTAATAATTATTTAAGCTAACGAAAGTATTGGACTTCTCATAATAATAGAAATACACTCGCACTGGAGTTTCTCAGAAGCTGGAAGTGAAGAAATATTTTGAAGACTCGTCTTTTGAGGTAACTTTAGTTACAGTATCCACTGTAGTCCAAACATAATTTAGCCTATGTAACGTTATACTGTATCTAGCTAGCTAATATTAGCTAATTTTCCAGGCTAGCTAGACTAGATTATCAGCAGCGACACTGAGAACTAGCATTAGCTAGCTAGGCTAACATTACCTAATGTTAACTAGCTAACAACATAACGTTAGCTACAGTAGATAGGTTTGCTGGTAGTGAGGCCAATATCATTGAAAAAACGCTACTGTCTTAAGCTTAATATGTTTGTACTCTTGATTTTCAGGTCAAGAGTATTTTTAAATACTTAAAGAAGAGAGAGTCGAGATGAGGAAGAAACTCAAAAACATTGGCGCGACCTGGAAAGCCCAGGAAAGACAAGAAAGCCCAGGAATATCCAATGCTCAGATTCAGGGTGCAAAGTTCGCAAATAGGGGGCCATACTCACTCATCATTCTCACACACAAACACACACACACACACACACACACATACACACATACATACACAATCACTCCTTTCCTGCTTTCACTCATTGCTCATTTCACATGTCAACCCTGTCCTCTTCCTTTATGACTCTGCTGTAGGGGAGTCTCCCTTAGACTGTGACTACATATGTTACTTGTGATACTGGAAATGGATGTAAATAGCTCAAGGCCAGGTTCCGAACATTAAAGTCCCGTCTCGTTTATCATGTCTTGTGGGTGTGACTTCTTTGCCAATGTCATCCCCTTTCATAACCAAATGTGTTAATGATTAAATTTAAATGTTCAAAATGTTCTTATATATATATAAGACACACAATGTTGGTCAGACCGTACACACAGAACATGTCCATCTCTCTCTATGTGCCATGTTAATACAACATCATTCGGAATGACATGGCATGAATTGACCTTGAACGACACTTTGATCCCGTAATGGCTGTCAAGGTGAGAGATGTCACAGCCCCGCCCCCCACCAGGCTCCGCCCCCCCACCAGGCTCCTCTTAGCCTCAGATGGAGCTCATGTGCTCAGAGGTCTTAGAGCACTCTCCTACTCCTCTCAAATATAGAGGAGCAGAGTTACACAAACCCCACTTCAAGAGGAGAGAGGAGAGGAGAAGGGATAGGAGAGGAGAGCAGAGAGGAGATGAGAGGAGAGCAGAGGAGAAGAGAGCAGAGAGGGGAGCAGAGGGGAGAGAGGTCAGAGGTCAGGTAACTCACATCATAGGCCCCTGCTTTGATCTGCTGGTAGAGTTTGTGTTGGTCCTCATCCCAGAATGGAGGGTAGCCCACCAGCAGGATGTACAGGATCACCCCTGAGACACACACACACACACACACACACATACACAAAGTATTAGCCTTATTTGTTAACATTTTTGTGAGAGTGTGTGTGTGTGTGTGTGTGTGTGTGTGTGTGTGTGTGTGTGTGTGTGTGTGCGAGCGGGTAAAGGGTATGTATGTTGTCATAGAAATGTAGGCTTTTCAGAGATTATTGGCTTGGCCTTTTGTTTTACAGTCTTCCCCTACCTCCTGTTTGCAACCTCATACCTTTTGAGATTCAAGAACCCCTGCCCGTGTTTCTCATTTATGGCAGGATGACATCTCCAGGGGGGGACACACCCAGGCTTTGTTGTCTGAGAACCTGTGACTTTCCATTGTTCCATTGTCTGTGCAGAAACCTATTTGATATTTACCGCTCTTTCCTATATCACGTGTCTGAACTCTTGCCATTGTTGATGACGTCCGCCATTAATGAGAGACACGGCAGGGGTTCTTGAATCTCAAAAGGTACAGTATGAGGTTGCAAACAGGAGGTAGGGGTAGAAGCGTATAAACGTAGCGTATAAAGGTGGAGGGTCCTATATACTCATTGATGTCGCTACATGTATCTGACTGAATGAATGAATGGTCTTTCGGTCTGGGGCTGCGAGGGTCTATAGATACACTGTAGGCTATGTAATTGACCAATGTGTTTGATGGTTATTGTAATAGGCTATAGGCTATCATGTTCATCAAACGGTATAAAAAGTTCACTAAATTGTCACAACTCTCGGTCTGAGGTAAATCAACCGGCATGATCAGCATCAGCATCTATTTTTCATAACAAGCCTAACAATGTGCAGAGAAAATGAAATTGCGAGGCTTCTAAACATGTTGAACGTGTTGGGATCTTCGAGGGAATGCAGCTGATCGTGATTACTACACCTGTCGTAGCTAATGTTCTTACTACTTAGCTACTTACTGTTACTTTACATTACATTACAGTCATTTAGCTGACGCTTTTATCCAAAGCAACTAATTACATTTAACGTAGGAAAAGTGTAACCTATTACTTGCCAGAACTTGCAAGTGCATCTCCTTTATAAAACAAGTGACTAAGAGCATAATATTGTGCTGAAGGCAAAGGGCAAGAATAGCAAACTAAAAACTAACAACCCTAACCCTAAACCTTAGTAAGTATAGTAGGCTTGCTAGGGTTAGGGTTAGGCTAAAGCAGTTAGCTAACGTTACGATAATTCCTGTAGCTGTTTTGCTACTAATGCGAGTTTGAGTTTGTCTTCGTTCCTGCCCGAGAAACAGAAGTTGAACCAACAGCATCAAAATAGCTACAGGAATCATCATTGTAATGTTATCTAACAGTTTTTTAGCCACCATTAATATTATGGAAGCTGCTGTCGTGAGCTAACTGGCTATCACAGTCTCATTGTGCACCTTCACAGCTTGCTATTAGCAGACAGCACTAAAGTTGACAAAACCACCTTTGCACATAATTAGAATTCCAACCATTTATTTGGGATTGAACATTCAACTGAACATGGAAACTGAATACTAACTGATATTTCAACCTGCTACCATCAGTGCTCGGGTTGTTTACATGATACTGGGCGCGTCTGCTTGCTTGCGTCCATGAATATCCGACGTAATGAACTTCCGGTCCGAAAACCGTTTAATCATTCCCTATGTAGTTCACTATATGGGTAACACTACCAAGGGAATAGTGTGAGTGAACCATTTCAAACACATCTCTATTCAGCTCCGTTAGCTAGCTCACTTGTCCTGATGCCATGTTCCATATGAGAACACTCTGCTAGTTAGCTAGCCTACTGTGTTAAACCTCTACTTGTCTTGATACCTTGTTCCATGAGTTAACAGACATAGACCCAACCCTCAGTTACAGAGATAGATCCTGTAGATAGATAGGCTATGCTCGTAATAATTAAATTACAACCAGACGGAGAACAAGGAGTTTGAGAACAAGGTAAGTTAATCTAATGTGCCAGACAAGGCTACAGCAATGGGTCAATGAGTAGTATTACTTCTCCCTCTATGGTCATGCGAGCGGTGGTGCGGAATGCCGCAGCCGGCGCGTTGAGATCCCGCAGGTAAGGTTACTACCCCCAGGGCTCCCATCTGCACACTGTAGCAGTGCTTTACTGCCCCTCGTGGTTGCGGGTTGGAATATTATTTCACAGCCGCTGCCACTGTCATTGCTCTCGCCACGAGGTGAGGCGAAGTATTTGTATGTGTGTGTGTGTGTGTGCGCGTATGTGTGTCCGAGTGTGTGAGTGTGTGTCTCATATGCTCACCACAGGCCCAGATGTCTACAGGTTTGCCATATGCCTCCTTCCTCAGGACCTCAGGAGACAGATATCCTGGTGTGCCAGCAAACCCTGCGCACGCGCACACACATGCACGCACACACACACACACACACATGCAAAAGTACACACACATATGATTAGTAAGCACTAGGGTTATGTGGGTACTGGGTACTTTACTAGAGTTATGTGTTGTACTACTGGGTTCTGTATGTCAGTATGAGGTGCTAGAGTAGAGTTATGTGTGGTACTACTGGGTTCTGTATGTCAGGGACTACTTTCCCGGTATTGTGATGTGAAAGACCAAGCAGGGATACGTACCGAACCACGCCTGTTGCTCTCCCTGCACCTCGATGGCCAGGCCGAAGTCAGCCAGCTTGACCGCAGCGTTCTTGCACTTGCTGGCCAGGAGCAGGTTCTCTGGCTGGGGGGGGGGGGGTGGGGGGGAAGGGGGACAGATACACTTCTGTTGGAAAGGTGGGGATTGGGACGTTACACATGCACATACTGTAGCACAGCAGGAGAGCGGGTGGGGGGCGGGGCACAGACACACACACACACACACACACACACACACACACACACACACAAGCTCTCGAGTACGCCTGTTTATTGTACACTGTATCTGTACATTGTGACGAGTAGATGTGAGCTTGAACAGACTTCTCTGGACGCACACACACATGTGCCTCTTCTCTGGGGATCTGCAGGGTGTCAGTGTCGCGCTGCAGGGCCAGCACCCTGGGGCGTGTGTGTGTGTGTGTGTGTGTGTGTGTGTGTGTGTGTGTGTGTGTGTGTGTGTGTGTGCGGAGTGTGTGTGTGTGTGTGTGCGGAGTGTGTGTGTGTAGGATCCTTCACTCTGTCCCAGATAAGAAGTGCTCATTATTCTCTGTCAGAGGAGAACTCTAATAATGGGCTGCTATTCCCACTTGGCCCCTGTTCTCTCTATTCCTCTCTTCTCCATTCTTTTCCTCTCTATTCCTTCCTCCCTCCCTCCCTGCTTTGTTCCCCTCCCTCTCTTCCTTCCTCCCTCCCCCTATCTCTCTCCCTCCCTCACTTCCTCTCTCTCCATCTCACTGACTCTGTGTATAGTTGATTAGGGGCCAGCTCCAGGGAGGTTACCCAAACATTCTGACGTTGCCAAGTGATTATGTCCGAACAACCAAAAAACAGCCCCCTAGAAAAGCCTGCAGAGATAGCCTAGCCTAGCATAGCTTAGTATAGTTTAACCTCGTAAAGATAAGCCTTGCATAGTTTAGATGACCTAGTATAGCTTATTTTAGCATAGTTTAGCCTAGCATACTGTAGCTAGGCCTTGCATAGTTTAAACTAGTATAGCTTAGCTTAGCATAGTTTAACCTTGAATAGCTTAGCATAGTCTAACCTACTATAACTTAGTTTAGCATAGTTTTGCCTAGTATAGTGTAGCATAGTTAAGCCTAGCATATCTTATATTAGCTTTAATCTAGCAAAGCTCTAATCTAGCATCCCCCTCCCTACAACACCTTGGCCATGCTCAGTATGCAAACAGACCAAAAACATTTACAGAAAGGTCTTGTTTCATGTACAGTCTCCATGTGTTTACAGCAGGCGCCTATGACGTGGAGTCTAGGAAGATCACTAATCCCATACAGTTAGAATAATACAAATAATACAACCAATAATTAGAATAATACAAAGACCACGAGTGTCATCCCATACAATTCGAATTTCAACACATGCTGGCAACAAGCCTTCATGATAGTCATATGATGTGTTACAGGGCAGTCTTTACCACATCCTGGTCCTTCACATTGATTAAACACTCATACTGTTTTAACTCCCTTCAGTTAATTTTTATTCTTGGAATGAATACACACTCCCTCACACTCAGGGAGGTGCCTGCACACACACACACACACGCACACACACACACACGCACACACACAGCACATTGTGTCTGTCATTAGTCCCCCTGCATTGCAGTGGCTTGTGTCACTGCAACCCATTTTCCTTCCTCCCTCTCTCTCTCTCTCCCCCTCAGTAGAGGAGGTGCTCTCTCTGACTCTCCCCCTGAGTAGAGGAGGTGCTCTCTCTCTCCATCTCTCTCTCCCTCTCTGTCCCCCCCCCTCGGTAGAGGAGGTGCTCTCTCTCCCTCTTTGTTTCTCCCCCTCAGTAGAGGAGGTGCTCTCTCTCCCTCTTTGTCTCTCCCCCTCAGTAGAGGAGGTGCATGCCCCCAGTAAACAGACACTCTATTATAAGCAGATGGCGTGATGTGAAACGAGAAGCACAGTCATTTTACTGAGAAAGACAGGCTGTGGAAAGAACACAATCAGGTCTAGCTGAACCCAGGGTTAGTCTTTTTCAATACTTCCCCCTCCACCAATAGAGCTGCAGTGTAGATTAAGTAGCTCCTATCCATAATAACTCATACCATAATAACAACATGCCTGTATTCAGACAGAGAGAGCAGTATATTATCTGCATAAAAATGCATTGTTCTGTTTCGTTGTTTTTACTATAGGCTTGTAGAATGGCCTAAGTGTGATTGTAAGCTGTTGACTGGATCGGACGTCCCCAGCCAAGCCTGCTGTCCTCCACGACCTGTCCTCAGTCACCACACTCTGACTCATTGCGTGAAATGTCTCCCGCCGGTCAGAAGTGAAACCTGATAGGTGCGTTGGCTAAATAAAGAAATACCCAGTCCTGATCGACACAACAGCACTTCCCCTGGGACGACGGGAGGGACGACGCCACAGGCCGTCATCAAGCAGAAACAAGAGGCAAGAACACACACTCTCACACACACTCACACACACTCACACACTCACACACTCTCACACACTCACACACACTCACACACACTCACACACTCTCAAACACTCACACACACTCACACACACTCACACACGCACACTCACACACACTCTCACACACACACTCTCACACTCTCACACTCTCACACACTCTCACACACACATACCCGCTCTCACTCTCTCTCTCTCTCTCTCTCTCTCTCTCTCACACACACGAGAGAGAACACAGGAAAGGACAGGACGCTCTGCACAGTCAGAACAGAATTGTACAACAGGCTGAGACCAATAGTATTGAATACGAGTATACTGTCATCGAACCACTTCTGTTGGGCTCTCGACTGTTTAGAGGGACATTAGCCTTGATGAGAGGCCATCTCCACTCCAATAACGTTGTCCCTTTGATAGTAAAGAAAGCCATCAGGTCATCCTAGACCCACGAGCCAGCCCAGGCCATATATGGAGGCCGACTGGCACTGGATCTAGCTGAACAGATAACACCTTAACCAGGAGGAGAGAGAGGGAGGGATGGAGGAGAGGAGAGAGGGAGGAGAGAAGGAGAGTGAGGAGGGAGGATGGAGGAGAGGAGGATAGAGAGGAGGAGATAGGTGGAGCAGGGTGGAGGGAGAGAATGAGGGAGGTTGGGGGTGAGTGAGGGAGAGGGAGAAACCCTAGCGAGTGTGTAGCTCGCGGGGGTCCTCCACAGACTGGCGAGGTGCTGCTCCAAGAACAACAACCACAGAGAGAGGGGGAGAGAGAGAGGGGGAGAGAGAGAGAGAGAGAGAGAGAGAGAGAGATAGGGTGGGGCTAGCAGAGCTTTAACCACCAAAAGGCCAAAGATCCATAGCAACATTGTCCACAGATAGAAGCTGGACATTACTGTGTGTACGACTGATTTAACAAGACACGAATAAGACAGAAGCGCTAATAAACTGTCTTAAGTTTTCACATATTGTTGATTCGCAGAGCAGCCATCTTGATTAGACGTCAGCAGCTGTGGTTGGATCAGGTCGGGGTATATATTTTTTCTCCTGAATACAATGGTGGAAATCCGTGTTCAGGTGACATACTGTATCTGCTTTTGAGGTCGCACTCGGAAAATCTGAAAATTCCGATGCAACTGGAATGCAGCAGTAGTTTGGAATGTGGTGGTTGTTATGGTAACGGGGTAGGCTAGTAGGCTGGAATGTGGTGGCGGTATGGTAACGGAACACGAGATATTGCAGTATTGCAGGAGAGACAATGTACAGGAAGAGTATCCTCTTGAAGTAATAGTAAAGACTTACAGCATCACTAACTGAAGACATGTCCCACACACACACACACACACACACACACAGAGGGGACAGTGATTGATACCTGTCACTCACCTTCAGGTCCCGGTGCACCACGCCCATTTGATGGCAGTGAAGCACCGCCTCCAGGATCTGCTGGATGCAATGGCTGCATGCAAACACCAGGGGGCGCAGGTTAGTCTGAGCAGCGCTACAGTCCCATGCACAGGCCAGGGGGCAGTGGGGAGGGGGGATCAGGGCAGGGTCAGGGGGGTGAGGATGTTTTGTAGTGGAGCTCTTCCGTGTCCATAGGGGACACTGACCAGCCCAGTCCAACCTTGAGGTGTGTGTCTGTGGTCTACAATACTAATCTAAGAACTACAATATCCACAGTACTAATCTAAGAACTACAAACCACAATACTGGTCTAGGAACTACAATATCCACAATATTGATCTAAGAAAAACAATATCCACAATACAAATCTAAAAACTACAATATCTTCAATACTGATGCTGTGTTCCAGTTGCCTGGGAAGTAGAAATTTGAAATTGAGATTTGTGATCGACGTCGCTCCTCACTTTAAAGCGTTCCAGAAATAAATAGCCAAAAACCCACTTTAGCCCCATCTTTGTAGTTCTAGCCAAGTTAGCCATTGTTAGAAATATCAGTTACTAACACACTATGCACTATTTTATGCATACAAACACCGTAGCAACATTGTCCTCTGATAGAAGTTGGGCCGTACTGTGTGTATGACTGGTTTAATTAGACACAAATATGTTAGAAGCGCTAATAAACAGTGTTATTACAGCTTTCACTACTGTTAATGCGCAGAGCAGCCATCTTGTTTTAATGTCAGCAGCTGTGGTTGGATCAGCTCAGGGTAATAACCCTCCCCCCCAGTTCAAGTGATGTTTTTGATGTTTTGCTGGAATTAGACTGTTTATTCGCACTTCTGTTTTATTTGTGCTTTATTAGAGCTTTTGTCTTCTTGCTACGGTGTTTGTATGCGCAAAATGTGCATAGGGCGTTGTTATCAACTGGTATTTCTAACAATGGCTAACTTGGCTAGAACTACAAAAATGGGTCTGAAGTGTGTTTTTCATCTTTTGTTTCTGGAAGGCTTTAAACTGGGGTATGACGTCATCCAGGGTAGAAAATCCCATTGTCCAAAGCAACTGGAACGCAGCATAATCTAAGAGCTACAGCTACAATACTAATCTCAGACCTACAATATCTACAATACTAATCTCAGAACTACAATATCCACAATACTAATCTAAGAACTACAATATCCACAATAATAATCTAAGAACTAAAATATCTAAAATGAATCAATAAAAACTAGACTAAGAAAGGGAGGGAGGGAGGACAGGAGGGGGGAGGGAGTGAGTCACTATATGATTAATAACATTTGGAGGAGGTGTCTGGGATCAATGCCCTCCAGCAGAGTATATGTGTGTGTGTGTCTACAAATTTACAGACAAGCTGTGAATCAAATAGACTGAAATAAATCCTTTTACGGTATTTCCCTCAAGAAATGCAATAGAATACCGAGTTTACTGGCTGAGATAAACTAACCCTGCCAAGAGAGAGAGAGAGAGAGAGTAAAGAGAAAGAAAGAAAGAGAAAGAAAGAAAGAAAGAAAGAAAGAAAGAAAGAAAGAAAGAAAGAAAGAAAGAAAGAAAGAAAGAAAGAAAGAAAGAAAGAAAGGAAAAGAGAGTATGTGAGAGAGAAAGGCAGGAAGAGAGAGATAGGGAGAGAGACAGAAAGTGAGAGTCAGAAAGTGAGAGAGAGAGACAGAGAGAGAGAGTCCAGCTGAGACTGGCAGAGCAATAAAGTTCAGAGCTATAAATTAGATGCTGCGCCTTGTTTTTAAAGGTCTCCCAATGAATAAATACTGGCCGGGTCACATCCTCAACTGTTCTGCAGTGTGTGTGTGTGCGTGTGTGTGTGTATGTGTGTGTGTGTCTCCTCCCTCACTTCCTCAGCTGTTGGGCAGCCAGGGTGAGAAGTCTCTGTATGACAGGGAGGGGGGCGCCAAGGGGTGAAGGGAGGGGTGGGGGGCAATCCTAAATGTTAGTGTGTGGGTCAGGACACCAGGGACGGCTCCACTGGAGACCTAAAACTACGGATAGCCATCATCAAACCTGCCTGAGAAACCACGGTTGGGGGGAAGGGGGGGGGGCAGTAGTTGGGGGGTGAGGGGGGGGGGGGGGGGTGCAGGAATAGAGAGCTCCAATGGAGCGTGAGAGAGAGAGAGTGGCCAGACTGACCATCAGACAGACGGCGGACGGACGGACGGACAGACATGGACATACGGACAGAGACAGGGACAGCCTGGGCTGGGGGGTGAGAGAGAGGCCGGAGGGGAGAGGCTGGTGGGGGGGTGCAGGCAGGGGGAGGAGGAGGAGGGTGCAGCAGTTCTCTACAAATACTGACCTTCAGGTCCCTGTGCACTATGTCATGTTGGTGAATATGATGGACACTGTCTAGAATCTGATGGATACAATGACTGTGGAGGGAAAACAGAGGAGGAAGAGAGGAGGAGTAGGAGGAGTGGGAGGAGAGGAGGAAGAGAGGAGGAGGAGAGAGGAGGATGGGAAGGTAGCCAGGGAGGGAAGGAGGGAGGGAGAGGTGGAGAGAATGGCAGGTGAACAGAGAGACAGGTGGATGGATATGCAAGATAACAATGATGAAGGACAGAGAGAGAGAGAGAGAGAGAGAGAGAGAGAGAGCGTGTTGGTTGGATAGATGGAGAGAGAGAGCAAAGGAGGACAGAAAACCAGAGCAAGGAGGTATGCAGTGACGAGGAGGAGGAGGGGGAGATGGGAAGAGAGAGAGAGAGAGAGAGAGAGAGATGCGAGGGGATGAGTGCAATGAAGAGTGAGGAGACAAAAAGCGTTTAAAACAAGATGAGACACAAGACTACCTACAACACAGGAGAGAGAGGAGAGAGAGACAGAGAGAGGAGAGAGAGAGAGGAGAGAGAGACAGAGAGAGGACAGAGAGAGAAGAGCAGTGGTACCGTGTGTGTGTGTGTGTGTGTGTGTGTGTGTGTGTGTGTGTGTGTGTGTGTGCAGTGAGGGTTAAATGTGCAGGATATGTGACTAATAACAGGCGCAGGGAGATATCCTGCAGGATCCACACCCACACACAGTCTACTCTCTCTCCCTCTCTTTCTCTCTCTCGCGCGCGCACACACACACACACACACACACACACACACACACACACACACACACACACACACACACACACACACACACACTCACTCAAACACACACAGACACAAGCTGACAAACACACTCCTGCTCCGTCTCACATATACAGTAGATCCTCTTACCAGCCAGCCATGAGCTCTGATGGTCTTTCTCTCTCTCTCTCTCTCTCCCTCTCTTTCTCTCCCTCCCTCTATCCCCCTCTCTCTCCTCTTTTTCTATCTCTCCATCCCTCTCTCTATCAATGAGACACGCACTATGCCACTTTGCACATAGTAATATCATGCTTATTTTTTAATGATTCCCTGTGCTGGTTTTAGGAATGTACTGCATGTTGTTGTGTTGTGTTAACTTGTGCTGATTGTTGAGCCAGTCTAAGACGATTTTCTGTTACGACAGACAATACAGTTCTCTAAATCTGAATCCCTCTCTCTGTCTAACTCTGCACTAACCTCTTCCCACTGTCTAACTCTACCCGCTTTCTTAGTTTATCTGTTTATTAGGCAGGGCCTGTGTACATTAAAGAATATACCAGAATAGACCTTTCCTATACAGGTGGCAAGTTCCACCCCACCCCCCCCCCCTAGTTACTGTTGCTATGCCCCACAAGCTTTGGAGCAAGTTAATAAAATGTCCACTGAACAGCACATACCTGATGATTCTCTCAAGGATTCCTGACAATATTGCTGTATGTTGTTTGCCAAATACTTTGTCTAAGAGAGTTCTATAGAAAGGCCTGAACTATTTTACACAAGGATATATCCATGAGATTTAGATTTCAGACGGAGCAGGTGACAACATACGAGTTGGAACTAGGTGCTATTAACGCCTCACAAACTCCAGATTGACACTCATCAGGACAAAATCGTGGAGTCTTACTGCACATGTAAAGCAGGGTGAGTAAGTTAGTGGCATCCATTCTTAGAAAATCCTGTGAGAAAAGCTTGTGAGAATGATCTGTTAACTACTAGCTACGGACTAATTAGCTACTGTACATCAAGCACCTAACGTTACTACTGTACCTTCAGCTTGCAGGCCAGTTTTCTGTATGTTTAAAAAAAAAAACATTTTCTCCAAACTAATGTCTAATCTATGAACACAACGCGGGACAAGCTTTATTTGTGGGACATCAGAGGCGTGGTCTTAAGAAATCAAGCAACCTTATTGTTTATTATTCTCTGCGTGATTGACAGGTCGGAAAGGTCTATTAGCCAAGAAAGGGTAGTTCTTATCTGTAGTCCCTGTACAACGCATGCAGCTTCAGTCCCAGTGACCCCGCTGTTGGCTGCCAGCAGCCTCTAATCTCTACCAGCCTCTAGCCTCTACCAGCCTCTACTGTAGCGTCTACCTCCGGTCAGCGGGCGGCGTGTGTGAACGTCTGCTCTGGAGAACTCCCACGCGCCGTCGCAGGGGCGGACAGTCACAAATCACTTCCTGATCTGGGATCTGTGTGTTTCACCATGGCGACCAAGATCGTAAGGATAGGTGCTGATGCTGTGGGAGGACTGAGATGGCGAGGTCACGGGGTCACGGGGGTGACACGCCCCGGGCTGCTAGAGGGCGGGAGAAGACAGCTGAGAGGAGTGTGTGTCTGTGTGTGTGGTGTGAGTGTGTGTGTGTGAGAGAGAGAGAGAGAAGTGTGAGTCTTTGTGTGACAGCTGAATGTGAGTGTGTTCAAGGATTCAAAGTGGTTTAATTCAAGGTGTGTCGGGGCATGTGTGTATGTGTGTGTGTGTGTGTGTGTGTGTGTGTGTGTGTGTGTGACTAATTAGGGGAGCTAATTAAAGTCCCATTTCTTGGGGTCTCCTGGGGAGCAGGGTTGACCTGGATGATTGACATTAGTAGTGAAGTGTGTGTGTGCGTGTATGTGTGTGCGTGTGTGTGAGTGTGCGTCTGTGTGCGTATGTGTGTGTGTGTGTATATGTATATGTGTGTGCGTGTGTGTGTCTGTGATGGGAGGAAGAGAGAGGATTGTATATACAGTATCCATACAAATGACTGCAGATATTTGCATAATTTCTACACAGATATGCAAGCCAAGTCATTCCCAGATGCATACTATATGCACAGACACACAAACACACACACACACACACACTATATACTATATACATATACTCACACAACACACACACACACACAAAGTCCACAAACACACAGTAAGAGGTGTGTAGGTGTGTCACCTTTAGAGTATGTGTGTGTGTGTGTGCGTGTGTGTGTGAGTGTGTGTGAGTGTGTGTGCGTGTGTGTGTGAGTGTGTGTATGAGAGAGAGAGAGAGAGAAAGTTGTTGTTGTTATTGTTGTTGTTGTTGTTTAGGTTAGCAGCAGAGAGTGTGTATAGGTCAGAGGAAAGAGAATGTGTAGGACTAATAAAATAACAGACTGAGAAAGAGAGGGAGAGAGGAGGGAAGCACAGAGAGAGACTGCATATGGACTGTGTGTGTGTGTGTGTGTGTGTGTGTGTGTGTGTGTGTGTGTGTGTGTGTGTGTGTGTGTGTGCCTGGTCTGCCAGAAGGCCCCTTGTCTGCTGGTGGCTGATGCCTGGTTAAGAAGTCAGCCCAGCCTCACTAGTTCAAACCTCAACATGAGCACAGGTGTAGGTGAGACCAGCAGAGAGAGAGAGACTCAGACAGAGTAAGAGAGAACAGGGAGGGATGAGGAGAGAGAGACAGAGAGAGAGAGGGGAGAGAGACAGAGAGAGAAAGATGAAGAGACAGAGACAAAATGAGGGACAGAGACAAAACAAAAGAGACAGAGATAAACAGAGAGAGAGAGGGAGAGAGAGAGGAGAGACCTACCTGGCGTCAGCCTCACTGTAGTACTCTCTGGCTACGATGTCCTCAAACAGCTCTCCGCCTGTCACCCTGCAGGGGGGAGGAGCCACAGACACAAACCCACCAATCACACGCAGCTCATCAGCATTCCGCTCAGTCAGGCGGGGGGAAGCACCTGCTCCAGCTATGACAGCAGGTCTCTGCCGGCAACCCCCTCATCCTCACCATTACCACAGAAACAAGAACCGGGGGAATCTCGGGGAAAGGGAGGGAGGAGGGGGACGGATGGAGGGATGGAGAGAGTGGAGGGGTTAATGAAGGTATACAACTAGGATGGATGGGGGGTGAAGGTATAAATCTAGAATGGACGGGGGTGAAGGTATAAATCTAGGATGGATGGGAGGTGAAGGTATAAATCTAGGATGGATGGGGGGTGAAGGTATAAATCTAGGATGGATGGGGGGTGAAGGTATAAATCTAGGATGGATGGGGGGTGAAGGTATAAAACTAGGATGGATGGGGGGTGAAGGTATAAATCTAGGATGGATGGGGCGGGAAGGTATAAATCTAGGATGGATGGGGGGTGAAGGTATAAATCTAGGATGGATGGGGGGTGAAGGTATAAATCTAGGATGGATGGGGGGTGAAGGTATAAATCTAGGATGGATGGGGGGTGAAGGTATAAAACTAGGATGGATGGGGGGTGAAGGTATAAATCTAGGATGGACGGGGGTGAAGGTATAAATCTAGGATGGATGGGGGGTGAAGGTATAAATCTAGGATGGATGGGGGGTGAAGGTATAAATCTAGGATGGACGGGGGTGAAGGTATAAATCTAGGAGGGACAGGGGGGGGGTCACTTACAGGTCAAACAGGAGGTAGTGGAAGCCTTCCTCAGATATACTGTCATGGAGTCGAACTGTCAGAGAGAGATAGAGGAAGGGACAGAAAAAACAAGGGCGGGTCAAATGAAATGATCCATATACTATATGGAGCCCACTCAACACTGTTAATGAAATGATCCATATACTATATGGAGCCCACTCAACACTGTTAATGAAATTATCCATATACTATATGGAGCACACTCAACACTGTTAATGAAATTATCCATACATGTATACTATATGTAGCACACTCAACACTGTTAATGAAATGATCCATACTGGGACTATATGGAACACACTCAAACACTTAATGAAATGGTCCATATACTATAAGGAGCACACTTAAACACTGTTCAGTACACCATGTGAGTTTATTCCAAATCCTTACGTTACAGCGTTACAGAGTATTCACAGAAAGAACATGACCTGTGTGTGTTGTGTAGAGGGAGGTGTGTGTGTTGTGTAGAGGGAGGTGTGTGTGTTGTGTAGAGGGAGATGTGTGTGAGCTCTCTGTATCTGCAGCTCAGCTGCTGTGTGATGCTCCAATCACAAGAGGAGAGTGTTGCACTGGGCTTTTAATGTCTCTGTTATAATGCACTTTGCTTTTACTACTGTATATCTCAATTGTTGTGTTTTTGTTTTTAATGTCTCCTTTGTAAAGCAATTTGAACTGCATTTTATGTCACGAAAGGTGCTCTATAAATAAATATTATTATTATTATTATTATAGATTTAATTATTTAATTATTAAGAGGAGAGAGGAGAGACTCACCGATGTTGGAGTGCTTGAGCAGACGACAGATACGAGCCTCTCTCTCCAGCTTCTGATGATCTGAGAGAGGGAGTGAGAGCGATGGAGGGAGGGGGGAGGAAGAGGTTGAGAGAGGGAGAGAAAACAAAATGTTGCACTTATCTTTAACAAGCAGACAGTGTTCTGACAAGCCAACTCAGCCAGACCTTAACCTAACCAACAGAGTTTTCACTCTCCCTATTTCAGCATTCATGACAAATCTGACCAATCACCTTCCACAGCAGAGACAGGCCTAATGCAGATCAGAGCAGAGACAGGCCTACTGAAGGTGTGTGTGTGTGTGTGTGTGTGTTTGTGTGTGTGTGTGTGTTGTCAAAAATAATAGATTTTTCGATACATATCGATTCTAAATATTTAAAACTGTTTCAAAACAAATTTTCCGCAGTATCTGTACTTTCCGCACTATGGATACCAGCTGGCTTTTTCACTCTCTCTTCTCTCTGACCAACACAAACCCACACACAGTGCACATTGCCCCTCCTCCTTCTCACACACAGAGCTGTTGCACCTTGCCCCGCCCCCTCTCTCACACAAATATAGATTTTTCGATACATATCGATTCAGCATATTTAAAACTGTCTGAGGGCCTATACAGATTACACAAATTCAGGCCGATTTTGGGCCGATTTTTTGTCGCAGACAAAGTGTCCAGCGAAAAGCCACGTAGTGTGACATAATCGAAGATCAGCAATTTGGCGTCTGGGATGCCCTACGACACTCCGACGAAGAGTCTAGCATGTCAGAGTTTTTTGTATTTTCCTGTCTAGTCGAGAAGCATCTGGCTGCAGACCTCCGCCATGGGACCCCACCTCCTCCACCAGACCCCACCTCCCCCACGGGACCCCACCTCCTCCACCAGACCCCACCTCCCCCACGGGACCCCACCTCCTCCGCCAGACCCCACCTCCTCCACCAGACCCCACCTCCCCCACGGGACCCCACCTCCTCCACCAGACCCCACCTCCCCCACGGGACCCCACCTCCTCCGCCAGACCCCACCTCCTCCGCCAGACCCCACCTCCCCCGCCAGACCCCACCTCCTCCGCCAGACCAGCCCGACCCCACCTCCCCCACGGGACCCCAACTCCTCCGCCAGACCCCACCTCCTCCGCCAGACCCCACCTCCCACGCCAGACCCCACCTCCCCCGCCAGGCCCCACCTCCCCCACGGGACCCCACCTCCCCCGCCAGACCCCACCTCCTCCGCCAGACCCCACCTCCCCCGCCAGGCCCCACCTCCCCCACGGGACCCCACCTCCCCCGCCAGACCCCACCTCCCCCACGGGACCCCACCTCCCCCGCCAGGCCCCACCTCCCCCACGGGACCCCACCTCCTCCGCCAGACCCCACCTCCTCCGCCAGACCCCACCTCCCACGCCAGACCCCACCTCCCCCGCCAGACCCCACCTCCCACACCAGACCCCACCTCCTCCGCCAGACCGCACCTCCCCCGCCAGACGCCACCTCCCACGCCAGACCCCACCTCCCCCACGGGACCCCACCTCCTCCGCCAGACCCCACCTCCTCCGCCAGACCCCACCTCCCCCACCAGACCCCACCTCCTCCGCCAGACCCCACCTCCTCTGCCAGACCCCACCTCCTCCGCCAGACCCCACCTCCCCCATGGGACCCCACCTCCCACGCCAGACCCCACCTCCCCCACGGGACCCCACCTCCTCCGCCAGACCCCACCTCCCCCACGGGACCCCACCTCCCCCGCCAGACCCCACCTCCCCCACCAGACCCCACCTCCTCCGCCAGACCAGCCAGACCCCACCTCCCCCACGGGACCCCACCTCCTCTGCCAGACCCCACCTCCTCCGCCAGGCCCCACCTCCCACGCCAGACCCCACCTCCCCCATGGGACCCCACCTCCCACGCCAGACCCCACCTCCCACGCCAGACCCCACCTCCTCCGCCAGACCCCACCTCCTCCGCCAGACCCCACCTCCCCCGCCAGACCCCACCTCGCCTTCTGGACCCTTCAGTCACGTGCACACATCGGAAACGGCACATAATCCTCCGGAAATAAAATAGAAGAAGAATACCTGGTCAGCAGATATAAACAACTTTCTCTGTTCGTTGGTCATTCTTTCCTTAGATCTGATGTATACTGTACTTTACGCCCAAGTATTTTTCATAGATTTACAAACAGTCATGTTTAGCTTACATTACACCGGAGGAGGTCACTGCTGCCCTCCAGCATGTAAAGACAGGGAAAGCTCCGGCGCCTGATTCCATCTGCCCAGAGCTTATACTCCATGCCGCGCCTGCCTTGAAGTCCTGGTTAAGAGTGTGCCTCTCTTCCTGCTTGCGCCAGGAGCAGGAGAAGGCCAGGTTCCGATGCAGGAGATCGACCTGACGGCTGCCTATGACACCGTATGGAACCGCGGCCTCACCTGCAAGCTGCTCCGCCTGCTGCCGAACAGGCACATGGTCACAGTCTCCAGGAAGTACGCCTACGCAGACGACCTTGTGCTGGTGTACTCAGCTGGAGACTGGCAGGCCGTGGAGGAGACCTTGAGCCAGGACATGCAGACACATGGTGACTATCGTGAAAGACCCCAAAATTTGTGTAGTCTGCACAGGCCCTGAGGGAGATAACGTTTAGCTACTGTAAGATGGCTAGCTAGCTTAGCTTCGAGCTAGCTAGCTAATCCCCCTCAGAGCTGTTCAGCAACGGGCTGAAGCAGTAGTCAGTGGCGTCTGAATAGCTGAGGGGGTTAGCTAGCTAGCTCAGGAATGTATTAAACTAGAGCTAGCTAGCTTGGCTTTGAGAACGGCTGTAAGGCCAACAACAGGACAATACCAGCTATCAAGCCTGAGGAATCTGAGTTTCAGATCATAGGAAAGTAAATTAACTTAGATGCAGTTGTGCTTAACACACTACTATTAACTTTACTTAATTTCTAAGATTAGTCAATTAGATAATTTAGTTATGTTTTAAAGGCCTGATCTAAAGAGAAACAAAAACTTGTCAAGTTACAGCTGTGTTATCTTTTAATAAAAATCAAAATTAAGTTAGTAAGTTATTATGCCCTCAATGTTGTACATTTTTCCCTGTGGTATTAAAAATGGTATTGAATATCAATATTTAAAGTATCGTATCGAAGTTAGAAATTCCTGCATCGTGACAACACTAGTGTGTGTGTGTGTGTGTGTGTGTGTGTGTGTGTGTGTGAAAGAGAGAGAGAGAGAGAGAGAGATGACGGCTACAGCAGGCATGCAGCCTGGATAGTGTAATTACAGTTTCATAAAGGTTCAGCACACACACTAAAGAGGTGGGCCACCATGATTATACTACACGCACACACACACACACACACACACACACACACACACACACACACACACACACACTGAGTACAATGAAGTGAGCACCTAGTGATTAAGGATTCAGAAGAGAGGAGTGAGGAGAAGAAGAAAGAGTGATTAAGATACAAAGAGGGACCACTACCTCTCTATCCTCCTCCTGCACCTCCTTTCCATCTCAGTCTCTCCATCATTATCTACCAAAAACTCTGCTCATCTCTCTATTCTTCTCTCCCCTCTCTCTCTCTCTCTCTCTCTCTCTCTCTCTTTGTCTCTCTTCTTCTCTCCTCTCTCTCCACCATGCATTTCAGTCTGGATCACTTTAGTCAAAATTGACCCATTTATTAGCATGCAATAATATGTACAGCATATTAATTTTTTATGCATATGAATTTTGGCGGTGTGATCTGCATGTGGAAAGCGGCAATCTAGATGTTCCCCCCCTCTGGGACGCTTGGCCCAGAGTGCCGGGCCGGAAGAGGGAACGGCATCTAGCCCCCTGCCTCTATGACGATCAGAGTGGGCCGCGATCGGGAAGACGCTCGGAGGTAACTCAGCCCACTAAGACCGTCAAAGAGCGCCACAGGAGGACTGCTGTACATTATAGTCCCTGGCCTCCACGGGCCAGCGCTTCGTGGAGTCCGAAGGAGATACAGCCTAGTGTCTCTGCCTCCATGGTGACCGGAGGGACCGCTGGATGGTCCTTCGGAGATGTTTCGGCCCACGATCACCACGGAGCGCCACAGAGACTAAGCTAGTGTAATTCCCCGGTTTCCACTAGCCGACGCATAGTGGAATACCAGAAGAAAGCAGCAATACCCCCGGAACAGAGAGCAACGACGACAACAGAGACGACATCGACAGAACACAGGCAGAGCAGGGGAGGAGGTGGGGCGAGCGCGCAGATACGAGCGATCAGCAGTAATGGCAGAGCGGATGCAGAGCAGAGAACGTGGAAGCAGCGAGCGCGCAGATATGAGCAATCAGCATTAATGGCAGAGCGGACGCAGAGCAGAGAACGCGGAAGCAGCGAGCGCGCAGATACAAGCGATCAGCAGTAATGGCAAGAGCGAGCAATGACGTGTTTTGACAGCTTAAATACATGCGCTCTAGCGAGCTGAACCAATGCTATGACAGCTGACAGTCAGCTGGTAGGTTGCGTCATATGGGGTGTGACTGATTAGCCTCTGCCGATTAGCCCGGCGTTGACATCCGTGTCTCGCCTGAAGTATGTTGGAGACTTCCTTTATGTTTTATAGGCTACAGTTATAAGCTACGCTGTGGGTGATGCGGTCCGGAGAACCAAGTAGCCTACATTTTTATCCAAGTTAAGTATTGTGGTTTATTAGACTATAGCTTCCCATTCCTAGGAATAAAGATAAGTAGCCTACATTTTAATTGAATTGTGATAGCACCCATGCTTGGCAATAAATGACATAGCCTACTGAAATAGGCTACCTTCTTTTCGTAGGCTTACTTCACCTGGAGCTTCACTTTTTCCATCTTAATATTTTGTATCTTAATATTGAGTTCTAACCTCCTCTTGTATAGAGACAACACATAACTGTCTGCTCCAGCCTAAAACTAATCAAATAAATTAAAGACTTGCTTTATTGAAGCGTCCCTTGCACGGCTCACAGGGTTGCAGCTGAAAGAATAAGATATAGGCGTAGGACACAATTGCTTTACACGATATGAAAATATATGACCCTGTTACAGTATAGAGATAGGATGTAGAATATTGATAAAACACATTCACAGGCATTGTTTTGTCAACTTTACTTCCTGCCTTTGACAGCAGCGACTGTGTTGCGCCTGGATAATATAGTTCATATTTCTATAATATTGCTCCTCTTGCGTAAAATGCGGTGGACGGAGCTTGGAGCATGGCCGTGTCCAAATACCCATACTAAGGTTGTGAATTGTGATTGGTCATTTCGTGCAAATACCTCCGCTTTTACTGTGAACGTGTCATAGCTAGATTGGACCAGCTGGGTAGACTTAACGAGTTGATAGCCACCGTCGTCGTAACGTTTATCCGTGATTGCGGTTGTCTGGTTTACTCGAGCGAGCTAGCGAAAGGTTATCCTGGATTTGATTTGAAATTTGATGAACTAGCTTCGTAGTACAGGGCCCTGGTCTCTCTCTCTCTCTCTCTCTTCTGGTCTCTCTTCTTCTCTCCTCCTCCACTCTCTCTCTCTCCTGGTATCTCTCTTCATCCCCCTCCTCTCTCTCTCCTGGTCTCTCCTGGTCTCTCCTCTCTCTCTCTCTCTCTCTCTCTCTCCTGATCTCTCCTCTTCTCTTCTCTCCTCCCCAGTCTCTCTCTCTCTCTCTCTCCTGGTCTCTCCTCTTCTCTTCTCTCCTCCCCCCCCCTCTCTCTCTCTCTCTCTCTCTCTCTCCTGGTCTCTCCTCTCTCTCTCTCTTCTGGTCTCAGTTCTCCCATGTCTCTCCGTCACCAGGTGTGGCGTTGTAAAGCACTGGTCCCTCATGGTGTCCCAGTAGGAACCTGTACCACACCACAACCACAACAAAACAACACAACAACAACAACAACCCACAGCCTCAGTATGTAATGAACCAGTACAACACCACACAGAGCCTTAATACAACACCACAGCACACACAGTCTTAATACAACACCACAACACCACACACAGCCTTAATACAACACCACAACACCACACACAGCCTTAATACACCACCAGTCTTAATACAACACCACAACACCACAGAGAGCCTTAATACAACACCACACAGTCTTAATACACCACCACAGTCTTAATACAACACCACAACACCACACACAGCCTTAATACAACACCACAACACCACACAGTCTTAATACACAACCACAGTCTTAATACAACACCACAACACCACACACAGCCTTAATACAACACCACAACACCACACAGTCTTAATACACCACCACAGTCTTAATACAACACCACAACACCACACAGCCTTAATACAACACAACACCACACAGAGCCTTAATACAACACAACGCCACACAGAGCCTTAATACAACACAACACCACACAGAGCCTGAATACAACACAACACCAAACAGAGCCTGAATACAACACCACAACACCACACAGAGCCTGAATACAACACCACACAGTCTTAATACAACACCACAATACCACACAGTCTTAATACAACACCACAATACCACACACAGCCTTAATACACCACCACAGTCTTAATACAACACCACAATACCACACAGTCTTAATACAACACCACAATACCACACACAGCCTTAATACACCACCACAGTCTTAATACAACACCACAACACCACACACAGCCTTAATACACCACCACAGTCTTAATACAACACCACAACACCACACACAGCCTTAATACACCACACACAGCCTTAATACAACACCACAACACCACACACAGCCTTAATACACCACCACAATACCACACAGAGCCTTAATACAACACCACAACACCACACAGTCTTAATACAATCACCACAATACCACACACAGCCTTAATACAACACCACAACAACACACAGCCTTAATACAACACCACAACAACACACAGCCTTAATACAACACCACAACAACACACAGCCTTAATACAACACCACAATACCACACAGTCTTAATACAACACCACAATACCACACACAGCCTTAATACAACACCACAACAACACACATTCTTGATACAACACCACAACACCACACAGAGCCTTAATACAACACCACAACAGCACACAGTCTTAATACAACACCACAACAACACACAGCCTTAATACAACACCACAACAACACACAGCCTTAATACAACACCACAACAACACACAGCCTTAATACAACACCACCATACCACATAGTCTTGATACAACACCACAACAACACACAGCCTTAATACAACACCACAACAACAACACGTAGCCTTAATACAACACCACAACAACAACAACACACAGCCTTAATACAACACCACAACAACAACACACAGCCTTAATACAACACCACAACAACAACACGTAGCCTTAATACAACACCACAACAACAACAACAACACACAGCCTTAATACAACACCACAACAACAACACACAGCCTTAATACAACACCACAACAACAACACGTAGCCTTAATACAACACCACAACAACAACACACAGCCTTAATACAACACCACAACAACAACACACAGCCTTAATACAACACCACAACAACAACACGTAGCCTTAATACAACACCACCACCACAACACAGCTTCAGTATGTCAAGAACCTGTAGAACACCACAGCACCACACAGCCTTAGTATGGCCTGAGCCCGAGGCTTGACAGAACAATTTGTCTGTATTTTATTACAGTATTCATATTCTATTCTATTATGTTCTATTCTATTCTATACTATACTATACTATACAGATAGTCATTTTTCATAGACCCCCATACTACACTGTAATATATTTCTGGATGGATGGAGTGTGTGTGTGTGTGTGTGTGTGTGTATGTGTGTGTGTGTGTGTGTGTGTGTGTGTGTGTGTGTGTGTGACAGCAAGGCAGCTATGCCATGTCTGGTCTTTCTGTGACGCAGCACCGTAAATAAGAGATGAGATGAGAGGAGAAGGAGGAGGTGAATGAGTGTGTGTGTGTGTGTGTGTGAGAGAGAGAGGGAGAGAGAGAGAGAGAGAGAGAGAGGAGGAAAGGTGGGGAGAGAGGAGCAGAGGAGAGAGGAGGATAGGAGAGACGACTCCACAAATCAAAGGCATAACAGTGAGTTGTTAACAGTACCAGTTAGGGCTGCACAATTAATCGTGAATTTATCGAAATCGCGATTATGACCTCCGCAATTAACTAATTGCAAAAGGCCGCAATTAATGTGATTAATAATTTTGCTTTTTTTGAGTGTGCTAGGACTACATGGACGAATCACAGGCGCTTATGCTGTCTGACCAATCACATGCGTTCCCGCTGAGTGCGCTGTGCATAGCAATTTCACTGAGAAGACAGATAGCAGTAGGTCAAGACAAGTGTCACAAGAGTACCTGCAGCCATGAGTAGTGAAGAAATTAGCAAAAACGAGGTCAGTGAGTTAGTAGCAAGAAAGGGATCAATGTCCGTGATTTGGGAGCATTTTGGTTATATGAATATTATATATTAAATATTAATCACAATTATTAATCGCAATTACCATTTTGAAGCAAATAATCACATTTATTATCTTTTGTCATAATCGTGCAGCCCTAGTACCAGTTTGTATTTGTTACCACCTTAGGACCTTCCTGGTCAGACCTACGCTTTCCCTGTTAAAGACAACATGAGGGGTGTGAAGCTCTCAACACAGGAGATGATGGCAGATGATATCTGTCCTCACAGGGTGACAATGACCCAGTCCCTCACAATGTGACATTGACCCAGTCCCACACAGTGTGACACTGACCCATAGGGGTGCACCGATTCCACTAAGCCACGATCTGATCCAATTCCGATTCCTGGGGTCACGATCCGATTCCAGAATCGATTCTCGATTCCAACGATTCTCGATTCCAGAACCTTGAATCGATTCTCAATTCTCAATTGATTTTCTACAAAGACGGATTTTAGGATCTACTCCAGTCCGATGTGTGCTAAGAAAGTGGAATATAGCAGAATAAAGGGTATAATATTATGTAGTTTTATATTGCAATAGCACACGAAGGCAAGTCTAAGACCAAAAAAGTCAAATTTATTAGTGGCATGCTGAACTTGACATTCAGCCTCTCAAGTATAACAGTCATGAACTTTAAACTTCCAGTATTTCTCAATTCAGTCAGTGACCATGCTGAACTTTAATAAAACAAGTAAAGTATTTCTCAATTCACAGTTAGTTTGCTGAACTTAAATAAAACATTAAAATATTTCTCAAGTCAAAGTGCTCAGGAAAGAGAGAGGAAAAAAAAGAAGAAGAATCAATTCTTGGGAGTTCAAGGAATCGTGGCATTCAGAATCGTGATCCTTTCAAGAATCAATTATTTTCGAGCACCCCTACTGACCCAGTCCAAACCTGTCCTCATGGTGTGATATTGACACAGTCCCTCATGGTGTGATACTAGCTAGGTTTCCATAAAATGTCAAGTGAATTTTACTTTTGAAGGTTGGCAAAAAATAAAAATAAATAAAGTTATAATCAGCTGGCCAAGATCATATCATAGCCTTTAGTGAATTGCATAGTAGTTAGCAATGTGTTTTTGTTCTGAAAGCTCCTTAGTGACAGTGCATCATGCCCCCAAGTATTGGCCATGTTTCCATGCTTCCCAGAAACAAAGACTACAAAGAAATGCAATGAATCTAATGCAGCGAAGGCGGTACTATGACAGCAGAGGAAACAGCTTCACGTGCGTTGAATGTTCGCTATGTCAGAATTTATTTGAAAAATCTGTTTCCATCTAAACATTTTGGGCATTAACTCTGATCCAGTCCCTCACAATGTGACACTAACCCACAGTTCAAACCTGTCCACACAATGTGACATTATCCCACAGTCCAAACCTGTCCTCATGATGTGACATTGACCCACAGTTCAAACCTGTCCACACAATGTGACATTATCCCACAGTCCAAACCTGTCCTCATGATGTGACATTGACCCACAGTTCAAACCTGTCCTCATGATGTGACATTGACCCACAGTTCAAACCTGTCCTCATGATGTGACATTGACCCACAGTTCAAACCTGACAAGCACACTATGCAGGGACAGTAAATCCAGGTCACCACTGCATTGCAGGTGATTCTGAAATGGCACACACACACCCCCGCACACGCACACACACACACCTATCTCTACCACCTCCTAAGTCACTGTCTCATATTCCCATTGAGAATATATTGGCCAAATAGCTGACCCCCAGCAACCCTGTCCAGCAGCCACGTCAATAAACAAGCTCTCTGATTGGCTGGGGGCCCCGCCAGCAGCCCCACCCCTGGGCCCCCCTGACATTAACCCCTCGTCTGCCACCGTGGACCTATACACACCTCCATAACAACTTGCCCCTGTGGACAGCCACAGCTGGGTCTCAGCCAGACAGAGAACTAGGGCTGAGATCTGACACCGAACACAGGAACAGCAACGTTAGAGAGAACTGAGCACAGGAACAGAACTGAACACAGGAACAGAACTGAACACAGGAACAGAACTGAACACAGGAATAGTAATGTTAGAGAGCTGAACACAGGAACAGCACTGAATACAGTCGAACACAGGAATAGTAACGTTAGAGAGCTGAACACAGGAACAGAACTGAACACAGGAACAGAACTGAACACAGGAACAGAACTGAACACAGGAACAGAACTGAACACAGGAATAGTAACGTTAGAGAGAACTGAACACAGGAACAGAACTGAATACAAAAACAGAACTGAACAGAGGAACAGCAACATTAGAGAGGACTGAACACAGGAACAGAACTGAACACAGGAATGGTAACGTTAGAGAGGACTGAACACAGGAACAGAACTGAACACAGGAATGGTAACGTTAGAGAGGACTGAACACAGGAACAGAACTGAACACAGGAATGGTAACGTTAGAGAGGACTGAACACAGGAACAGCAACAGAACAGAACTCGAGCCTTTTTATACACACGTCTCTGAAACAACCTTCTAACCTTTCACTGCTTGGTGGCACACACACAGGCCTAAAGTTAGCATGCACACACACACACACACACACAAACACTCACCAGGCTAGGGCATACATGGTATGTGATGTCACGTCTCTAGAGATTTGAATTGGAGTATCGCCGTGACGCTACTGTACATGATTCATCGCAGCGTCTCCAGGACCCGGCTGCCACAGTGGTCTTCTCCGTATCCCAGAATTCAGTTCACTCTGAATGGAAACCCCCCGTTTGCCAGACGGACGGACTGACGGAGGCGCCATCCGTTTAACCAACGACAGCAACCGAGTCAGACAGACAGTCAGTCAGTTGTCAGAAATCTCTCAGCCTCCTTCTACATACCTATTCAAATCCAAACCGACACTGCTCATTTACCAGTGTTTTTCTGAGGGACTAGTGAGGCCAAGGCCTTAGAGGCCCAGCAGGCTGTCCACAAGCTCCTAGGAGAGGTCAGATCAGGTCCAGTTACTGTAGTACAGAAACTAAAGTATTAATCTGACCAGCCGTTGCCTCACTCACTGCATTAGAGTGTTAGATCCTCTGCCTCTGTGTGTGTGTGTATGTCTACTGTATGTGTGTGTGTGTGTGTGTGTGTGTGTGTGTGTGTGTGTATGAGAGTGTGTGCCTGTGTGTGAGCCAGTGTGTGTGTGTGGGTGTGTGTGTTTGTGAGTCAGTGTGTGTGTGTGTGTGCGTGTGTGTGTGTGTGTGTGTGTGTGTGTGTGTGTGTGTGTGTGTGTGTGTGTGTGTGAGAGAGTCAGTGTGTGTGTGTGTGTGTGTGCCTGTGTGTGTGTGTGGGTCAGATGAGAGTCCCGTGCTTAAGGCATGTAGGCGCACAGACGCATGGTCCACAGCTGCCAAGTGCCTGGGGTGCCTTCTCTCTCCTGACCCTCCTCTATCTTTATCTCTCTCTCTCTCCCTCTCTATATCCTTCACTCTTTTTCTCTCCCTCTCTATATATCTCCCTCTCTCTCCTTCCCTCTCCATATCCCTCCCCCCTCTCTCTCTCCCTCCCTCCACTCTTGCTTTCCCTCTCTCTCTTTCTCTCTCTATCCCTCCTGCTCTCTGCTCTCTCTCTATCCCTTTCTTTATCCCTCTCTCTCTATCTCTCTCTCTACCCCCCCCTCTCTCTCAACAAGACAGCTTCTGTGAAAAAGAAAAAAATGTGGTGGTTGTAAACATGTTGAGTTAACGTTCGTAAAATCCCTAAAGGACCACATGCTTGTTTCTTAGGACAACACAAGATCCTACAGGACGAGACTCTGAGAGGTGGACACAATCATGAACACGTCTTTATACCCACAGTTAGGAGAGGACTAACGTAGCAGACCAGCCACAGCTACACAGCCCTCCCCTAAGCACAGCCTTTTTCTCTGACCCCAATTACACTACTACGTTTTTCCTGAAAAAGACCCACGTTTGCCGCTAGCAATTACACTACCACGGCCAAAATGAAGCTCTAACCCGGAGGTGGATCGATACGGCCGGAGCTACGTTTTAGAAGTCGAAATCCGGAGCTGCGTTCTAGTGTGATAGGCAGATCCGGAGGCTTTTGTAAATACGATAGGTAGGGCTGCACAATTAATCGTGAATTAATCGAAATCGCGATTATGACCTCCGCGATTAACTAATCGCAAAAGGCCACAATTAATAATTTTGCTTTGAATTGAGTGTGCTAGGACTACACGGACGAATCACAGGCGCTTATGCTGTCTGACCAATCACATGTGTTCCCGCTGAGTGCGCTGTGCGCAGCAATTTCACTGAGAAGACAGATAGCAGTAGGTCAAGACCAGTGTCACAATGAGTAGTGAAAAAATGAGCGAAAACGAGGTCAGTGAGTTAGTAGCAAGAAAGGGATCAACGTCCGTGATTTGGGAGCATTTTGGTTATTATATATTAATATTATATAGGCTATTAAATATTAATCGCAAATATTAATCGCAATTACCATTTTGAAGCAAATAATCGCAATTATTAATTTTTTTCATAATCGTGCAGCCCTAACGATAGGAATAGGGCTACACTGATAGGGCTACACTGTAACGCTATGTTCACTTCACATTAAACCAATCAAACGGGATTTACGAGTTTGAGTTATATAGTAGCCTATCTTAGTGGATACTATAGTCAATATAAATTTGGGAATAAGAATAACAGGAGTCACGCAAAAAACAGAAGGGGATAATAATGTAGGATATAACTTAAACTGTATTAAATGCTTAGCCTACAGGTTCCACCCAAAAAGTAGATATTTCATATCATAACCCAAACAAGAGTAGACACTTCAAATAATAATATTCTCTCTTCAAAAAAAGTAACAAGCAAAAAATTAAAAAGACTTTATTGTGATATGCCGCTATACACGTGGGTAGGCTCCCCAGCTCAGTCTGTGTTCCCGACCAAATAGCTCCTTCATCACACCTGTCTGAACTTCCCAGCTCTCCTGCCCTTTTCTTTTTGAATAATATTCTCTATTCAATAATCTAATTCAGTCCAAATGCTCCAATATATAGTCCTTATAATCAGTTTATTTTATGTCTATTTTATGTGTGCAGTAACTAGTGTAGCAACACAGAAGTTAGCCAGGTACCCGTGTGTATCCTACTAGGAGTTGTGAAGGTGCAGAATATCAGTGTGAGTGTTTCAAGAATGTTATTAGTTTTAGTGTGTTTTAAGAATGATCCTGTTTGTCGACATTTGAAGTTTAATTCAAGTTCATGAGCGAACTCTGTTTAGAGAGTGCAAGTGCGTCGGTAGACCCAGACAGCATGCATTGTACTAGCTATGTCACTGCTGCACAAGTGATGTGTGTGTGTGTGTGTGCTGTTTTCTGTATCTGCATAACGACAAATTCATATAAAGAAGATTATTATTTGAACCATATGCACGCCTGGAAATCCCTTTTTGGTGTTCACGTGTGCAACACGCACCAGACATGGAACACAAACAGGGATGGAAAGGTATTTGTTGGGGATGGAAATGTATTTGTTGGTGACTGTTGGCGTTGGTTGGATGGCTCGACAGCTGCATTTTAAACTCACAATATTATAGACTATGCTAATAACCAAGAAATATACACCCTTGATTGCTGTAGCTCAAACTCGTAAATCAAATCTTTAATGGTGGTGTGATATGCGTTTGCAATTTCGCATGTAATCACAGATCGTTTTCCTCATTCAAAAACGTAGCCATGGACCTTTGCGCTAGTGTAATCCAGGCCTACAGTGTAAGTCTGTGTGTCTATCTCTGTCTCTCTCTCTATCTGTCTCTCTCTCTGTCTCTCTTTCTAGGCCTCTCGCTCACTCTCTGTCTCTCTCCACCTCTGTGTCTCTCTCTATCTCGTTTTCTCTCTCTTCTACGGCTTTATACAGCATCATACAGTACATTAGGAACCCGCAGTAGCGAACACACCAGCCAGTGACACAAGTGGCTAAGACAGGCAACCCCCTTACTCTACCCGTCAATCGAATCAGTCTGCACATCAAATATTGATTAAAGCAGAGCTCGACTACCAGCCCACAGGAATCTGAACTACAGAAGAAACCACTACTATCCTGACCCCACACGCTCACTTTAATAGAAACTAAACTGACAATGACTGGGACGTACAGTCGGTTCACTTACTCTAGACAAATGTACTTTGAATGTAAGTCCCTTTGAATAAAAGCATCCGCTAAATGACTGGAATGTAAATGTGAAATATAAATGTAATGTCATGTAATGTGAGTGTAAATGCAATTTGTTCATTTGAACAGGGAGTTTTCTACAGAGAGATAGAGATTGTAGTGAGAAATACAGTCCCAGCATGCATCAGTAGCACACAGTCAGCTTCAGGCTTTACAGTTCCTAAAGGAACCCCTTCTCTCCCATCCTCCTCCTCCTCCTCCTCCTCACTCTCCTAGCCACCCCCTCATCATGTCTGTCCGTCTGTCTAATAGCCTGACTGTCTGTCTGACTACTAGTCTGTCTGTCTGTCTGTCTGTCTGTCTGTCTGACTACTAGCCTGTCTGTTTGTCTGTCTGTCTGTCTCACTACTAGTCTGTATGTCTGTCTGTCTACTAGTCTGTCTGTCTGACTACTAGGCTGTCTGTCTGTCTGTCTATCTACTATACTGTCTGTCCCTCTGTCTGTCTGAGGTCTACCAGTGTGCAGCTGTAGCCACCATGCAGAGCAGAATCAGCGAGGGGCGGAGCTTCAATGTCCACTGGGGCACTGGGAGGCGTGAGGAGCGTCCAGTGATGCATTGTGGGCCGGAAGCCTCAGCTTTGAATAGAAGGCTTACTGATACTGATGACCATGCCTCATCATTGCAATGAGAGGGTGCGAGGTGGCGGACCTGCTAGGTGAGAACATTCACACTAAGCAGCTGTATAGAGGAGATTTAATCCAAGCTGCATTGATGAATGGGATATGATTAAAGGGGAACAATGGGCATTAATTAAAAATAGATATTATTCTGGAGGCTATATACTGTAACTCAATGGGAAAAAAACCGCAACCTACTCACACACCCGCAGGTTGTTCAGACACGCCAGGAAACCAGTAGGTGGCTGCGTCATCAAATTAAACAGCTCCTGATTCCCAACGGTGAAATGAATGGAGTATCGAATTTCAACTACTTTTGCAATTCAAATAAAAATGCTGTCACTTTCTGAAACTATTCTGTAGCAACAATAACCACTCAGAAGACGGAGAAACTGTGTCATCTTTCTGCGGGCACATTCTGCCCAACAATCTGCTGCCGCATGAGCAGGTTGCAGTGTTTTTCCATCGAGTTATACAGCCTCCAGAATAATATCAATTTTTAACAACTGGCCATTGTTCCCTTTTAATGGATAATAACTAGGGTTGTCAATTTAACAGGTTAATTAGATCAATAAATTCTGCAAACATTAAAATTTACCGCAAATTAATCGCATTCATCGATTTCGTCCAGCTGTAGGTGGTACAGTACAGTTGCCGCATCATTGCTTGATTTAACATTATTGAAGCAACAAACTTAATTTGGACCTGAATGACCCCGTAGACTACGTTGTGTGTCACGCAAAAGTATCATTGCCTTCAAACACACTTGAGGAGGCGGATAATCACTTTGCATTGCCCACTCAAAGGAAAGTTTTCTTTAAAAAAAAAAACTCCCAGATGCTTAACTTATCATTTCAATGCTAAACATGTTAATACTGTAGTTGTCAGCCCCAGTAGCAAAGGCCTGAACTACAGTATTTTACACAAGGATATATCCATGAGATTTGGATTTCGGACAGAACAGGTGTCAACATACAAGTTGATGCTAGGTGTTGGCAATGCAGAAGGCACAAACACCTCACAAACTCCAAATTCATCAGGACAAAATCGTGGAGTCTAACTGCACATGTAAAGCAGGGTGAGTAAGTTAGTGGCATCCATCCTTAGAAAATAACCCTGTGAGAATAATTTGGTAACTACTAGCTATGGGCTAATTAGCTACTGTACATCAAGAACCTAACGTCTTTGTAGCTTTTTGTGTCGCCGCTGCTGTAAACTGACGTGTGGAGGGAGGTGTGGAGTATCGTGCAGCTTGTTTTCTTATAACAGCGTGTTTTCTACAGCAGCCTGCAGGACGGTTTTCTGTATGTTTTAAGAACCATTTTCTTCAAACTAATGTTTAATCTATGAACACAACGCGGGACAAGCTTTTTTTGTGGGACATCAAGCAACCTTATTGGTTATTATTCTCCGCGTGATTGACAGGTCAGAAAGGTCTTTGGAAATATCTTCATTTGGGGGCTTTTGCCAGCAAAAAACTGATATAGGATCAATTTGCAATTGATAGCGATTAATTAATTACAGATCATGTAATTCATTTGATTTTTATCGTTTGACAGCCCTAATAATAACGTATGGATATGTTTAGTGGATAATATGTTAATATAGTGTCGTCCATGTAGGCCTTCTGCAAAGCAAGGCCTTTCAGGGTCAGTCAGGGGTAACATTTTACTTTTTGGCTTACCTGCCAACTGTCTGGTAGATTAAAACATTTACAAGACAAATCGATTTTTTACCAGACCAAAATAAAAAAGCGCTTTTTTACTACTGCCATTTGCCAAGATGCTCAATAGTAATTCTCAAACAATATTATAGTAGTGTGCAGTAATAATAGTAGTAACATGAACTGTATGCAGAAATATTGCAAGAAGGATAATTTATTAAGGAGTTTGAGTATACCAATTACAGTGTAGAGGAATAACAAGTAGGCTAACAACATGTAGTGCAATAACAAGTAGCCTAACAACAGTAATATGTCCAGATTAGCTTGTTCAGTCTTCTTCAGAGTCACAGTTCCACGACCCTCTCAAAGCGACCCCCCCCCCCCTCCTTTCCTGCTACGAAGTGGTGTCCTCGCTAGAGTTAGCTAAAAGAGCTAATGCTAGCTAACTTGTAGCTAACCCTAGCCAGGCTACCAACAAGTAGCTAACTCTAGCTACCGAAATGTTTGCCAACTTACAGTATAGCTAGCTAACAAAACATACAACCATGGTCCTTGGTGGGCAATGTTTAACGCTATAAAACACAACTTAATCATTAGAAGTCAGTGTATGGCCTTGCTTTCTTGGCCACGGCGTGCACATTTCAAAAAAGTATCATCATCTTCCGAGCAGTAGCTTCAGATAATTGTGTGAGTGCCTTTACTGTAGGGCAGCCTGGAGGGGCAGAGACTGTGCCTTGGACACAGTCATGCAATCGCAGTGACTTTGGAGCTCTCACTGAACACAATGCTCTCGAGTTTCATGGTTGTACTGCCGACAGCAAAGGGAATTGCCACGCTTTTCCTTTGAGTGAAGATGACACACACTACAGATTACAGAACATGACTCCCTCCTTATTCTCGAGCCATATTCTCTGCACCCCTGATTCAGTAGACTAAGTAACGTTAGGAGGCTAGTCAGTCAACCCAGCTAAAACCACTTCTCGACTGGAAATAAGGGCGGTTTGACGACTGACGCAATTCATGTTACGCACAACACACACACACTGCATGATACAGTAACAGGAAGATTCAAAGCAATCGGCAGCTTTCTCCAGCACGTGTAGGATTTTTTAATTTTTTACCTGACCTACCTACCTACCTGAGAATTACGAGTGGTCTTCATAATTTAAAGCCAAGGACTACATTGAATCTCTAACCATAGTTGGGACTACGGGAAGAATTCACTTATTTTCATTTAACCTTTATTTAGTCAGGCAAAAACAAAACTTGAAGTTAAAAACCCTTTCGCGAGGATGGCCTCTGGCCTATTCTAGTCTCTCTCTCTCTGGTAGTCGGTATATCATATCTCAACACATGACTACCCCCACCAGGGTTGGGTCTACATCTCCACCGGGGCAGACTCAGGCATTAGAAGCTGATTTACTATGAAACTGGTAGATTGAGACTGTGAGTAGGAAAGGCCTCAGGGCTTGTGATACTGATCAGCAGGGCTCGCTGTGGGGAGAAGGTGAGACGTGGACCGCTGGACCTTCTAGATGAAAACATTCACATTCGGCTTCTGCACAGAGTAGATGGCCCGCTGAGGGGTGCGGTTATTGATCCTGATGCTGGCCAGATATACGTCATCTGTAGAGAGCCCAGCTTTGAGAGACAGCACTGTGCCGACTCACCTCTGGCTGAAAGCTTTTTGGTGTTGATGATTTTGGCGGCGTACTCCTGTCCCGTGCACAGCTTGACACATCTGCGCACCACCGAGAACGCTCCCCTGGGAACACAGACAGAAAAATACATTAGTTCCTTGTAAAACACAAGGACATTTCATAAAGGCCAAGCCCTTCTATTCGTATGATACTTGACGAACCAACGACTGTCCGTATGGGAACCCTAACGTCTTCTGTAGACCAAAGAGGAATTCCCAGAGATTCAGGGCTGATATTTGGACTTTTCAGCTGCAGGAAGGGCTACCATCATACAGTGTTGTTCCTCTGCTATATGTCGTGTGTACATCTAACCAGGAGGACCCTAAAGCTACAGATTGATGCAAACTGTACAACTGGCTAACAGTGAAATCAACAATCCACGTGCAGGGTTATTGCAACCTAACACAGCTGCAACTTGCATTATTAAAGCACACGTGAGTGCAACGAATGGAACCAGCATTCAGGTGACTTAAAGCTACAGTAATGTAAGATTCTTGTAAGATTTTAAATTTAGATATTGCTATATTGTTATGATAAATCGAAAGGGATTAGTGATATAGCTCCTCTTCGAAAACCACATCTTTGTTTACTGCTGTTTGGCTCTGCTACAGCAGTTATTAATTATTATAATTTGGTGTCAGATCGACACCAGAGCATAAAACAAAAAAAGCTTGGGGGTGTGACCATTCCTGGTTCAAAGTGTGCGTTCACCTAGTGCTGAGATCCAATCAGCAATACAGGGCATTATTCTATGGGCCTATGGGAGTTAACAGGCTCATTCGCATAAAACACATGCAGCTTTAAGCCTATTATTTAGCATGGCTATACAGTATATGTTAGCATGGAAGTCTCTTCTGATTATGTTTTCTGCCCAGCTAGCAGTTCCCCCACGAAGCCCAGCGTTGAACAGGCCTGTCACACCAGCTCACACACTAATTGTGGGTGCATTTATAGAACATAGAAACAGGCTTCCAATGCACACTCAGCACATTCTATAATGTGTTTGATGAGTATGTGTGTGTGTGTGTGTGTGTGTGTGTGCACGTGTGTGTGTGTATGTGCACGTGTGTGTGTCAGTGTGTGACACACACGACACATGAGAGGTTTCCTCCGGTAGGAAGGAGGCCTAATCTATGCATTTCTGAGCAAGTAAAGAGCCAGCTTGGGGTCTAGAGCAGCCCTGCATCTGTTCTCTGCACTTCCCCTCCCGGGCAGGACGCTTTCACACCGCCAGCTTCAAAAAGAACCCCCGAACCACACTCACACAACTGCTTCCTGCACGCATCCAAAAACAGGAAGGAAATGTATCTTGAGAAAGTGAGTAGCCAGCGGCACCAAGGCTCTCGGGTTCATCCTAGTCAACAGGAAGTACAGGAGCTACACTAGCCTGCTTGCACATCTAGGGCGCGTACAGTATGTCATTCCACAACATGGTGGAGAAACGAACTACCGCAGCTCACACCGTCACGGACGACCCTCAGGCTGGGCTGGAGGCAGTCTGCTGCTTCTGTCCATCCCTGGGCAGAGTGAATATAGACTGACCAGGAATACATACACACAGACCGTGTCAGGCATTGTGAATATAGACTGACCAATGGTGTGGCTGGGCTCAGGCAGAGTGAATATAGACCGACCAATGGTGTGGCTGGCGTCATGCAGAGTGAATATAGACCGACCAATGGCATGGCTGGGGTCAGGGGTCATTCAGGGGAGCCAAGCTGACCGGAGACGCCGAAGCAGAGACATATATCACCCCAGATATGAAACACACACCCTCGGCATGTGTCTGAGGGTCTCACACACACACATGCGCGTGCACACGCGCGCGCACACACACACGCGCGCGCACGCACACACACACACACACACACACACACACACACACACACACACACACACACACACACACCCAGGACCTTGAGTAGGAGATTTCAACACATAACCCACCACCACTTCCAACAACAACAGCACCAACACCAGATGAACAGAGCCGGGCTCTGAGGCCAGCTGAAGGGTGGACCTCAGCTTATCTCTGTAGCTGCTGGGGAATCTGGGTGTTAACAAAGTGCTCTTCATTAGTGAACATGTCTGCCCGGTGTCTCTGGAGGAATTAAGGTGATTTACAATTACCAACCCTCCCTCACCTCCTCCCCCCCTCCACCCTCCCCCCAACCTTGCTCTCTCCTCCTCTCCCCACATAGCAAGCTGCTGTGGGGTTGCTGGGTAATAAGACAGCCACACAAACATACACACTGCTTTCACATGGCTCGGCACTCAGCAGTGTGTGTTAAACAGGTAGAGATTAAGTGCACACACACACACAGACAAACCCTTTCACACACGCACATACACCCATACGCCTACTAGGGCTGCACAATCAATTGTGCATTAATCGTAATCGCGATTATGACGTCTGCAATTAACGAATCGCAAAAGGCCTCAATTAATGCGATTAATAATTCAGTTTTGCATCAAGTGTGCTGGGGGCATGCAGATGGATTGTGGGCGTGTCTGCTGTCTGACCAATCACATGGGTTCCGCTGAGTGCACTGTGAGCAATTTCACTGATAGCAGATAGACATTTTTGTTCTGTTTTTTTTTTTTTTATGTAAGTGGCACCACAGAAAATGTATTTAAAATGTGAAATATTAATCACACTTAATAATCGCAATATCAGGCAAATAATCGCAATTATTAACTTTTGTCAGCCCAAACACCTACACACACTCTCACACAGACATACAGACACACACACACACACAGTATTGTATACGTCCAGTCAACAAATATAGGTCATACAAACACACACACACACACACACACACGCACACACAAACCAGTCTCAACACTGGATCGCACTGACAGAAGCACCACCCATCTCACACTCTGGGAGGTGACGTCTGTTTTATGAAGTGTAAACATCCCAGACAGTAAGCAGCAGTCTTTGTGTGGGGCTTCTCTCCACTCATAGAACTGGGGTTACAATGCGTAACCATCCTTACACCTTCTGATCTTAAATCCACAGCCTGCTTTGTAAGATACATCCTACTGTAGTGTTTTCTGTCCCTGAGATTCTGGCTGTGTTCTAGATTATCCTCTCTCTCCAACTCCCACACACTTCAGAGGGATCTTACTGGAGAGGATGTGAGGCAGCTGGTGTGATCTCACCCTCACACACGCAACATAATGTTGATCAATCCTGGATTTCAATATGCAATATGAGTTAGAATGTGGAAGCTGTTTACCAAATATGGTAAACAACAAAACAAAAGAATTGTGACACAGGGTAAAAGGGTAAGACAGGTGTAGGCCTACTAGGCTACTGTAAACTCAATCAATCCTCAAGCATTCAATCCTCAAGCATTTATAAATGATACTGTTCAAGAACGGCCATTGGAAATTTTGAAGGATTGTGTCTCTCAGTAGGATTTCTATAGGCCTACTTTTGTGCCCGATGACTCCAGCAAGCTTATATAGGCTAACAGGCATGTGTAAACGCTTTAACTAATCGCTAGCAGAATGATGTAATGTAGGCTACACATAGTAAAATGTAACGTCTGCGCATGTTTACTTAAATACAACCACGTACCATGCAGCAGCTAGGTCACTCACAATCAACACTTTTCTACTAGGCTACAACTTTATAGTTAGGCTATGGGCGATTTGAATCCGAGCATAGAGTGAAGATTATAATTTTCACTTTTCACAATTATATCAAGATATTCCGACATAAAGTGTTAAAGCGCTGCCAGTCAGGCGGCAGAGAAGCACAAGGCAGTCACTCCCTAACCGTGTGAAGTTCCACCCATCGAGACGTGGTTCAAGAGCGGATATAACGGCCTGTAAAGTAAACAGCAAACAGCCGCTCTGCTGTTTGACAGCTCGAAATGTCACTGTTCCCGCTGCGCCGCAGGCAGCAGGGCGCAGAGGCGCGGCAGAGCGGCGGCGCGGAAAGGGGCGTACCTCCCCTACAATGTGTCCAGCGCGAGGTTTTCACATTTTTGGAGAGCTTATCATTGGCGGTGGTTGAGCTACCGCAATACTTTTTCTAGAAGGCAAGGGCCGTGTGTGTCACAAGAGAGAGAGGGAGAGGGAGAGAGAGAGAGAGAGAGAGAGAGAGAGAGAGAGAGAGAGAGAGAGAGAGAGAGAGAGAGAGCGTATTTTGAGAGCGCGAGCTGTCACCCTTGCCTCGCGCTCCTGTCACCCAGAAAAAGACCACCAACAAAACACACAAACTCGCACAAGCAAACGGACCGTTACATTTACACATTAGTTCAACTTCCAAAGAGAAAGAAAAAGCTTACTTTCCCAGCTCTTCGTATAGCTGAAATTCGTCCGTGAATCGTGTACAGGTTGTCGTAGCCATGTCTCCGCTTCGCGTGGTCGTCTCACGGCTGCGCCTCTGTCCGCCGTAGATATGAAATTCCTCTCAAAATGCGCGTCCGATAGTTGAGTTGCCGCCCACTCAAAGATAGCCCTTGAAAGGCAGTGAGTGTGTAGTTGAGAAAATTAGAGGTTTGATATGGAAGGCTAGCGACCAAGGTGGCAGCTTGCTCGCGTCTCCCCCACTATCTGGTTACCGTTCCGTCCCTCCCCAGCGCGCGCGGCTTGGCTCTGCAGCCCGATTCCAAACCGCTCACCGCTGCCCTCGATTGGACAGAGCGTGCAACTGCGTGCGTGGGTAACGTAAGCACACACCTCCCCGCGGGTACAGTACGTACTTCCAAATAGGGGCAAATTTATGAGGGAGGTTATTTGTGTTTTGTGCATTAGGCTCTACTGTATGGCACTCAATGAAATGCGTTAATGCACATATAGCAATACACCAATGAATTAATGGCAGACTTATTGCAATATTAAACCCATTCTATGTTGGCAATAACACTTATATTGAATGCATGATAGCATTTTTTCAGTCAAGTGGGTGTATTACATGACACATTTGGAAGATATTTCTGCACCGTCGACAACTGGTTGTGGCCTGCTAACAACATCAACAAATCATGTTGCTCTGTAAAACCATTTCCTGTCACACTGCAGGAAGTGTTTGGTGGGTGTGTTTTGGCAGATGAAAAGCAACAAGCTTTGACCGAGAACCACAAACCTTAAAAGGCCCTGGACCAGATTCAAAATAATTCACTCAGTTTTCCCCTCAAAATACAAAATAAGCAACAAGTTTAACATTTGCTACAAAACATGTAGCCTACGGTTCTCAGCCCTTACATTTTTTAAATTGAATGTTCCAGTTGTGCTACCAAACTTGACCTGGATTGAATTCCATTATTTTCCATGAGTCATGTCTCAGATGGAGAAACATCACAGTTCTCTGCATGCTCTCTCTCTCTCACATTACTTAAATGGGGACTATTACAACATAATGTGCCACCAATTAGATCCATTAGCAATGTCTCTGTGGGGATCCGCTCAGCGCGCTTCCAAAGTGCTGCAGCAGCAACGCCTAGACGGGACCGCCGTGACCTTCTCCGGCTCCAGATCACATCATTACCGTACCACTAATTGGGACATGCTCCCACTTCATGTTACAAATGAGTTGTAACGCAGCCAATCTTGCTTCCCTGTGGACGTTCGTGTTCAACTGCTTTCATAGAGATACTGTACTAGTATGTGGATGACAGTGTGTGTTTCTTTCGTTCCTCTTCAGGACAGGAAAGCACTGACTTGTCAAGGTCACCAGTAGACTTGGCCTGCTCTAGGGTTCACCATCTTCTCAAGGTCACCAGTAGGCTAGGCCTGCTCTAGGGTTCACCATCTTCTCAAGGTCACCAGTCGGCTAGGCCTGCTCTAGGGTTCACCATCTTCTCAAGGTCACCAGTAGGCTAGGCCTGCTCTAGGGTTCACCATCTTCTCAAGGTCACCAGTAGGCTAGGCCTACTCTAGGGTTGACTGTCTTCTCAAGGTCACCAGTAGGCTAGGACTGCTCTAGGGTTCACCATCTTCTCAAGGTCACCAGTAGGCTAGGCCTACTCTAGGGTTCACCGTCTTCTCAAGGTCACCAATAGGCCAGTTCTAGGGTTCACCGTCTTCTCAAGGTCACCAGTAGGCCTGTTCTAGGGTTCACTGTCTTCTCAAGGTCACCAGTAGGCTAGGCCTACTCTAGGGTTCACCGTCTTCTCAAGGTCACCAGTAGGCCAGTTCTAGGTTCCATTGCACTCAGCAAACAGATGACAAATGGAACAGGGTTAGGTAAAGTTACAGTCAGCCTTTATTCTGTAAAGCAGAAGGCTGTGAACACACACACACACTCTCTCTCTCTCTCTTTCTGTCATACACACACACAGTCACACACAACATTTGAGGCAGGGATTAGAGAGTTGCCATGACAGTAGAATAAATTAACATATCAAGAACACGTTTTAATCCTTACAAGACTGCAGGGCTCAACAGTCAGGGATGATACATTAGCGCGACATGCGCGCGCACACACGCGCGCGCACACACACGCACACACAGAGTACAACAACACCAAATTATTTATACAACAGTCAAACAAATGAGGCCTCGTCTGCTCTGTATAAAAAACGTCTCCATGCATTAGCAGATTCCTGTAACCAACTAGTTGTGTCCTCACATTGCATAATGGCTAATACAGTAGTGATCTTTCATGTGAAGGTAATATTGATCTTTCATGTGACGTCAGGTCTTCCATCGCCACCTCAACAACAGGAGAGATTGGATGATTGTGTCATGAGGTCATGAGGTGAGGGGAACCTGATCTCCTGGCCTCTGATCTGAAAAACAGGTGTGCGCGCGCCCACACACACACACACACACACACGCATACACACACACACACGCACACGCACACACACACACACGCATGTACGCACACACGCACGCCCAGCCCCCAGTGTGGTCAGACCAGCAGTCTGAGAGAGTTGACATGGAGGTGGTAGAGGAAGTCAGGGTAGGACGCTCCCCCATTGGGACTCTTGTCCTCCACTAGGAGGCGCTGCAGGGCCTCCTCACAGCTGTCCCCCTGCTTCACCAACACCAGCTGGGGAGAGGACACACACAGCAGAGAGCGAGAGAGAGAGAGAGCAGTGTTGTCAACTTGGAAACATATATATCTGGTGACTTTCCAGGCCCCCTTGGCAACTTAATTAGTCAAAAACAACTAGCGACAAATCTGGTGAGTTTTTCTGGTCATTTGGGGAATGATTGAGTTGACAAAGCTCTGAGAAAGAATCTAACATATCCCGTTCCACGGTTCACGTTACAACCGAGCTCACGAGAGCCGAGTACAGCTGTCTCCTCCTCACCACTCACACGGCCAGTCTGACTAGATAGCAGCTCCGCAGCAAATACAGCGAGGGAAATAATTATTTGATCTCCTGCTGATTTCGTTAGTTTAGTTTTGTTAGTCAGTTTGCCCACTGACAAAGAAATGATCAGTCTATATTTAATGGTAGGTTTATTTTATTTTAACAGTGAGAGACAGAATAACAAAAAAGTCCAGAAAAAAGCATCACAAAAAAGTTATGAATTGATTTGCATTTTAATGAGTGAAATAAGTATTTGACCCCTTAGCAAAACATGACTTAGTACTTGGTGGCAAACCCCTTGTTGGCAATCACAGAGGTCAGAGGGTTCTTATAGTTGGCCACCAGGTTTGCACACATTTCAGGAGGGATTTTGTCCCACTCCTTTTTGCAGATACTCTCCAAGTCATTAGGGTTTCGAGGCTGATGTTTGGTAACTCGAAGCTTCAACTCCCTCTACAGATTTTGTATGGTATTAATGTCTGGAGACTGGCTAGGCCACTCCAGGACCATAATGTGCTTCTTCTTGAGCCACTCCTTTGTTGCCTTGGCCATGTGTTTCAGGTCATTGTCATGCTGGAATACCCATCCCTGACCCATTTTCAGTGCCCTGGCTGAGGGAAGGAGGTTCTCACCCAAGATTTGTCCCCGTCCATCTTCCCTTTGATGCGGTGAAGTTGTCCTGTCCCCTTAGCAGAAAAACACCCCCAAAGCATAATGTTTCCACCTCCATGTTTGATGGTGGGGATGGTGTTCTTGGGGTCATAGTCAGCATTCCTCCTCCTCCAAACACGGCAAGTTGAGTTGATGTCAAAGAGCTTGATTTTTGTCTCATCTGACCACAACACTTTCACCCAGTCCTCCTCTCAATCATTCAGTGTTCACTGGCAAACTTCAGACGGGCCTGTACATGTGCTTCCTTGCGGGCGCTGCAGGGTTTCAGTCCATTACGGTGTAGTGTGTTACCAATTGTTTTCTTGGTGACTGTGGTCTTAGCTGCGTTGAGATAATTTACAAGATCCTGCCGTGTAGTTCTGGGCTGATTCCTCACCTTCTCATGGTCATTAAAACTCCACGAGGCAAGATTTTGCGTGGAGCCCCAGACAGGTTGGTTTTAAAGCTGCTAAAATAACCACTAATCTTTATGTCATCAGTAATATGATGAGTAGCATTCCATTGTGTACTGGCTTTAATAGAGAAAGCTACTTGCCCAAAAGCTGAGCGGTGAAAGGGTACAGTGCAGTCATGTACGGAAGCTATTCTTGTAGATCGTACAGAGCTGTGAGTACGATAACAGACAAACTTGTGCAGACAGGAGGGAGACAAGCCATGTAAGATTCTGTACACTATACACAGATTTGAGAATATTCTAAAATTGTCAACATTTAGGATATTATGTCTGTGTAGTATTTCACATTGATGGTACTTTAGTGTCTTTTTGTCAAAGATTTTTACGGCCTGTTTATACAGTGATTCTAAGGGCCTTATTGTTTTGGGATTGGCCTGTCCCCATATCGTGATGCAGTACGATATGTGTGAGAGAATGAGGGCATGCAGAAAGGTCTTGGCTACCTCCATAGAGAGAGAGGGTCTAATATGTCTAAAATTTGCCAGGTTATATTTGATGATGTGTGTCAGAGAGAGAGACGGGGGAGAGACAGAGAGACAGGAGATATGGAGGGCGCTAGACAGAGAGGAGCAGGGTTTGAGTCAGAGGCAGTCAGGAGACCACTAACAGGTCAGTCATTATCACCCCTTCTTTCCTCCTTCACTCTTTCTCTCCTCCTCTCACAGCGCCGTCTCCAGGTACCTTCACCCCTCCTGCACTTGCAGGGGTCTCACCTTGACGGCAGAGGGCTCCTGGGAGGTCAAAGTCTGGATGAGCGCTCTGACACTCCTGGACAGAGGGTTGTCAAGGATGGGCAGCTTCATCTGCAGAAACACACGCGTGCGCACACACACACACACACACCCACACACACACACTCATCATGGTGTGCCTTTACCCGTTTCCGTAAGCTTTTCAGAAACCCCCTAATGTTACCTCTCCAGAGGGCATGGAGGAGAGGCAGGCGGTGTTGAGGAGCAGCTCCAGGGTGTGTGGGGGGGCCTGGTGACCCACCCAGAGGAGCAGGGCCAGGGGCGAGAGGGCCAGGTACAGACCCCCGGGCTCCAGGCTGGCTGCCCTGCAGCGCACAGCAGACGCCAGGCTGACACAGCTGGCCACACCAGCACACACCGGCTGCAGGGGGACACACAGAGCATCGTCCTCATCATCAATATCACCATCATCACCGTCACCATCATCATCAATATCGGCATCTTCACCATCATCATCAATATCATCACCATCATCATCAATATCATTATCACCATCAATATCACTATCATTACCATCACCATCAATATCACTATCATCACCATCATCACCATCATTATCAATATCATCACCATCATCATCAATATCACCATCATCACCGTCACCATCATCATCAATATCGGCATCTTCACCATCATCATCAATATCATCACCATCATCATCAATATCATTATCACCATCAATATCACTATCATTACCATCACCATCAATATCACTATCATCACCATCATCATCAATATCACTATCATCAACATCATCATCAATATCACTATCATCACCATCATCATCACTATCATCACCATCAATATCACTATCATTACCATCACTATCATCACCATCAATATTCCTATCACCATCATCAATATCACTATCACCATCAATATCACTATCATCACCATCATCATCAATATCACCATCATCACCATCATCATCAATATCATTACCATCACCATCAATATCACTATCATCACCATCATCATCAATATCATTATCACCATCAATATCACTATCATTACCATCACCATCAATATCACTATCATCACCATCATCACCATCATTATCAATATCATCACCATCATCATCAATATCACCATCATCACCGTCACCATCATCATCAATATCGGCATCTTCACCATCATCATCAATATCATCACCATCATCATCAATATCATTATCACCATCAATATCACTATCATTACCATCACCATCAATATCACTATCATCACCATCATCATCAATATCACTATCATCAACATCATCATCAATATCACTATCATCACCATTATCATCACTATCATCACCATCAATATCACTATCATTACCATCACTATCATCACCATCAATATTCCTATCACCATCATCAATATCACTATCACCATCAATATCACTATCATCACCATCATCATCAATATCACCATCATCACCATCATCATCAATATCATTATCACCATCAATATCACTATCATTACCATCACCATCAATATCACTATCACTATCATCACCATCATCATCAATATCACTATCATCACCATCAATAGCACTATCATCACCATCATCATCACTATCATTACCATCAATATCACTATCATTACCATCACCATCACTATCATCACCATCAATATTCCTATCATCACCATCATCAATATCACTATCACCATCAATATCACTATCATCACCATCATCATCAATATCACTATCATCGTCATCATCATCAATATCACTACCATCACCATCAATATCATCACCATCAATGTCACTATAATCACCATCAATATAACTATAATCATCAATGTCACTATCATCACCATCAATATCACTATCATCACTATCATCATCATCAATATCACTATCATCATCATCATCAGCACCATCTGCATCATCACTCCCATTACCATCATCACCATCACTACCACCATCAGCCCGGTGTCGTACCAGTGGGAGCAGCAGGGGGTAGAAGTGTCGTACCAGTGGGAGCAGCAGGGGGTAGAAGTGTCGTACCAGTGAGAGCAGCAGGGGGTAGAAGTGTCGTACCAGTGGGAGCAGCAGGGGGTAGAAGTGTCGTACCAGTGAGAGCAGCAGGGGGTAGAAGTGTCGTACCAGTGAGAGCAGCAGGGGGTAGAAGTGTCGTACCAGTGGGAGCAGCAGGGGGTAGAAGTGTCGTACCAGTGGGAGCAGCAGGGGGTAGAAGTGTCGTACCAGTGGGAGCAGCAGGGGGTAGAAGTGTCGTACCAGTGGGAGCAGCAGGGGGTAGAAGTGTCGTACCAGTGGGAGCAGCAGGGGGTAGAAGTGTCGTACCAGTGGGAGCAGCAGGGGGTAGAAGTGTCGTGCAGTGGCGGGCGTGTCCATGGCGAGCAGCGTGCAGCGCAGCAGCAGGCGTGTGTGTACGGAGCAGCGCAGGCCGGGCAGCAGGACCTCGCTCTTCCTCAGACTGTTGATGTAGACGGGCAGGGAGCGCAGGGGCTGGGGGAGGACCAGCTAGACACACACACACACACACACACACACACACACCACACGCATACGCACACACGCACACAGATATACACATGTACACACAGATATGCAGGTTTAATAAAGAGGTTGCAAGAAATGCTTAGTGTGGTTTGTGTGTGTGTGTGTGTGTCTGTGTTGGTGTGTGTGCGCATGTGTGTATGTGTTTACGTGCCTGTGTGTGGGTGTGTGTGTGCGCGCGCACGTGTATTTGTGTGTATCTGTGTGTGTGTGTCCTCTCACACTGACCTGTCCAGGGGACACAGAAGAGCTGCAGTGTTTCCTGTAACAGGCCAGAGCCTCAGTCACCTCCGTCTGCAGTTCCTCTCTCAGCTCCTGCAGGGGGCGCTCCAACACCGAGCAGTACACTGGACACACAGGTCAGAGACAGAGATATACAGAGGGTTACTATCTATCTATCTATCTATCTATCTATCTATCTATCTATCTAGTGTTCTACATATACTCAACAACTCAATATATATATTCTACATCAAATATATTCTAATCAATATTTTGTCTGTATATATTAATGTCGTTGGTAAGCAGCTGTGTAATCAGCTCCCTAGTTTAACTGTAGTGATATTCAACTGGGTTCACATACAGATGTGGGAACATAAGAATGTAACTTGCTGCAGCATTTCACGTCGCGGTATTTGGCAGGGAAATCCCGTTGGAAATCTCGTGGGATTTCAGACGGGTGTTATTTCGTTTTAGTGATGCACTACCGCCAGGTGGCGTCTTTGAGTAGATTTAGCAGGCTGGGCTCTGTTTTTCTCCTATAGTCTACGAATGAAGCATCATTAAATTTCACATTCTTTAATTTAAATGCTCTGTTGTAAAGCACTTTGAGCTGAAGGTATCTGTATGAAAGGGGCTATACAAATAACGTTTAATTGTTATTATTACCTTGTTCTCAAACACATGTTTTATCCACCTCGATGTAATTTAATTATTACGAACACCTATAATATATCTAGGCCTACAGTAGCCTATCTATCTCGGTAACTGACGTCGGGTAAAGACGTGGAGGCTGTTTGGTCAAATGCGCAAAATAACAGTATTGTAAATATATTTGTTAGTAAAGATGTGGTGAACGTGAGGGTTTTGCGTTTTGTTTCTGGAACGCATTCAACTGTTAGGCTACTCGTAAACCCCGGAAGTAAATTTGAAGACAGGGCATAATGTAGCCAAGTCTGAGCGCAGTAGGCTATATGGCTTCAGCACGATACAAAGAAAAAATAAGTTTGATCGACTTGTGGATCCATACAAAATTGAAATAGTCGCCATGAGTAAAGATCACTCATTGCCAATCATATCCGGACATTAACTATCTTGTGCATAGCGGCAGGTTTGACAGTGAGACATCAACCGATAATTGTAATAATGCGATTATTGAAATGGTCTTGTGAACGCCTTTATCTGATTTCCAAAATCGGGGTAAGGTCCATAGGACGATTGTGGGTTTTCATTTGCACATAACTATATTTTAATAAAACATTGAAGTCCGCCTGTCAATGACTTTCCCTAAAATTGTGTTCTGTTGCACCCCCTATTGTTAAATTATAAATGAAAAAAACATAGGCTACACAATATGTTGTTATTTGAATGATCTTGAATATATATATTCAAGATCATTCAAATAACAAAATATCGTGTATGTTTTAATTTATTTATACCGGCCGCCAGCTGTTCAATGAACGGCTATAGGGAATGCGCAGTTTCGCGCTGGCTACAGCCTATTATATGAACAGTTTCGCGCTATGTAGGCTATTATAAATAGGCCTAAGTATTATTCATTGGGAATAGCTTGGACTCGCTGGGGACTGGTGGAGAGACACAGAGCCTCCCCAGACGCGACATCTCCAGTTGGCTGTGTATTTGAGCTGCCGCCTCAACCGTGCGTAAGAGCAGAGCGCATCGCTACAACTAGTAGCCCATAGCCATTAAAACGGCTTATTGTTTTATTCATATATCAACTAGATAATTCGATAATAATGAGTAGCCTAGTAGGCTATAAAATGAATTCAATAGGGCAAGCCTTAAGTTGTAGCCTAGGCTACAGTAGCCTACAATCACAAGACGCATAGGCCTAGCCTATCGTAAAAAGCGTTGCGTTCTCATAGGCCTATATTAACTTAGATAATTATTAATTATGCTCAGGTCATAATGTCCGTTGAAAATAATTCCCTCTAAGCAGAATTTGAATTGTATTAAAATAGGAAATGATTCCTTCTAGGTCTATATAAAAAAAAACATTTTTCTAATGTGTAGCCTATAGGCGATGAACCAAACAGCCACAATGTAGCCTGCTTAGCGAGCGAGAGGGCAGTCTACCATAAAGTGTATAACCATAATGTAGCCTAATATATCTAGACTACATGCATTGTGGTATTTCTTTATATAGCCAATTGTTTCTCAATAAACAGTTATGTCATCCTCTGAGTCCGAATGTAGGCTAATAGACCGGCAGCTCTAAATGCCTTCACAATCAATGAGACATGGTTGTAAAAATGATGTTTTATTGATGAAAAGGGTAAAACTGAAGAGTCATTGCATTGATCGATGCAGTCCGCTACCAGCAAACACTGAAAATACAGGTCCTCCAGCGAACCTGGACTAGACTATTGTAACCCCCCCCCCCCCCAAAAATTCTTTTATATTCAAATAAACTGGAGGAACCGGTTTCCCTGGATCGTGGGAGGGGGGTAGCCTGCGTTAGCGGGTGCTTTGCCATGACCGGCCATTGAATTTATGTGTTGCCATTCATTTAAACCACCATCTCATCTAGACTAGGCCTACTTCTGTTGCTGCATTTTTACATTTATGCTTTCATGATTTTAGAGCGCAATAAACATTTTTGCAGGATTCCAAAAAGTCCATCCATTCATCCAACTTTGTTCTGAGCGCAGCGCAGGCTGGTAGCCTACTGTCAAGGCTCACGACTGATGCACTCCCTTAACACGTCTCTTCCCAGGCCATCAAGATAATTTCAATATGAAAGACCTTGGGATTCCAGGAGTCAAGGCTGTTTCAGACGGGGAGCGACATTCCGCCTGCGTTCTGCTCGGAGAGGGGGACGCACGCGTCCTGCGCGCAGCGGGGCAAGCTGACTACAATTCAGCTCTTGTCGCGGGCGGGCGCGCAGCCTAGTTCCATATGAGAACACTCCTCGGTCCAATTCCGTATAGTAGATCAGCCTGTGTAGCCTACTTTCAACGAATGTATTATTAGACATAATATCATAATAATATATAAAGCCTTCAACGACCTCCTGCTGCCTGCCTGATGGTCTCAGGGCTAAAGAGACCGCGCGATCATTCCTCTAGCTGCTTTGCTGCTGCGAGTTCGTCTCCGTTCCTGCCCGAGAAACAGAAGTTGAACTTATAGCATCAAAATAGCTACAGGAATCAACGTTGTAAAGTTATCTATCTGCTTTTTAGCCACCGACAGCTACCGTTAATATTATGGAAGCTGCTGTCGTGAGCTAACGTGCTATCACGGTCTCATCGTGCAGCTTCACAGCATGCTATTAGCAGACAGCATTAAGTTGACAAAATCACACTTGCACATCATTAGAATTCCAACCATTTATATGGGATTTATCATTCAACTAAACATGGAACCTGAATACTACCTGATATTTCAACCTGCTGCCATCAGTGATCGGCGCGTCTGCTTGTTTGAGTCATGAATATCTTACGCAGTTACATTCCATGTGTCCCAAAACTGTTAAATCATTCCCCATGTAGTTCACTATGAGTCGCACTCAATACATCCATGGTAATAGGAGTAGGGAGTGAGTGAACCATTTCAAACACATCTCTGGTCATCTCCGTTAGCCATCTTCCTCGTCCTGATGCCATGTTCCATATGAGAACACTCAGCCTAATGTATTAAACTTCTACTTGTCCCGACAGTTAACAGATATAGACCCGGCGACAGTTACAGAGATAGAAACTATAAATAGATAGGCTTTGTTCGTAATAATTAAATTACAACCAGACAGACAACAAGGAGTTTGAGAACGGTAGGCTCATCTAATGTGCGAGCCAGCAATGGGTCAATGAGTGGTATTACTGCGCCCCTATGGGCAGGCGAGCGGTGGTGCGGAATGACGTAAAGCGCCTGTTAGAATACCGCGGGTCAAGTTACATTCTTATGTTCCCACATCTGTACAACAGCTGACACCGATTTAAATACGTAAATCAGAGAGACGAGACGGATGCTCTAAACGTTGCTGTTGTACGTGAGTCAGCTGCCTGCGGTGGCGCCGGCCGGAGAGACGCTGCTTCTTACTCTTCTTGCAGTAGAACGCCAGCAGCGTCTGGGCCTGGCAGTGGCGGAAGGTGTCCAGCAGGTGGGGCGAGCAGCGCAGGGTCAGGGTGTGGACCCGGGTCCTCCGCTCCCCAGCAGGCCCAGTGTAGGACACAACCACCTGGGACACATGAGGACGGAGAGGACACTGGTGATCCTCTGGAAGAGAGGGAGGAGGAGGAGAGAGGGAGCAGGAGGAGGAGAGGAAGAGAGGGAGCAGGAGGAGGAGGAGGAGAGAGGGAGCAGGAGGAGGAGAGGAAGAGAGGGAGGAGGAGAGGGAGGAGGCAGAGGAGAGAAAGAGAGGGAGCAGGAGGAGGAGGAGGAGGAGAGAGGGAGCAGGAGGAGAAGAGAAAGAGAGGGAGCAGGAGGAGGAGAGGAAGAGAGGGAGGAGAGGGAGGAGGCGGGGGAGAGAAAGAGAGGGAGCAGGTGGAGGAGAGGAAGAGAGGGAGGAGGAGGAGAGGGAGGAGGCGGAGGAGAGAAAGAGAGGGAGCAGCAGGAGGAGGAGGAGGAGAGAGGGAGCAGGAGGAGGAGGAGGAGAGGGAGGAGGAGAAGAAGGAGGAGGTGGAGGAGAGGAAGAGAGGTAAGAGGAGAAGAAAAAGAGAGGCAGGAGGAGGAGGAGGAGAGGAAGAGAGGGAAGACGAGAGGGAGTTCTGATTGGGTGCCTGCCTGTACGACCACGCCCCTATTCTCCTCCAGAGCTCTGCTGTGGGACAGCTCCACCGCCAGCGTCGTCCGCCAATCAAGCGTTGCTAGGGCGACGCGACTGGGACTAGGTCCGGGGGTGAATGATCCGTAGCAGCCTGACACCCGCATGTCTGAGGACCAGGATGTTAATACATCATCAACCACACGTTACCATGGCAGCCTGAGAGGGAGGGACTCTGTGGAGAAGCTCGCCACATTCATCAGGTAGAGGTCAAAGGTGGCAAGAGACACAAACACACACAAATACACTCAAACACACACACACACACACACACTCTTACACTGACACACTCACTCACACACTCACTCACACACACACTCACTCACACACTCAATCACACACACACTCACGCACCGACGCACGCACCGACGCACGCACGCACGCACGCACGCACGCATGCACACACTTACACTGACACATTCACACACACACACTCACATACACACACACTCACACGTCACACATACTGTACACCTCCTCCCCTCCTACCTTTGCTAACAGAGATGCTGATCTGGGCGCGGTAGCCATTCTGCGTCTCCATGCTCCTCCTCAGGTCCTGGCTGAACCGCTCTCTCTCCAGCTCCCCCTGCAGGGTGGGAGGAACACAACCAGGCCTGAACAAGAATTCACCAGGACATAGCTGCCCCACGGCCGTGGACGTGTGGATTCAGAATGGATTCATTTGGGTCATCCCATTCGGGTTATTAGACACATTTCTCTTCTAAACTGAAATATAAGTACCCAAGACTGACTAACTCCATTGAGAATAGAAAGTATGAGTACAGGTACATTGGAATTCTTGTAATTGCTTGTCCTTACAGTATCTTATCACTATTAATTAGTTACTCATTCCTGTCCTAGGTACTGTACTCAGCTACAGTAGACATTTAAAGGTCCCCAAAATGGCAAATTACTATACTATCCCTCGTCTATCAGTCTATCAGTATACGTATCCAGTATCTACGTGTCAAAGCCCTGTCCTATAGAGAGGAGGAGGAGTGAAGGAGGAGAGGAGGAGGAGAGGAGGAGAAGTGAAGGAGGAGTGGAGGAGAAGTGAAGGAGGAATGGAGGAGGAATGGAGGAGGAGTGGAGGAGAAGTGAAGGAGGAATGGAGGAGGAATGGAGGAGGAGTGGAGGAGGAGTGAAGGAGGAGTGGAGGAGGAGTGGAGGAGAAGTGAAGGAGGAATGGAGGAGGAATGGAGGAGGAGTGAAGGAGGAGGGAAGGAGGAGTGGAGGAGGAGTGGAGGAGGAGTGAAGGAGGAGTGGAGGAGGAGTGAAGGAGGAGAGGAGGAGGAGTGGAGGAGGAGTGGAGGAGGAGAGGAGGAGGAGTGGAGGAGGAGTGAAGAAGGAGTGTGGATACCTGGAGACTGTCGTAAGAGTGGAGGGCTCCACCTGTCAGGTATGGAACATGTCCCGGCCAAGCCCCGCCCACTTCCTGCTGGGAGAAGGCAAACAGGTGGATGCCGCAGCCCTGACGGACACACTCCTTAGCCAATGAGACGTCAGCGTCCGGGGGCTGGAAGAGGGACTGGGAGGAGGAAAGGAGAGGGTTGGTCTATTTGTTAACCCTAACCATAACCTGAGGTGTAGTGTGTGTGTGTGTGTGTGTTGTGCGCATACGTGTTTGTGTGTGTGTGTGTGTGTGTGTGTGTGTGTGTGTGTGTGTGTATGTGTGTGTGTTACCTTTGGTTTGTTGTAGCTGAAGAACCCTGAGGATGTGTGTGTGTGTGTTATTTCAATGACAGGGGCAGTGTGGAAGATCAACAGCTTCCCAGGACAGTCCATTGCCTGCACACACACACAAACACGCGCACACAAACACACACACACAGTTATAGATTCCATTATACAATATAACATCCCTGTGTGTGTGTTTGTGTGTGTGTGTGTGTGTGTGTGTGTGTGTGTGTGTGTGTGTGTGTGTGTGTGAGAGAGAGAGAGAGAGAGAGAGAGAGAGAGTTTCTGACCTGTAGAATGGCCAGTCCAGCTCTGACGGGCAGCTCTAATGGAACTCCAGTAGAATCGTCAGTCTCAGCGGTGTACAGGGGCACCAGCTGCAGCACACTGGAAACACACACACACATACACACACACACACACACACACACACACACACACACACACACATACACACACACACACACACACACACACACACACACACATACACAAACACACAGTAAACTTGTTTAAATATTTTAAACCATTTACAATTACATTACCTAGGCCACACTCATCCAGAACTCGATGTATCAGACCATTCTCTGAGTACTGTCTTGCAGTGACATGACATTGGTCTTTGGGAGATATTATCATATCCCTCTATCTGTCTTAAAATCCACATTCTTCTCAAACACATTTTGTATTTTTCACCACACGCTGTTGAGGGCCAGCTAGCAGCCCCAGGTGTGTGGTCACCATGGTCACCGAGGGTGCAAGAACCTACAACCCATGGCTTCAGTGTTCCAACAGGTGATGTCATCAACATGCAAATCTGCCCCTGCCCCCAGGGCTGCTTCCTGTGAGGGTGGATCCTACCTATCAGTACTGTCTAAGTCCTACCTGACAATACTGTCAAAGTCCTACCTGTCAATACAGTATGTCCTACCTGTCAATTCTGTATAACTCCTACCTGTCAGTACTGTCTAAGTCCTACCTATCAATACTGACTAAGTCCTGTCAATACTGTATAAGTCCTACATGTCAGTACTGTCTAAGTCCTACCTGTCAAGACTGTCTATACACAGACTAGGGTGAGACCTACCTGTCAGTACTGTCTATACAGACTAGGGTGAGACCTACTTGTCAATACTGTCTATACAGACTAGGGTGAGACCTACCTGTCAAAACTGTCTATACAATCTCTGAGAGGAACCAGAAGCCCCTCCCTCACAGGAAGCTGGAGATCCTCGGTCTCCGTGACGACCAGCATGTGAGGGCGGGACAAGGCAGGGCTGAGGTCGTAGAGGTGGATCCTGCTGTCATAGGTCATCAGACCCACACGCACACCCCCGTCCTCCCTCCAACAGGACAGAAAACATCATCACTTACTATGGTGTGTGTGTGTGAGAGAGAGAGAGAGAGAGATGTAAGTGAGTGCATGTGCAGGGAGGCGAGGCAGACACCTTCTTGTGGTGCCCCCCGTCAGTAGCTGCGATTAACTACCGTAAGCGAAGCAAAGTCACCGGCTCCCAACACAGAATTCTGCAGCTGAACTCCGAAGGGCTCACCCCCCAGTAAAATCTACGTCATCGAGCACCTGGCCTGCACCACCAAGGCCCTCATCATCCTCCTCCAGGAGACCCACTGTGTAACAGCAGATAAGCTAGTTCTCCCAACTTTTCCTCTAGCTGGGTCTACCCTAAGCAGGAAGCATGGCTTTGCTACGTTCGTCCATCAAAGGTTGAACTGGACTCTCGTCGACCAATCCCCGACTGGCTCAGAGATTGAGTGATTGTGTGTGGACGTTGGCGGCTTTAAAAACGTCTACAAGTCTCCGCCCTCGCGAATCACACCAGCGTGTCTCCCAGACTTCCCCCACCCCTGCCTCTATGCTAAAAATCCATCCCACGCGGACATCACAATAGCTACAAACTGTGTTGCGGAGTGTGAGAGTCTCTACTGTGCCTTCCTCCAGGCCCCCCCAGGAGCTGAGTCAGACAGACTTGCTTCAGCCCTGCTGTCAAGACTCAGCCGAAGGAGACAATAGCGCTGGGAAGAGGCCATTAATTGTCTAGCAGGTCTAGACACTCCCCCCGTCACTGCCCCATCTCTGCAAACAAAATCGCATCACAATTTGTGAAAAGTGGAACATACGAGGGCAAAGACCGCGAATCGTCACGTCTCGTGGCAAAAGAAGTGTCTGGTCTCTGGAAGGCCACAACTCCTAGCAGCGGTAACATCTCCTGCGAATTCACACCGGAGGAGTTCACTGCTGCCCTCCAGCATGTAAAGACAGGGAAAGCTCCGGCACCTGATTCCATCTGCCCAGAGCTTATACTCCATGCCGCGCCTGCCTTGAAGTCCTGGTTAAGAGTGTGCCTCTCTTCCTGCTTGCGCCAACTCAAGATCCCCAAAATCTGGAGAAGATTTTCGCGATGTCGCGATCCCTAAGCCGAACAATCCTGAAGGGGACCCCAAGAGTTACCGCCCCATCTCTCTCTGTTATGTATCCCCTTCAAGATCCTCGAGTGTCTCATCTACACCCGCGTCGAACCAATCATCGACCCGCTGCTCCCACAGGAGCAGGCCGGGTTCCGACGCGGGAGATCGACCGTAGATCAAGTCACTCTGATGACTCAAGACATCGAGGACAGCTTCTCGGCTAAAAAGAAGGCTGGAGCCGTCTTTATAGACATGACGACTGCCTACGACACAGTGGCCTCACCTGCAAGCTGCTCCGCCTGCTGCCGGTGAGGCACATGGTCAGCATGATCATGGAGCTTGTCCGAAACCGCAGCTTCACCCTCACCACTGGTAGCGGACAGCGAAGCAGGTTGCGATGCCTTAAGAACAGCGTCCCCCAGGGATCTGTCCTGGCCCCCTCCTTTATAACATCTACACCTATGACCTGCCGACCACAGTCTCCAGGATGTACGCCTACATAGACGACCTTGCAATGGTGTACTCAGCTGGAGACTGGCAGACCGTGGAGGAGACACTGAGCCAGGACATGCAGACACTATGGAGATTGAAGCTCAGCGAGGCAAAGATGATGTCGGCGACCTTCCACCTTAACAATAAGGGAGCCAAACGTGAGCTCCAAGTGCACATCGATGGAACACTCCTGCCATAAAGCGCCGAACCAACCTACCTCGGTGTGACACTGGACTGGTCGCTCATGTTCCGCCGACACCTCAAGTCACTGCGCAAGAAGTTAACAGCTCGTGTGGCATTGATGAGGCGATGGACTGGTCCGATCAGGCTGGGGCACCGGGGCAAAAACACTGCGTATGGCAGCCCTAGCCCTGGTCTACTCGACCAGTGAATATTGCGCACCGGTCTGGTGCCGCAGCGCTCACACCCGCCTCATCGATCCGCCTATCAACGAAGCCTTGCGCATCGTGACAGTATGTCTGCGTCCCACTCCTGTGGACAACCTTCCCATCCTTGCAGGCATCCAGTCTGCTGGCCTCCGCCGCACAGGAACCACAGCAGATCTCACCTGCCAGACCGTGGAGCCTAACCACCTGCTACATGACAGGCTCACTGCAACAGCGGAGCCTCCCGGCGTCTCAAGTCGAGACACCCTTTTGTGCCTGCAGCACGGGATCTCCTGCAGCAATACAGAGATCTTAACATCAGCAAGGCAGGATGGGCGGACTACACCTGGTGTGCGGAGTGGGAGGCCTCAAGACTCTGTGATTTCATCCCGGCCGCCAGTCCTTCCCCTGCCGGGATGGGCTTACCCAGACCAGCGTGGGTGAGGCTTAATCGTCTCCAGACCGGCGTTGGACGCTTCCGCACATCGATGCACAGATGGGGCTTGGTATCCTGTGCAAGTGTGGCACCGAGGAACAAACCGCAGACCATGTCATCCAGGACTGTCCGATATTTCGGACACCCAATGGAATGCATGCACTGACGGTTGTGGATGACGAAACGGTGACATGGCTCCTGGAGGTGTGCCTGGATATACAGTATAGCCCGGGTGGTAAAAGTATAGCCCCTCACCCCCGATCCAGGGGGGGAGTGAAACATCTACACCCAAACGACGAAGAAGAAGAAGTGTATGTGACTCTGTGTGTGTTCCTGTGTGTGTGTGTGTGTGTGTGTGAGAGAGTGTGTGTGTGTGTCTGTTTGTGTTTCTGTGTGTATGTGTGTGTGTGTGTGTGTGTGTGTGTGTGTGTGTGTGTGTGTGTGTGTGTGTGTGTGTTTGTGTGTGTATGTGTGTCTGAGTGTGTTCCTGTGTGTGTGTGTGGGGGGGGGGGTGTATGTGTGTGTGTATATGTGCATGTGTGTCTGAGTGTGTATATGTATGTGTGTATGTGTGTGTGTATATGTGTGTGTGTATATGTGTGTGTGTGTATTTACCTGTTCAGAGCTGTGAGGAGGGTTCGTAGCTGCTGGCTGATGAAGTCCAGCTGTCCAGAACTCAGTGCCACGGGAGACACATCTAACACTAGGACCAGCACAGCAGTTTGACCCTACAACACACACACACACACACGCAGACACGCGCACGCACACACACATACAGTATATAAACACACCACACACACATATACACGCGCGCAAACACACACACACACTATTGATACACTGTACTGCATATACTGTGGGACTTCTGTACACACTCGCACACATACACAAACACATCAGTGGAACACTGATCACACACACACACACAACACACACACACACACACACACACACACAAACACACACACACACACAGACAGGGTGTTGACCTGCTGGTTGTTGAGGATCTCATAGGAGCCCAGGCTGAGCTCGGGTCTCGTCCCCTGGTCCAGCCTCACCCCCTCAATCCCCCTGGTGGGCTGGTAGTGCTCCCAAGACACTGGGTGGGGGGCAGAGAGAGAGAAAGAGAGAGAGAAAGAGAGAGAGAGAGAGAGAGAGAGAGAGAGAGATAGAATGGAAATGGATATTCAGGGACAATTCACTACCAGAAGTGAACAGAGACAGAGGACAGGCGATGTTGTGCTTCGTACCTTCGGAGAGCTTGGCACAGAAGGGGCAGTGGAACCTCTGCCCGCAGTCCTTCCAGGTCATAGCAGGGCACATGTGGGCACCGCACTCCCCACAACCGGGCACGCAGTCCGCCTCACTGACCACAGGCAGGGGGCGCTAGAGAGCACAGGTAGAGAGTGACGGCGGGTGCTGCAGGGTAACAGTTCAGAAGAAGCATGGTACTACTGTAGATAGGACTGCTGTGCAAACAGGCAGAGATGGAGAGTGGCTTTTGCTGTTTCGGAGTGCGAGTAACCAGGACGTTCACAGGGAATGTTGTGCACTGTAGATCCATGGCCGTGTGTGGGGGTGATGTGGGTGTCTTTAATCAGTATGTCTATATGTGGCGCGTGTCTGTGTGTGTGTGTGTGTGTGTCTGTGTCTGTGTGTGTGTTCAATCGGTATGTCTATGTGTGTAGAGTGTGTGTGTTTCTTTAGAGAGTTTGTGTCTTTAGAGTGTGTGTGTCTCTAGAGAGTGTGTATGTGTGTATCTTTAGAGAGTGTGTGTATCTCTAGAGTGAGTGTGTGTATGTGTGTGTCTACAGAGTGTTTGTGTGTGCACTCTCCTTAGAGAGAGTGTGTGTGTCTCTAGACTGTGTGTGTGTCTTTAGAGAGTGTGTGTGTCTCTAAAGAGTGTGTGTGTGTGTGTGTGTGTGTGTGTGTGTGTGTGTGTGTGTGTGTGTGTGTGTGTGTGTGTGTGTGTGTGTCTGTAGAGAGTGTGTGTCTCCAGTGTGCCCCCATCACCTCTCCGGGGCCGGACCTGGCCAGAGGAGTGACCAGGACGCCCAGGGGCAGGTGGCTCAGCAGCGCCCCCTGGCCCTCACAGGGAACACGGTACGAGGTGGAGCGAATGTAAGCAGGCCTGGCGTTACCTGGAGGACAGACAAACACACACACACACACACATGCACACAGACACGCACACACACACACACACACACCAAGGTTATAATAGTTTTGCTTTTTTCATTAGTTTTTATTTTTATATCGTTTTAACTTTTTGTTATCAATTTCAGTTTAGTTTTGATTAGTTTTAAAGCAGATTTGCTAGTTTAGTTTATTTTTTATTTTTTGAATAAACATGGAGAGGGAGCTTGGCCAGAGAATCGGAGCAGCTGGTGCAGTTCTGCAGTCGCTTTACCGCACTGTCACGAAAAGTGAGCTGAGCCAAAAGGCAAAGCTCTCGATCTACTGGTCTATCTTCGTCCCCACCCTCACCTATGGTCATGAAGGATGGGTCATGACCGAAAGAACAAGCCCACGGATACAAGCGGCCGAAATGAGTTTTCTCTGGAGGCTGGCTGGGGTCTCCCTGAGAGATCGGGTGAGAAGTTCAGTCATCCGGGAGAGACTCGGAGTAGAGCCGCTGCTCCTTTGCGTCGAAAGGAGCCAGTTGAGGTGGTTCGGGCATCTAGTGAGGATGCCTCCTGGGCGCCTCCCTAGGGAGGTTTTCCAGGCGTGTCCAGCTGGGAGGAGGCCACGGGGTAGACCCAGGACTAGGTGGCGGGATTACATCTCCGCACTGGCTTGGGAGCGGCTAAAGATTCCCCAGGCAGAGCTGGTTGATGCTGCTAGGGAAAGGGATGTCTGGGGCCCCCTGCTGGAACTGCTGCCTCCGCGACCCGACCCCGGATAAGCGGATGAAGATGGATGGATGGATGGATAAAATGTTTTTTCACACCTAGTTTTCGTTTTTTAGTTAGTTTTCGTTAATTATAATAACCTTGACACACACACGCATGCAAACACACAGACACAACCATATCACTGATCAATCGCCAAAACATATGACTGTACATGCCTTCAAAACATTAAATGTATGGCATATCCACTGTGCTGCAAACACGTTTGTTTGTGTGTGTGTGTGTGTGTGTGTGCGTGTGTGTGCACATCTCACCCCTGTCTTCAGTGATACAGTCAGTGGTTGCCAGTGGAGGGAGAGCAGAGTTGGGCTCCGACACAAATACCTTCCCTCCCCACTCTGCCCTGTCTTCCTCCATCTCTCTCACCTGACACACACACACACACACACACAGATGTTAGTCTCACTAGGTAGATCACTCAGAGGGAGGGTGATGGCGAGAGTAAGATTAGAGACAGACTGAGAGAGAGAGAGAGACAGACTGTCTCACTTGGCATATCACTCCAGCCAGAGAGAGGGATTTGCACCACTTAAAGATAAAGAGATGCAAAAAGAAGAAAAGACAAGAGAGACAGATGAAAAGAGATTAGAAAGAGAGAGATGGAGGGAGTAAAAAGGGAGAGAAAGAGAGAGGGTGATGGAGAGAGATGGAGGGAGAGAGAGATGGAGGGAGAGAGAGAGGGTGATGGAGAGAGAGAGATGGAGGGAGAGAGAGAGAGAGAGAGAGAGAAGGAGAGAGAAGAGGGATACTTACTGCGCTGGGGAGTAGTTGAGGGTCCAGGCCGTAACGAGACTCTGAGCTGGGACTGGAGGACACGCCCCCATCTCCAGGAGAGGGACATGACTGGATAGGGGCACAGAGGGAGGGACATGTCTTCATCTTTGAAGGTCTATTTGGTTAATCTACAGTCTCATGCAGTCATCTACAGTCTCCTACAGTCTCCTGCAGTCTGTTGTTAGTTCCTCACCGTTTGAGTGGAGGTCCCGTCTGGTGACTGTCCTCTGCAGGGATGGGATGTTGGCTTGTCTGGACCTGCAGAGATAACATATTAGATCCACATACCCGGGAGGTACAGGTGACAGATTCTTGTAGTTACTATATAAGTGCTGTATATGCCATCACGTCAAGTGTTCAACGTTTATCTAACAACATTTATCTTACATGGAGTTTTAAAAACCTCTTTCAGGAGAGAGACCTTGCGTAGTGTGTACTGTGTACTAGGACCTTGCATAGTGTGTAGTGTATTGTGTACTAGGTCCTTGCATAGTGTGTACTGTGTAATAGGTTCTTGCGTAATGTGTACTAGGTCCTTGCGTAGTGTGTACTGTGTACTAGGACCTTGCATAGTGTGTACTGTATACTAGGTCCTTACGTAGTGTGTACTGTATTGTGTACTAGGTCCTTACGTAGTGTGTACTGTATTGTGTACTAGGTCCTTGCATAGTGTGTACTGTGTACTAGGACCTTGCATAGTGTGTACTACGTACTAGCTCCTGGCGTAGTGTAGTGTGTACTGTGTACCAGGTCTACTAAATGTGTAGTAGTTACCAGTACAATGCTGTGGAGACGAGTCTGGCTGAGGTTGCTGTTGGACTAGGGCGGAGGGTGACAACGCCGGCCAGACCCCCGGACTGGACCCCACACCAGCCCCAGGAGGAGATTGTGGAGGCCCAGGGACGAGACCCCCCAGCGCGGCTGAGCTCCAGGCCCCCTGGATAAAACCCTGGCCCAGGGACGGGGGTCTGGGGGGCGGACGTGTGCAGGGAGATGACAGGGCTCCGTCTGTCTGGGTGTGGCTGGTGGAGGGGGGTGGAGGCGGAGGGAGGGCGGGGGGAGGGCACAGGGACGGGGGTGGCGGGGGACCGCCAGGTGGGGGTCCTGGGTTAGGGGGGCGGAGCGTAGATAGAGGGCGGCGCTGGGTTGCCAGGTTTGGGTACGGCAGCGCAGGTTGAGGAGTGTGGTGTTGACGACCATGGCTGTGGCGGGGAGCCTGGCTGGAGGGCGGTGGTGGTGGTGGTGGTATGGTGGACGGCTGTGGTGTGTGGTGGTGTGGAGCCTGGCCGGCTGGATGGTATGGATGGCCCTGGCGGTGATTCTCCAGCATGGCTGGATGGAGGCTGTGGTCACAGGGACCCTGGGAGAGACAGGAGCCCAGGCTGGGGTGCTGGAGGCTGGGTACGGGGCGGCAGGCTGGAGGACATCCACTCGGGGGCGGGGCTACGGGCCAGCCGTTCTGGCACACCCAGGGTGGCGATACGTATGCGTGATTGGCCGGTGGTGAGGTGTCCATATTCTCCCGTAACACTCTGCGATTGGATACTTGTCACCTTGGAGGCATGACCTGCCACCAAACACGGTTCAGTATGAATGAGCAGCCTAAACCAAACATAACTTAACATAACATAAACATATTATATTCATAATAAATGTTACATAAATATTCGCACTAATAACACAAGAACCAGTCCTTCCATTCGCAGTGTAGCTAAAACATATAGATGTAGATAGATATATGTAATGAATGTCTATAGGTGACGACCGTTAGTTGACAAGAGTAACCGTAGCTGACCGAATAAGCTGGTGATGGTAAAAACGTTATCTAACGTTAGTTCAACACAGAAGGAAATCCGCTCCCTACCTTCCTTTCTCAGGATATTGTTGTCGATGCAGCAGCCAAACACCAGCCCATTCCTGTAATTATCCTCAGTAACAACCCCGTGTGGAACGAGTGCTTGTACGCATATTGTAATACGGCGTGTGTAAAAGATTTACATGGTAATATTTACATTGTGTACAGATGGAGCCGCTTGTAGCGGTAACAACACACGAGACGCAGGAGGGGATGCGCGGCGCATGCCTACTACTGTGACCCTCGGTGTCACGCAGTGTCACACGTTCATGTGACAAACTGCGAAAAAAAAAATATATATATAGCCTATATATATCGATTTCTTTTTATCGAGCAGTCTGTCTATAAATTGTAAAACATCGTGCTATTTAGGAATTAAAAATCATATTCGGACAATTTCCTTCTAAATGGTAGCCCGCTAGATGGCAGTAACGAGAGGGAACTGGAGATTTGATCACCAGAAAGTAGGCTACTCTCAATTTTAACGGTGTTTATTCTGAACGAAAACGATTGTTTGTTTTTAATAGAGCACACTTTATGAATAGCGTATTGAATAAAACGTACTGACCAAGTGTTTTTACTGTGACAGTGTTCCGTCTGATAGCCTAATATTCTAACAAACCCTTCAATTAATTTGTGTACATTTACGCTAATCAAATAGTTCCAACAAAGCAATTAATTAATGGATCCATTCTGTAAACTCGTGCGGGTTGAAGGCAATATATGGGGAATAACTACTCTAGGTCTAAGTGGGTATGTTATTATAGCTCTATCTGACCTACTGGATGTTTTCAGGTGAACAGCATAGCAATCTGTCAGCTCTTGACTTGAGTCATTTCTACGTGTCCTTGTTCACTGTTTGACCCTAAGTGCAGCTCCCTTGTCATTTAACACTTCAGCCAAACTCTCCCTCGGGGGCCAGGGAATTGCTGGATACAGCTGCTACAGTGCACAGACCCTCCTTTCCAGAACACAGAGAGAGGAAGACAGGGTTAGAGGAGAGGTTAGAGATGAATATTTGATCTGATCCTCTCTGTGGCCCCTGCTCAGGGTGTTGGAATATTGATGGAGTCCAGAGGCTTGGAGCACCTCGGGTACGTTAACACTGCTGACCTACCTCCTGTGTCTCTTTCACAAACACGCACAAGCCTCAAACGCACGCACACACTCAGCACCACACACACGCACAAGCCTCAAACACCACACTGTGAAACGTCATGTCAATCAACACTGTGACATCAATGTCAACGTGAACATTGTCCGTCCTCTGCATTGCTGTGAGAAGGCGTGCTAACTGAGGTCAGGGGTTGATCACGTGCTTCTGTTCCAGCGTTATCCCTGACATTCAGGTGACCAGGAAGCACTTCTGTCCAAGGACAACAGAAGACCTGGAGTTCTGAGCTCCACGAGATGGAGAGAGAGAGGGAGGGAGGGAGGGAGGGAGGGAGGGAGAGGGAGAGAGAGAGATGGAGATAGAGGGAGAGAGGTGCAGTGTGGGAGAGAGAGAAGGAGAGATAGGGAGAAAAGGAGAGGTGTTGTGTCTAATCTGTTACCAACACTAGATAAACTGTGATAGAGTGGAGGTTGTGGAAGAGGTACAGCACCCTGCTTTCTTTCTCCCCTCACTCCCTCCCTCTCTCTCTGACCTCTTCTTCCTCTTTCTGTTTCTCTCTTTTCTCCTGTCTTCTCCCTTATTTATTTGCCTTTATGTTCCCCCACAATTACCATCATCATCATCACCACCATCATCATCATCATCACCACCATCATCATCACCAAAACCATCATCACCACCATCATCGTGATCATCAGCATCATCACCACCATCATAATCATCATCACCATCATCATCACCACCGCCATCATAACATCATCATCATCATCATCATCATCATCATCATCATTATCACCCCCACCATCCTCCTTCTCCTCCTCCTCCTCTTCCCCCTCCTCCTGATCATCATCCTCATCATCCATTGACACTAATGTCACAGCAGGGCAGCATCAGCTTGTGAACAGGCGGGGTCGGCACTGACTCCTGGGGTTATGAAGAGGAATGATACATGGTAAAGTGCTTCCACAGTAAATTATCATCCTCTCTGCCTCTTGACTGTGTGTGGATGTCTCTCTCCATCTTACTCTCTCTCTCTCTCTATCTATCTATCTATCTATCTATCTATCTATCTATCTATCTATCTATCTATCTATCTATCTATCTATCTATCTATCTATCTATCTATCTATCTATCTATCTATCTATCTATCTATCTATCTACAGTATCTATCTATATATCTATATATCTATATCTCAATAGTGGAGGAGAGGAGAGACAGCAGGCTGGGCAGAGGGGAGAAAGAAACACTGTTTCAGAGGACAGAGGAAGAGAGGAACAGAGGGAGAGAGAGAGAGCGAGAGAGGAAGAGAAAGAGATGCATCTCTTGGGATGGCTGCAGAATGCCAGGTCATGTTCATGGCGGATCATGGCTCATTCTTTTTAAACAGCCTGAATTATTCAGAAGCTTTTGCCGGAGAGGTGTTTCTATGGGAGGGCAGGAAGGCTTAAAGCACGGCCAACGACTGGAATGACTCCAGGTTTAGGTGAGGAAACGCACACACATATACTACACACATATACTGTACACACACACACACACACACACACACACACCACACACACATGCAGACACACATACTGTACACACATACACACACAAACATATCACCACCCCTTCAACCCCTTCCACACACAGACATAACCCCACACTCACACAGTTACACAACCTGACGCAGCACACACAATCCTATACTTTGAGTAAGGCATTGGTGAAATATTCTTTGGAACAGTGCACAGTACTGTGAGACGTGGGGATTAAGACAGGCCAGATCATGTGAACTGCAATGCATCACATGTTCACCATGTGGGAGTACAGCACCTTCTTGAACAGAAAGCCGCTCAACAACGATGGAACAGGTTCTTAAGGGGAAAGCTTTGATACAAGGTTCCTCTTGGAGAGAGGACTAGTGAATAAAAGGGGAGAGGATGGGAGAGGAGAAGAAAGGAAAGGGAAGGAGGGAGTGAGGACAGACACACAAACACAGACTCACACAGAGTCACACACACAAGCAAACAAACACAGACTCAGACACACAAACAAACACACTGCAGGCTCTACAAAGGTCCCTCAAGGAAAAATCTAATTCCTGAACATAGACCTACACACACACACATACGAACACACACACATACACATAGACACACACACACACACACACACACACAAACACACACATAGACACACACACACACACACACACATAGAAGCACACACATAGACACACACACACACCATCATCATCATCATCATCATCGGCGATCAGAAGAAAAAAAAAGAGAGGAAAAAATCCACCCACTACCATTACATTCAGTTCAAAAGATCCTCCACCACTTGAGTTCAAAGCCTAATGGTTCCTTCTTTTGCTCCATGAATGCGTGCTGTAGACAGCTCAAGATAGACCACGTCTAGAAAAGTAAGTACCCACTGTCGCAGAGCTAGTGTGTGTGGTGGTTTCCATCTGGTCGCCACCATCTTCTTGGTGGCCATAAGACTGGACAAAAACACAAGATTTTTGCAAATGGAGTTGAGAGAGATCATTTAAGATCAGTAGTCGGGTTCAGGGGCACCATCAACTGCAGCATAGTGGAGAGCTTGTCTGCTACCAGTTCCCAGAATCAAGCCACTCCTGGACATTCCCAGATCATGTGGTAAAAGGTACCAATCGCTCCCTCAGGACACAGTGTACATTGTGGGTCAGTCTTGACCTTCATAATGGAAAGCTTGCACGGAGTCATATACTGTATGTCCTGTGAATGAAATTAAAATGGATTTGTTGATGTTCAGGGCATCTGGATGACTGCCCTAAGTTGGCCCAAACTGTCGACCAGTCAAAATCTGGCTCCAGGTCAGGGATATCAGCCTGCCAAATAGAGTCCAGGGATAAGGGAAAATATGTTTTCTCTAATATGTAACCATATACTTTGGTGACCGGCCCCTTTGTGCCCCCAACCCCACATAATACTTCAAGCAGTGGATGTACTTTAAGCGGAGCACGCCAAGGGACCCCATAGGTCTTCATGGCTGTCCTCAATTGCAGATAAAAGTAAAAAGTGGAACACTGTAAATTAAACTGAACAGACAAATCCTGAAAAGAGTGAATGCCATTGTTCCCAAAAATATGCTTAAACTTGTGAATCCCCCTGTCATACCAATGACAACATTGAGCAAATGTAATGGGCTGTTTGCCAATCAACAACCTATCATTATTGAAGATAGGAGAGCATGGATTCCAGGTAGATGAGACACCACATACCTTCGCTGCTGCCCTCCAAACCACAATCAGCTGAGATATAATTGGGCCGAAACAAAGTTTGCACTGGTTTACAGTTGTGTTGGAAAACAACACTTCGTCCAGTTTTAATGGGAGTACTAAGTTCTCCTCTAGAGCTCCCCCTGCCACTCAACTTTGGTATTGTACCAAACGGCCAGAGGACGGAGTGTGAAGGCCCAATAATACCATCTAAAATTCAGGAGGGAAAGCCCCCCGGCCAAACTGTTTCGCTGCATTATAGATAGTTTGAGACGAGGATGTTTCCCTCTCCAAACAAATTTTGTAATCGCCGACTGCAGTCTATCCCAAAAACGGGGTGGTGTTCGCAAGGGCAGCATTGAGCTAATAGAATTGATCTGGGGAAGTACATTCATTTTAATAATAGATATTCGAGATCTGAGAGAGTGCGGCAATGCTGTCCATCTATCACGCGTCACGCGTAACTTTAATCAGGGATTCTTCAAAATTATTTTTAACAATGGTCAGTAGTGATGGAAAAATCTCAATACCCAAATATTTAAAATGGTTGACGACTGGAATCAAAGAAGGCAATGTCACACCTCATGGGTTCATTCAGGGATAAAAGAGCTGACTTTTCCCAAGTTATCTTATAACCCAATATGTTACCAAACTTCTCAAAGACAGACAATATGACAGGGATTGATTGCTGCACATTGTCAGCAGAGACTAGGACGTCGTCCGCGTACAAACATATGTGGTGTTGAGTTCCGGATATGGTGATAGGTGTGATAGCATTATCCTGACATATCCTAACCTAACCCTATCCTAACCCATTCATCTGACCACCAGGCTACATGAATAATCACAACAAAGTAACATTAGCCTATAGTAATGAAAATAAAATAAATAGTAAAGATATAAGTAGGCTAATACCGTTTAAAGCAGGGGTCTCAAACTCAAATTGGCTTGGGGCCACTGCTGGTATCATCAACTCATAGGAGGGCCACTTCAATGTCAACTTCAAGTACTACTAACTATAAGAAAGTGCAATATTTCTGAAAATGTCACTTTTCATTTCCATAACTAGACTCACAAGTCAGTCTCTAAATGTTGCAAGATTATTCCATAACTAACATTTTCATCATACAAATTCAAACCGGTTTCTATACATTTTAATATATTTTAACAGTTAGTGCTGCAAATCTTTTTTCCTTACTTTTATTTTATCTTGAATAGCCTATATTTGTACTTTATTCAATTTTAGCTGCAAGATGCATCACTACTGTAAGCCTGCCCTGGACCTGTACTTACATTTATTAAAGTTCAAGTTTGTTTCCATTTCTTGCCAGACACTTGAATACATTTGTAGGCTACTACTCTTTCTTGCGAGACACTTATCTTGAAAGACTAAGTCGTTAGCCCTCTCAGCTGTGTGGCTTGGTTTTTCCTCTCGTCTCATTATGACACTGTTCTCCATGTTTAGTAATGAATAGCTCTTGACATTATATTCCTTTAGAATGAGAAAGGTAGCATTTCCATTGAACTCCACAAAAAATACTGCAAAGTCCATCTTTCTTGAAACTGTCTCTGTTCCTCACATTAGTTAACCATGAAAACAGCCTCTCGGTGGCTAGCTGCATTCCATTCATAGTTCATAGTCGCGTGCGGATTGATTGCACCTGTGACTATGCAGCATTCACCTCGCACGCTGCACACAATAACAGCATTTTGCCCCACGTTTCAGCGACTTGAATTTCGCATTGTATGCCTGCCTGCCGGCGCCGTGTACGATTAATTATTTTGGATTACATTATATTTCTGACATCATGTCCCGGGCCGGATGGAGGGGTGGGGCGGGCCGGGAATGGCCCGCGGGCCGGGAGTTTGAGACCCCTGGTTTAAAGGTATAGAGTTCCAATTAGGGGAAGAGTTGGTATTTCACTCACCCTAAATCCACAATAAATGTGTAGGCCTAAAGTAAGTTAGTGAGTTCAAGTTCAAAGATCAACGATTCTCCAGAAAAGCCTTGGCATCTTTTGTGGATTGGAATGACTTCTGCACACCATTCATCTTGAAGAATAGGATGGCAGGGAAACTCATTTGGAAACGAATACCCCTCTCAATGAGCTCTGCGCAGATTGGATTGAAGGCTCTCCCTGCCATCCGAGCCGCAAGTGGGAGATCAGGAGCGATGCGGATAGACTGACCCTCGTACTGGAAAGATTCCTTGCATCTGGCTGTGGACAAAATCACGGCAGCATCCTTTGAACGGTGGATCTTGGCGATGACAGGGCGGGGTCGACCAGGTGGAGGAGTACCGAGACCCCGATGCACGCGGTCGATTTCGATGGTAGCAGCTGGCAGTCCCAGTAGTTTGGGGATTAATTCCTCAAAGAACTTTAAAGGATTACTTCCCTCAGTTGACTCCTTAAGGTTGAGGATTCCTATGTTGTCCCGCCTGGAACGCCTCTCTAGGTCTGTGATCTTCTCTGTCAGCTCCGTGATACGTTTCTCCATCACCTCCATTTTCTGTATCATGGGTGCGGTATCATCCTCCAAGGCCGAGATGCGAGCCCGTCTGCCGCTCGGCAAAGGACCTCGGAAGCCGCAGCAACCTCATCCACACGTTTCACGATAGTCAACTTTTTAATCTAATCTAGCCTCGAATTTGGCAAACACATCATTGAACATCTTTTGTAATCGCTGCCCCTCATCGACGACCACCTCTGTAATGTGTTTGAGCAAAGCTCCAGAGGAGAGACCAAGTTGTGGAGATGTTCCGCCATGTTCGTCGTCAGTAGCAGAGTTAGCAGGGCTAGCAGTACCGCTAGACTCCTCAATCACCTCGTGAGAAAGCTCAGATTTAGCTCAGATTCTTTCTATCATTTGACATGTTCTTGTTTATATTACTAAACTTTTAAAGTAAGTTTTGTGAAGTTGGTAAAGTATGTGCAAATTAAATAATAAGCGGGGAGAGCCACCTGCACACAACCGCTCACTCTAACGCCATACCGGAAGCCGCCCCATAAAGCATTTGTTTCGGAAGGTGGGTTGTTAGGCATACATATGACTTGCCCTGTCCATTGTAGCTGGTGTCGGGTGATGGTTGTGGTGATACTGATCTGAAGGATCTTGTGAAGCCATCGCTGGTGGTACTGTTCTAGGGCTTTCAGATGTCTGCTGTGGGTGGTCCAGCTATCTAGCAGAACCTAGTGCTTAATAAACAAGAAGTTTGGTCTTGATCTGGATGTCTCTATTCTCAAACACTTTCTTCCTCAGCCTGGCGAAAGCCCCACTAGCACACCCTATGTGGTGTTGAATCTCGGCATCAATGACAGTTCTTGTGGAAAGAAGGCTGCCAAGATAGGTGAATGGATCCACATTTTCCATGGTGTTGTTGTCCACATAGATTGTGGGTGCTTGGGAAAGTGTGTCAGGTGCAGGTTGGTAAAGGAGCTGTTTTTTATGTTAATATCAAGTCCTAGGAGTTGGTTGCTTTTGCTTTTTTCCTTAAACCTGTTAAGGTTGAAGAGCCTGCCGTCGATCATATGTATGAGCTTGACTCCCTCAGGTAGGTTTTGGCTGGTTAGGTGGAGGATGGTTGAGATGAAGATGGCAAACAGGGTTGGTGCAATGATACAGCCCTGTTTGACACCAGTGTCTTCTCTGAAAGGAGCCGTTTCAGAACCACCATTGCCTTGTACAGTTGCCGTCAAGTCCTCATGCAGCAGATGCAGGATCTTCAGATTCTTGTCTGGGCATTCGATCCTGGAGAGGGCACACCAGAGGGCAGTCCTGTTCACGGAGTCAATGGCTTTTGTGAGGTCGATGAATGCCACGTGCAACATTTTTCTTGAAGTAACCAAGCTGTAGAAATCATGTTAGAGGTCCCCCTGGCAGGATGAAAGCCACATTGCGGCTCGAGGAGGATCTGTTCTGACAGTCGGTTAGCCAAAATACAGGCCAGTAATTTGCCTCTGTAGTTGCCACAGTCTGCCTTATCTCCCTTCTTGAAGATATGGACAATCAGGGCATCCCTGAGTTCTGCAGGGATTTTCTCCTTATCCCAGATCTTACCAAGGAGGCTGAGGAGTTTTGGTCCCCCATGCTTGTGGACTTCTGCTGGAATCCCATCTGGTCCAGAGGCCTTGTTGTTGCTCAGGACACACACACACACACACACACACACACACACACTTGCATACACACACACACACACACACACACACACACACACACACACACACACACACACACACACACACACACACACACACACACATACGAACAGCATCCTGGACCTGGTGGACCTGCGCTCTGCTACTCTCCCTCCTGGACCTCCATTCTGCTACACCCTCCCTCCTGGACCTCCTCTACTCTCCACCCTGGACCTGCTGGACCTCTACTCTCCATCCTGGACCTGCTGGAACTCTACTCTCCCTCCTGGACCTGCTGGCTGCTGGCTCCTACTGGACCAGAACCACAGGAACCGGCCGCTGGCTGGATGGGTTCACTAATTATAGACGAGTTTTAAAGGCACTGAAATGTCCTGATTTGTTTTTTTCATCAAATGTAGGAGCAGACCAGTGAACAGTGACTGTCACTTAGCTACTAGCTAATGTTGGCATGGGCTACCCAGATAAATCCAGATTACACTGGAAGTGACTCCTCTGCTGGACTACCATGTCTGTCTGTGGTAATCCAGATTACACTGGAAGTAGACTCATGAGTCAGTCTCTACACGCTGCGCTCAACTAGAGACTGAAGACATTCCTCCAGGTTTCATCACTAAAAGTGAGTGGAAACAATTTGAGCGAAAAAAAAAACCTGCATTGCAGAAACAATCCAACGTCTTTAGGGCGGTCCTTCCTATTAGGTCCAGGAATGTTTTGTTTTGATTCTCCGCTCTGATTGGTAGCGTCGGCTTTTCAGTGCTGTTCTAGCGACAGTTTTCACTGGAGATGTCTCCAGACTTTCGGTGGCGGAGTTCTCGAAAGTTGAGTATCGCGAAACTACACTGGAAGTGGCTGTTCTGCCGGCCTGCCTGTCTGTGGTAATCCAGAGAACAGTTTAGACCTCCAGAGACCTAATGGAGCTTGCTGACTTCGACATGTCATCATTGCCAGGTGCATTTGCTTATATTTGAATATTATTCCAAAGAGATCATTAAACTCAGAAGCACAAAAACAACTCTAATTGTTCCAAATCCAAAAGTTCTTTGCATTTTACTCCAGCCATGATGATAAAAAAAGCTTCAAACTCTGCATGACATTTTATTCTCTTTCTCAACTGAAGCAGGTCTACTTACTCACCTAAAAGAGCAAAATACATTTATATTCACACACAAGTTGACACAACATGCTGATAGCATCTGCTAAAATCTCAACTGACGCCCTCTCTCTCTCTGTCTCACCGCCCCCCCCTCTCTCTCTCTCTCTTTCTCTCTCCCTTTCTTTTGGTCTCCTCACTTCTCTCCCTCTCTCCCTCTCCCCTCAGGGAGGTCTCAGATCTGTCTGTGAGCGATAAGGGAGCCTGGTGAACCGCCCACCCGTGGCACCGCCCCTGGAGGGGACTTCCAGGAGGCTGCTGCCTTGGAAGAACCCGATCGTTTCCAGCTAGACCACAGATTGATGGAGAGAAGAGACTGATGACAGAATGAGAGGAGAAAGAGAGAGACTAGAGAGATGAGAGAGAGAGAGAGAGAGAGAGAGGAGAGAAAGAGATATCTGGCCAAGGGTATCAAAAAGTGCCAGAACCAGGCCTGGGTTGAGACCTGAAGGCTCTTCTTGTTGTGCTGCAGGTACAGATACTGGTGCTGGTACTGGTGCTCATGCTGGCAATGAAGTGGTCGCAGAGTCTATCCCTGCGGTGTGAAGGGTGGAAAGGTGAAGGTGAAGCAGGAATGATCACGTGACGGGTGTTTCAGTATACACGGTACCCTACTGTAATACCCACATACTGTAGCACGCTTTAGCATGCATAATGTACACCTAGTATGTTTTAGTGTGAATACAGGATGACTTAACCTCTTGTCTGAAGAAGGGCTTGCGCCCGAAACGTCACCCTGAGGTGGGAATAAATGTCTGTGGGATTCAATGTTGGAATTCAGTGTTTCCAATCTACTTGCACTTCTGTCCAACACCTAGAACTTTTGGATGTGTGTGCTTTTTAAACCTTTTAACCTTTTAACCTCTGTGGCACTCCTTTTTTTTTTTAAGAAATGGAGCACATGAGGGGAAGCACTTAAACACACTTTCCTTTTCTATATCAGCTCTCCCCTCCCCTCTTTCCATCTCTCTCTCACCCCATCTCCCCCCTTTCTCACCCCTACAAGGTGTGTGATATTTATGGATGAATGGTGCTGACAGTGTGTGCTGGGGCGCACGCATGTGTGTGTGCGTGTGTGTGCGCGTGTGTGCGCGTGTGTGCGCGTGTGTGTGCCTCTGGGCCCTGTGTGATTGATGTGGGAGAGGTGCCCCCCCCCTGACCACTCTGGGCTTGTGAAACCACTTCTCCTGGCGACAGTCCACCTCCCCCCCCCCACACACACACATACACACCCCTCCTGAGGACACCAGCACGCACCAGCCACATGACAGGCAATTAGCCTAGGTCTCCAGCACACATACTGTACACACACACACACACACACACTCTTTCCATTATAATATACAATCAAAAGCAGAACTCAGGCCTGTCAGTAACTTTTTTTTTTAATCACTTTGTTCTTCACATCCTCACAACGACGTGACTCACAACCTTTATTCAGAGCTGCCCACTCTGTCGCCGTGTCTGCGTCGAACTCACTCTCGAGTCCCGACGTCAACCTAGACAAGCGCCTCAACCTGACGTCACCGTCGCTACCATCTCCATAGCGACCTCTCCCTTCCTCCCCGGTGTGTACCGCGGTGGGCGCTCGGCCGCCCCGGCAAGGCTGCGGATCTCTAATTAGGCCCTGGGTCGTGGTCTGGCTGGCACAGCTACACCGCACATCAATGGCTAATGAACCCACTTTAGCCGTCTCCGAGTTCAAAAGAGATCCATATGCCAACTATGACCAAATGTTCCCAGAGTGGGTGTTCTGGTGGTTGTTCAATGGTCATTGAATGGTCGTTGAATGGTCGCATTTGAGACTGACAAGGAGGAGAAGTGTTGAGTGAGTAAGCGGTCTGGACAAAGGAGTGTTTTTCAAATACTTGAAGTGATGTTGTTCTACCCCTCTGTCGTCCTCTGGTCCTTCCTGGTGCTGGTCTGAGTGTGAGCAGTAGCTTCACCTGATGCTGGGTAGGCAGGGAGGAGTGTGGGGGGGGGGCAGGTTTCCACAGGGGACACTTATCACAGGGGTGCACACACACATGCACACACACACACAGACACACACACTTCTTCTCCTCGTCAGCCTCATACCCACACACGCAAACATACATGCACACACCCACATGGACGTGTAACCGTGTTGAACTGGTTAAACTCACTCCTCAGTATGAATGCCGCCCACTCGAACCCAGAGTGGGCAAGAGAGGGTGGAGGTGACACTGACGAGAGACGCAGTGACACCTGTTATACACACACACACGCGCACACACACACACACACACACACACACACACACACACATACACACACACACACACACACACACACACACACACCCACACATGCATGTACGAACATGTACACATGCACACAAGCACACACACACACACACACTCACACTTACACTCACACTCACACTCGTCTTGCATTATTAAATCTTGATGTTCACAGTTGACCTGCCCGTCACACTGGGCTGGGCTGCCTTGAATGAGGTGTGTGTGTTTGTGTGGGGGGGGGGCAATTATGTTTGTGTGTGCAAGAGAGAGATAGAGAAAGGTAGGTAGAGAGAGAGAGAGAGAGAGAGAGAGAGAGGGAGAGAGAGGGAGGGGGGTGAGTTGTCAGTTAATCATAGAGTACGCTTCATCACAATGCATGCATTATTAACTGAATAAATCAGGATTTGGAACAATGCAGGATTGTAGGCTACATCTGACGACCTCAACTCCCACTCATCCTTTTGGCAGCCATGCTTGAATAAAGACTATAGCTATAGGCCTACTTAGACAGGCCTATGTGTTTACATTTTTGCATCGTCCAAATAGTCGTCTTCTAGTCGTCATCGTCTTGAAGTGGGCCTGATGGGCTTGGCTGGCATTGACAGCTGACTGCCTTCACTGCCCGATCCCTCTCCCTCCCTGGAGCGACCTCGTTTAACCCGCAGTAATATAGAGATAATTCACCCCAAGAAGAAAGAGAGGGCTGATCTGAGAGGCTCAGAAAGACACACAAAGAGCTGACAGAGACCTCCGTTGACAGCCATATAATGAGGCTCCATGCGGATCTTCTGCAATGGCAGGGCGGCTTCGCCCGACTCCCCCGGATCCCGGAACCCGGCCGGGGGGAAGCCGAGGGAGTCGGTCCGGAGCAAATTACCCATGGTTATTTGTTCGGGGACGTCCCGTCGGTAACGCAGCGGGTCACCCTCTGGGCGCTTCTCGCGCGGCCAATCGCATTCGGGGGCGCGGCTTGAAAGATGTAAAACAAAGGGCCCCGGCCCCGCGCAAGAATGGAGGAGATAATTAAAAGAAGAACAGGAGGAGGAGGGAGAGAGATAAGATGAGCATCTGGGAGGAGGAGAAGAATGATGGAGGGAGGAGGACTGGACGGAGGGACGAGGAGGGAGGAGGAGGAGGAGGGGGTGGGGGGTTGAGGGATGGAGACTTAAACCACAACCCAGACACGGTCTGTGAGCAACACGAAAATAGGGCGGGGGAGGGGGTGGGTTCTGGGGCTGTGGCTGGGATCAGAGCCCCAGCAAGCTGGAGCTGAGGTCGGGGAGGAAGAGAAAGGAGAGGGAGATGAGAGGAGCTAACGAGGGAGGAGGAGAGGGGGGAGGCTGTTGAGCGTTGTCTCTGGGGTCTTGTAGAGGAGAGGAGGAAGGCACGGTTAATGCGCCCCCCTATTGAGCTCCCCAACAGGGGGGCCACTTTTTTGTTTTCAAAATAACTCTGCCTCCACCTACCAACCCCCAACGAAAACATGTTCTAGGGAGAGAGAGAGAGAGAGAGAGATTAGCTGTAGAGAGACGTTAACATTAGCTAACGCATTTTGGGAAGGAGGCAACGTTTGGGTAAACACTATTAAGCACTTTGAGATTGTCTCACAATGAAGAGTGCTTTATAAATAAAATGAATTATTATTATTATTATTATTATTATTATTGTTGTTGTTGTTGTTGTTATTATTATTATTATTATTATCATCATAATTATAGAGAGGGAGACAGAGTCTAGCTGTGGAGAGAGTATAGCTGTAGAGAGGAAGACAGAAAGAGAGAAAGAGAGAGAGAGTCTAGCTATAGAGAGGGAGAGAGAGAAAGTCTTTCTAAGGGCATGTCAAAGATGGGAGGCTTTCTGGAGATGTTAGAATAGCAGGGGGTCTCCCTGTCTTCTTTCTGTCTCTCATGCTTGGATTTAGCTGTCAAAATGTGTCATTTGCAGCAAACGAGAGCACACACACACACACGCTCACATACGCACACACACACACACACACACACACACACACACACAGAAGTGACGTATGCACGCACGCACACACAGTCCTAGTTCAGAATGAAAATGATTTGCTGTGATTTAACTGCAACTGTTCCAGCAAACAGGATACTTAGGTAGCTGCATCACACACAACTGTACAGTAGCTAGCTTGCTTTGGCTAATGATAATGTAGCTAGCTAGCTATTAGTTGTATCAAATGGTGTTGTTTGACAGACATACTCACATCTACTAGTAAAGTATTCCCGATACTTTCTAGCCTACTATCAGACAGAATTTTCAACTTGTTACACTCCGTTGAGATCTTTGATTGTACGGGTGAATGTTTCGAAGATCTCAACGGAGTGTAACGATCTGAAGATGTGAGCCAATTTTAGTGAAGATTGGGAAAAAATTTGTGGCCTGTGATTTTTTGGGGACTTTTTCTTAAAATATAATATGGTGAAAAAGATGCTATGCTAAGATAAACTCGGCTTGATCCAAGGAATCCGGAAAACAGTACCGCATTCTTTAAAAACAAAAGTGCCATGCATAAACGCACCTAAATCTTCCCATAGAGGCGTGGACATGTTCTGCTCGTAGCTTGTTTGTAACAGGCTCACAGTGCAGAAGTTACATACTGCAGCTTTAAAGGGATAGCCTGGAATTTTGGACATTGGGCCTAATTTTCGACTTACCCATAATGTTGAAAAAGGGTTAGGGTTAGGCACTCGGGATGGATTAGATAAAGTAGTAAAAAGCCTTTATTTCATTGGGCTATATGAACATTAAAAACACCAACATGTTTCGGCATAACGCCTTTCTCAAGGTGTGCTGGACAAGAGCTGAGAACAAAGGGAGGAGGTTATAGCTATGGGGCCCTGCACACAGGTGAGAGGGCCTGCTGTCACTGCAGCTGTAGTACCACAGGTCTCCTCCAGTGGTGCTGAGGAGAGTCTGTGAGGGATCAGCAAACAATGTGTAAAAACCAGTACAACAATAGATAATGATCAAAAAGAACAAGACATATCATTTAAAAAAATGCAATTAGAGAAAAGAAGAAAGGTCAAAATCTTCTTTGAGACCAGGGTAACTGGTTGCCCTGAGGGCATGAATCCAGTAAGCTTTGCGTTATTTGTGGTGTTTGACTTTGTCCCCACCCCTGGCATCAGAACTGATGACCTCTATGCTTGACACTTTCAGGGTAGTGTCACTCACATGCTGGGCTTCCATGTAGTGCTCAGCCATAGGGTAGTCAATATTACCAGTGCGGATAGCATGTCGGCTACCCTATCACGGAGACTTCTTTTGGTGAGGCCTACATAAAAGCAATTCAAGGCGGTAGACTACATGGGTAAACATTACAATTGATGAAGCCATTAATGTGATAAACTTTGTTTGTGAATACTTCACAAAAACTGTCAGTCTACACCATGTTTTCACAACAATTACATTGACCACAACGGAAGTTCCCCTTGCGTTGAAGTAGCCAAGTGTCACTTTTGGGTTCAGAAAGGTAACTCCTGACTAGTTTGTCTCTGACTGTGGGAGCCCTTCTGAAGCTGATGCCTGGAGGTGTGATCGTAAAATAACTGATCTAGTCAAAAGGATTTACCAAGATTCGTTCAAAAGGTTAAGTCTGGTTTATTGTGAAAAGCATACGAGCGCAAGGACTTCCTGAAAACGCAACAAGGGTGGTTTATTCAGCGAAGTGCCCGTTTGGTCTTCTGCTGTGCCTTATATGCAGTCAAACCACAGGTAAGGTCCTTCCAGGATGTGATTGGCTACTGCATTGTACATCATATGAAATGGCAGGCGTGGCCAAGAGTACAGACATGTGACATGAGAAAAAGGGCGGCAATTGGGGACAAAGGATGGTTATTCTGTTGTAGACAGATGGCCTCTCTGGAAGCCATTTTGTATGTTAGCACAGCTATGTGAATATTTGGGGGAGGTGATGAATTACAAGAGAAGTGAGAGGACAAAGGTTTAAGTGTTTGGATGTAAATTCCTCAACAATCCCCCATTTGTGCCTGAACAGGTACACAAAAATAAAATATAAAATCCAAACACAAAGTGTAAACAGTCAGCTATGCTATACATGTGGAAAGGAAATAATCTCTCCACTAGGTGGAGCAAAAAAATTTTTTTTTTTTTTTTTTAATTTTATGGTGAAAAATAGATTATTTTCTTTCCACGTGCAAAATCACGCACCAAAACCCCTTGTTTCAGAAATATGACAGGAAACAAGGTAAAAAAGATGACATGATTATATACTATTTATAGTCTAAAAGTGGACAACCATTCACCAAAAAACCTTGATTTTAAAGTTTGAACAAGGCAAAAAGATGAAATGGTTACCAGTGTAAGAAGGGCAAAAAACCTCTTGGTCAATTTAGAGGAAAAACCCAAACTTATTTATCAACTCATGTTTCAACCATTGTAACTCTTGTAAACAAATATGAGATTTTTTCAAGATAATTTCAAAGTTCATTCACTCTTGTTGTGAATAATCGCATGTAATTTCCTCTGGATCATAGCTTCCATGTTTGCGTCTCTGAATGTTTAATGTAGGTTCCAGTGTGTGCGGTTAGAGGTGCAGTCATTGCTGTTGAGATTGTCCACGTTGTCATACCACAACCACGAGAAGGAGGTGACCGGCAAGGTCAGTCTCCGATTGCTCATCAGAGGAGAGGAGAGTGTGGCGGTGACCGTCAAGGTCACTCTCCGATTGCTCATCAGAGGAGAGGACAGTGTGGCAGTGACCGCTTTGCCCTTGAGATCTCTGGTTCGGCTGCATGGACCGTCCTCTCAGCTACTTTTGACAGCTATTCCACACAGGCCAGAATGTCCTGGTGCTGATTGTTCCATCTTTGACGGGTAGGTTCATCCCGCAACATCTACTTCTCTTCCATGTTTTCTGGCCTGTTCTCAGGCTGCTCATCTGCTCCTGGTAGTCTGTCTACCCATTGGGCAGGTCTGCACAGAGCGGTCAGCGAGCGAGCTCTCGGAAGGTGAGGAGGGAGTCCCTGTCCTGGTCCAGCAGGGTGAAGGCGCGTCGGGACACGGTGTCCGTGTGGACCCCACACAGCCAGGGCGCCAGCAGCACGTACAGGCTCTTGAACTGAGCCCGGTCCACACGGTACTGCTTCACGTAGGGCCGGCCCGGGTCGTGCTGCTGGAGGGCCACCTCGGCGCTCCCGCTCCTCCAGTACAGGCTGATGAAGTGCTCCATCTGTGGATCCACAGATGAGAGAGACAACAGAGACAAAACAGAAGAGCAAAAGGAGAGTCCTCTGGTCTGGTTTCCCTGTTCCCCTCTTTGGTCAGGAACGGTTATCAGCAGTCTGTTGGAGATACTCAGAAACATGGTTAAGTGCAAGCTCCTGCTTTGGGGAAAAATTGTGTTATTCAGTCAGGAAAACTTAAACAGGGTGTCTGTTCAAGTGTCATTAGAGCCAGTCGGCTCGTCAGTCTATGTAGTTTGTCAGTGGGGAATCTAGCTTTTGTAATCTTGGATCTAGGCTCTGCAGTAGCCTACAGTGACATCAGGGGCAGTGTAAGAATGACTTTAACACGCCCAGTCCCCAGTCATGATCAAGGCAATTGGATTTGGCTCTAGAATTTCTCTCGCGATTTTATGAAATAAAATAAAATAAACACATTCTCGTCTCAACAAAATAACCCCCCCAAGGGTAGAAACAAATTTCCTGAATTCAGGATAAAACAGAGATGGGGGAAAAAAAAATTGCATCACTCAAATAAACTGACACTAAAATGAACTGGCTTCATTTACAATTAAGAAAACATCAATTATCAATTAATCAAAAAATCCATCAAAGCTTCATTTGTATAGCTAAATATTGTATATCTAAAACTTCCCTCTTCTGCATTTGAGGACAGAGTATTGGGCCCGCTTCGGACAAAAATGGTCTCTTCCCTATGTCATACTTATCTGTCGCTCACAGTGAGTCGGTGACATGGCGTTGGCCCTGCATCCCACGAACCACAGATCGCCCATCTGTAGGGAAACAGGCCGGTAACCTCCATCTCCACCTCCGGTCCTGTGTCGTCTCCTGGTTCGGCACTCACCCATCACTCCCGGAACGACAGTTGTCTGTAAAACACTCAGAAAAACACTCCGCCCCGATGAATGTGCCTCAAACCAAAACATGAGATATTTAACAAAAACATTAAACACATACAAATAACCAAATCATCACACAGCAACAAAGCAAATCGGGGGCCAGAGGTTACTAGCACATAGCCCCATCGAAAGAGAACAGCCCTCAGCGCTGTCTCATATCCTCTTTCCATGCTGGAGCAATCTTCAGACATCAAACCCCCCCGTGTCGCAGTCCTCTCTGACACCCAGAGAGCAATGTCCGTAGCAAGATGGTAAGCTCACCCCGTCTGAAACAGGGAGAACACTCCAGAAATGTCCAAGAATGACCCTCAAGTCATTCGTGACTCCACACAGTTCATAGCTTCGTGCTGGCGAGGGGCAACCACTCCTTGGTAGCCCACACAATGCACTCCAGGAAAATCTGAAAACATCAACACAGAACTTCACAGGAACAGAAAATCCTATAGAAATAGACTAAACCTAAATTACAACAAAACAGAACAATCTAACCAAGGAGACGTGTACACACACCTGAATCAGAAACACAGGTGAAATGTAGGCGACATCCTCAAGCTTTATCGAACAAAAACGCTTAAACAGAAATGACATATAATGCTAAACATCCAGTAACCTCATGTTCCTACACATATCAGAAAGAGATAGACAAGACAAACAACAGTTAACAGACAAACAACAGGTTCCAGGCAGTCCCCAGGAAGGCACGATCCAGGCTCCTCAAAGACCTGCCGCCCAGGGTCCATAGCACCTGAAAAATAACACTCAACACAGACTGGGGTCAATGGCAGAGGGGAAGGCCTAAAGCCAACTCCTCACAAACACATCATCATTATGTGAATGAAATTCATACAGTAGAATGCATAACCGAACAGCTTATGGCCATTCATTGACTATTGAAACATAAACTCCTGAATCAAAGCGAAAACCATAACCTAAACTCAAACACCTATTCAAAACCTGTTCTTGTTCGGACGAATACCTCGTAGAAAGGGGCGTGCTTAACTCGTATTGTAGAGGGGAGAGAGAAGGGGCGTGGCTAATGGCGGGAGCATGAAAAGGGGGTTAGAACAGCCTGGTTGGGTGTGAGCACGGAGCGAGGGGGAAAAATCTAATTTTAAATCAGTTATTCTGCTGGGGAAATGGCGGAGAGACAGTCTGCTGAACCTCCTTATCTTTCCTTCCTGATCTAAAAAAAAACCCTCTCGTGCTACTCTCTCCCAAATCTTAAAAGCAGACCAGTCTATAGAATTAACAGGCTTTTCCCTTAACCTAGACATCTCAAACACCTCTAGCTGAGCCCGAATCTTAGCTAAAAATTTAACACTAAATGTCAGATGGGGATGTAAGAAATCGAAAATGCTTTAGCACATAACGAAATCTGCCAACAAACGCTCGCAGAATAATGCTTCAGCGCAACAATCTCATCAGGGCTAGACAAATTGCAAGTTAGCAGTAGAATCCTGTTACATCTAGGCATATGTTAGTAGCCGGTGTTACAGGGACACCTAGTGGTGCTCCCAAAATGTTGCATGTAAGACCCGGATGTTGTATGTGGGCGTGCGCGGGGGAAATTTAAGTTGAATAAAAGCTATACTGAAACAAATCCCTAATAAACACGACGCAGCCTAAAACCCCAAAACAGCAATGAAAGGAAACCTTATAGTTAACTCACGGCGGGAAAGAATACAATTTCGAAAGAAACAAAGACACATTAAACCGCTAACTCACCCAGTCAACTGGTCCTTTGTTCTCTGGCTCGATGGCGGATCACCGGGAGAGCGGAGTAGTAGTTGTTGTTTCCTTTTGTCTCCCAGACAACCAGCTAGCCTACTGGAAATCTAGCAGTTACGAATTTAACAGTCTAAAGAGTGTACAAAATACTTACAATACTTTACCTGGATCAATGGCGCGCTTAACAAACAATACAAGGCAAGAGCCGAGGCTCAAACAGTAAACAGCAGACTAACAAAACGAACAACCCCGTGCAGGGACACAGAACACAAAGAACGACCAAAGATGACGCACAGACGACGAACACACGACGAACACACAGGCCCACGTTTACAACACTCGGCTGACCCGCAGCCCTCTTGGTTGGAAGCTACCCAACCACCGGGGATAAAAGGGGAAAACGTTTCTCCAAGAAACGCGGGTCGGACTACGTACCAAACCACTCCCAGTAGCTACCTTCGCTGAGAAAAACATTCAACGGTACAACCTTCGCTGAGAAAAACATTCAACGGTACAACTCCTGCGTAGCTACATCTGTTGGTAATCGTTCTAAAACGAAACATCAACAATCACTTCGAAGCTAGTTGGCAATCGTGCTAACACGAACATCAACAACGGGGCTTAAGCTAGTTGGTAATCGTTCTGAAACGAAACATCAACAATGAGGCTTAAGCTAGTTGGTAATCGTTCTGAAACGAACATCAACAACAACGAGCGCCCTACCCTCGGTAGGAAACACCCAACTCCCCCCCCCCCCCGCGGGTTTTCAGAACACGCCAGACCAACACAATCCGAAACTAAAACAAGGCAAATACAACTCAGAACCATAAGAGGGTTCGTTTAAACGTACCTGTGAGCTTCAAGAATCCAGTGGAAGAACTGAGGAAATAATCTCGGCGTGCGCTCTGGCGCAAGAGAGAAGATTGACTTTCCAACGCCCACTATAATGGACCGACACGTCTGTCTATACCAGTTCATCCACTGGAATCCCGAAGCAACACGCAGGCAGTCCTCCCTTGTCATCCGCGTCGCCAACTGTGATCGTAAAATAACTGATCTAGTCAAAAGGATTTACCAAGATTCGTTCAAAAGGTTAAGTCTGGTTTATTGTGAAAAGCATACGAGCGCAAGGACTTCCTGAAAACGCAACAAGGGTGGTTTATTCAGCGAAGTGCCCGTTTGGTCTTCTGCTGTGCCTTATATGCAGTCAAACCACAGGTAAGGTCCTTCCAGGATGTGATTGGCTACTGCATTGTACATCATATGAAATGGCAGGCGTGGCCAAGAGTACAGACATGTGACATGAGAAAAAGGGCGGCAATTGGGGACAAAGGATGGTTATTCTGTTGTAGACAGATGGCCTCTCTGGAAGCCATTTTGTATGTTAGCACAGCTATGTGAATATTTGGGGGAGGTGATGAATTACAAGAGAAGTGAGAGGACAAAGGTTTAAGGTGTTTGGATGTAAATTCCTCAACAGAGGCTCTGTGAAGACCTCGTGCAGTGATGCGTCACTCTCAATGAGGCCCAATTTCTCCTTATGAGATGTTTAACCTGGACAGCTTCTGTACTGTAGCGTGTGACAAAGTATGGTTTCTGGGTCTGCTCCTGTTTGGGTTTTGGGGCGGACCAATTCAGACCGTTCAAGTGGCACAGCCCTGTTGTGGACCTGAGTTAGGACCTGGGGTTGATAACCTCTCTGTCTGAAACGCTGTTGCATGTCCCTTGATTGAGTGAGGAAATCATCATCATCGTCATCATTGTCGCATATACGTCTTAATCTCTGGATCTGTAGGGGATGTTGTTGATTAGCCAAGGGGGTTAAAACTATATACATGGAGTAAGGTGTTTCTGTCAGTGGTTTTCCTGAAAATAGTGGTGTGCAAGTAACCTTACAGATCCTATCCTTAGAGATATGGAGGTCCAAGAAGTTGATGGCTTGTTGATCATGTTCCAAGCTTAGTTTGAGACTTTTGTTGGTTGTGTTGACATAAGTGGGAAAGTCTATAAGCTCTTTCTCTGTGCCAGAAAAGAAGATTATGACGTCATCAATGTACCACACAATTTTGTCTTTGAATGGGTTGGCATTTGAAAAAATGTGTTTCTCCTCCCATAAGCCTAAAAACAAATGTGAATAATTTGGAGCATAACAGGCCCCCATTGCAGTCCCCATTTCCTGTCTGTAAAGTCTTGAAACAAGAAAACGTTTTTGAGAGTCCACTCTGTTAGCTGCACAATGAAGTCACTATGGGGCATCTGATCAACCAGTCTGGACCTCAAATAGTGTCTCAAAGCCTCCAGACCTTCTTCATGCTTGATGTTGCTGTAAAGAGACTCCATCCATTGGTGCCATAATACAAGAACCAATATTCACTATATGGGATATTATATTTATTTTCCTGAATGTAAGAAGGTAACTCTGCAACAAATGGCTTATTGAAGTAATCTACAAATTTGGACATGGGTTCTGTGATGGAATCGTTCCCACTAATAACAGGCCTCCCTGGTGGGCTTTCCGGGTTTTTGTGGACCTTGGGTAGCATCGTGAAGGAAGGAATACGTGGATGTGGGAAGTCATATTCTTTCTTGGAAATCCAGTCCTGGTTTTTGCCATGTTGAGTAGCTCCCCAAGCTCCTTTTTCATGTTCCCCATTGGTTTTGAAGAGGGTTTGGAGTAGTACTGAGTGTTCTCTCTTTTCAGTTACCCATAATGTTGTTGACTGATGGAGATCATTTCCAGCTGAATTGCTAGCCGGTTTGATTCGATTGTGCCAGCATTCGCATGAACGCCTGAACAAGAGACATGGAATCAGCTGAAAATGTTCACCATCAATCAATAACATTGAGGATAAGTTGAAAATGAGGCCCTAATTAAAAAACAGGCTATCCCTTTAAGTGATGAGAACGGGAAGTCGTTACTTACAACTGTTAGCCAATTGGCTAATGCCAAACCCAGCTGCTCATAAATAGCATTGATGATGAATCTATAGCAGTTGTTGTTCTTGATTTAACTTTCTATATTGTTTTGGGTCAGTGACATTAAGGCACCAATACTTAGGGACAAATGTCAAAAATATAGTGGTGTAACTTGTTTTCTCTCACATCAGACATTATTGTCCACCATTGCTGTCAAACATTTTAGCATGGTTCTGGATGTCACTGCACCACATTTGCACAGTGCTGTGGGAGTTATTCTTGTGTGAAGTTTGCATTGATGTATACAAATAAAACTTGTTTCCACTGCTTCATTGACATGGATACATCATTGGTAGGAAACAATGTGTTTACTGTGATAACATGTTTACAGTGATACATCATTGGTAGGAGATAACAGGTTTACTGTTCACTTGTTCTTAACTGGCCTGACTGTACTGACTGGTTAAAAAAGGTTGAATAGATACATTTTAATTAATAAAAAACATATGTGATGATTCAGTTGAAAGTAAAGGGAACTTTCTATATTCAATCCATTCAGCTAGAGAACATCAACATAAATGACCCATATAAGGATACATTCCTTATAAATTCAATAACATTTCTGACAAGGTAGCATTCTACCAATTCTGTGGGTCAGGAAAACACTTCAGTGCATCAACACAAATGACCATGGATGATGTACCGTACTTGACCATGGATGACAGGCTTCATTCCTAGTAAATCCATTCACCAAGCATATCTGACCAAACTGAATTCTGCTCCTTCAAAGCAATAAAGACTAAGTGCTTTTAAATCCACATTCAGTCTCACAGATTTTGTTCTTCTATTCAACAAATCTACTCATTCAGCTCAATGTGAGACGGTACAAGGCTGGCGAAACCTTTCCACTCTTTTTTCAGGTGGAACCAGAGAAACTGTAGTTGTCGCGACCCGTTGCGTTGAAACGTCAGAGAGATGCTGTCTGTTTTCCTCTGTGCTCCCGTGTAGCCGTCTGGCCGTAACTTATTCATCATTTAGGGGCTCTCCATAAACAACATGACACCAGAAGAATGGGCGCAAACGAAATAACAGGAGAGAGATAGGAAGTGTAAAATATATTCAGATTAATGTTCCTCAGGCTGTCCAGATGAAAGAAA